>NW_027397081.1:29393755-29438162 GCF_003265705.2 Callorhinus ursinus
TTAAGAGAGGGAAAGCATGCTGATTTAGGCAAGTCAAATCCACCAAATCAACCTTGGGGATGATGGAATGAGATGCGGAAGGCTGCTAATCCCTTCAAGTGAAAGGAAAGACATAACTCAAGCATGAAGGGTCAGGGCACCCCTGGCTCCTGTAGTAACATTTTGCCTAGGGCCAGCCTGGATTAGAGTGGGGGCTCAGACAAAGATGGAATCAAAAAACTCTCTTCATCCCATAATTGAAGAGTCAGCATATCTTCTAGTCTGTAAAGCTCTCAGGCATCTTAAAAAATATCTACCAAGTTAAAGAACTTTATGCGCATTAGACACTGAGCTGAGCTACCCATTAGTTTTTGCTCGAGTGTTATTGTCCCAGGGAGGCCCATTCAGGTGATCTGTTTTAAACTGCAACCAGTTTAAGCTGCCCTCCCTCTGCACTCCACCTGTCCCTTATCCTGCTCTATTTTTTTTTTCCCAAAGCTCTTATCACCTTATTATATTCTATGTAATTTTCTTATTGCAGTATTTGCTTATTGTTGGTCTCCCCACCACTAGACTAGAAGCCCTAGAAGAATAGAACCCTTATCTGTTTTGCTCACCGATGGATTCCAACTACATGGAACAGGGACTCACACATAATATACCCTCAGTACATATTTGCTCAATGAATGAAGAGTCATTCCTTAATCTCCAAGCCTCAAATCCTTCCAGAATCAGGTTCAGTCATGAGTTTAAAATTTTAGGGTTAATTAGAGAGACCTAAAGCCAGAGGTGAGATTAGAAGATATCAGAAAATACTTCTTAGGTATAAATAAAATTAGAAAATAAACTTTTTTAGCAAATGTTTATTTATATCAAAATACAAAACATTTGTGAAGCAGAGTAATGTTACATGAGGAGCAATTAAATACTCAACTTCTTTTAATCAGTTTAACTTGCAACACTCCCAGGATACCTTCACTGGCTACACATCTTGTCGTCTGATGTGTCTTTGTCCTCTTTTTCTTTGTTTGTGTATGTACGTGTTTGCTTGTTTTGATTTTTAACTCACTATATGAACATGCAGTGTTACTGGTGATGAGTTGGTTAGTATCCAGCAAGCCTGAAAGTACCAGCGAGCGGAGCCTGGCATGGCAGCCTGAGCCAACACAGGCTGCAGATCCTCTCCCTAATTGAGTTTGGGATGTCACTTGGTTTTTTAACTGGCAAGAGTCTAAGGCCAAAGGAGTCCTTGGTAGCCAGGGCAGGCATTATTGCTTAGGGCCACAGAGCAGGCATGGCTTAGGGGTCATCTCAAGCCGGGTCTTCTTTGTGGTTTGGGAAAAAAGGGGTAGGACAGCCAATCGGAGCCCACCTGGAGAGGTGGCAGCTAGAACAGGCCTGGGGCCCAGGAATGGAGGTCAAGGGACCCTGCAGGAGGAGCCTCCTTCCCCAAGAAAGCAAGAAAGAGCTGGAGAGAAGAAGGTTCCTCCCAATCTTGGCAGTCTGTGATTTGGTGGTTGGAGGTGCCTGCCTCTTAGATGGGCTCTTTATAGATGCTTAGCATTTGGAGATTTTGAGGGAAAAGCACCTGGTTAAGAGTGTAGCTGTTTCCCTACACCTCCATTCCCTGACGGAGAGGAAAGGGAAGGACAGGAAGTAGGGGAGAGGACACACCCCCCGCTTTCATTACAACCAGCCCGCTCCCAGACCCAACCTGGGTCTCCCTTTCAGACCCCCCAGTTAGTGCATTCACTTTGGCATTGTGCACCTGTAAGCACACACACACACACACACACACGCACGCACGCACGCGCACGCGCGCGCACACACACATACACAAATGCCTGGTTTCCTTGCAGAGTCTACTCAGGAAGCAGAACGGTGTCCCATCTTCACCATCATCCTCTGCTCTAAGGGGTCCCCTTGGCCCACAGGTTCCCAAGACCCAGCCCCAGGCCTGGCACACGCTGACCTTCCCAGGCTTTGGAGAAGAGGGTGAGAGAGAGCAAGTAGCTCAGCAGAGACAGGCTATACAGAGTGTAAGTATGTTCATATAAGGCTTTGGTACAGCACCGATTTAATGTTCTTATCGTTTGATTTCTAAATTGTCTCTTAGAAGAAAAAAAAAAGCTTACTGAAAAAATAGTGTTTTTATTTACTTTTGAGTTACATACCTGAAGTTCAAAAAGTAAGCCTCTAGTTGCCATTCAAATCCACACTCAAAGGTGTTCTGTGTGCAGCTGTACAATTTGTTGGTGTGTCTTTAATAATTAACCAAAGTCAGCCAACCAATACCATGAAGTCAGCTGCCCATGATAACTGACTTTAACCAGTCCATACATGAAGAAAAGAGAGGGAGAGAACACAAAAGCCACCCGCATGTCTCCCACCCCCAACCCCTAGGGGGAAAAAAATCAAATAGAAGACAAAATACAGCAAGATTTAAGGAACCAGTGGGACGAAGGAGGTTCAGTCCAGCTGGCCTCTTCAAGAACAGCACCATAAAGCACCCTAGCGCAGTTATGTGGTAATACTTGACATTCAAGAATGGAAACGAGGTTTGAATGGTCTTCACGAGAAGGCCTGGCATGGGTGGAGAGCAACTCCCGAAGGAAGCTGAAGGAAAAGAAAGAGGTTGAAATGAGAGCAAGAACTCCCATGACGAAACTGATCATCACATCCAGATTCATCAGAAAAGAATTCACACAAGAGGCTACCAGGCATCCGGAGGTATGGAGTTTTTAAGAGGTCTTGGGGAGGGGGCATCAGGAGCCCCTCCCCACCTGCACTGCCTAGCCACCCCCACCCTCTGGGGAAAAGAAATTTATACAAAATTGCCTCCAGGTGTGTGATGGAAGAAGTCTGCTCGGGACAACAGAGTCTGTCCTGGTAGAAGAGAAAAAGCTGAAGGTGAAGGGAACCAAGCATCCCTGGCATGAAGCAGGATGCAGTCCCCGCAAGTCAATGGCTGTGGAGAAGGAGCAACGGGGGGAAACACACGTCATCCATGCCCTCGCTCTCTGGCCCCACAGATGGTAGTGTGGAAATGAAATCTGAATGAGATGTCAAGATCTTTTGAGATTGATGTATACGCCTTGGTAAATGGAGCTTTAAACTGCTATTCTTCCCTAAACCAACCATTCCATCTAAAGTTCCAGCAGTCGAGATCATTCCATAAAGCATTCCCTCCCAGTCCCTGGGCACACTGCACTGTGGCTTACTAAACAACAGAAGATACCCCCACAGTCCAGTGTCATGGCCAATCCCTTATGGACAGGAAGAGTGCTGCGCAGGTTCTCCTGTTCTCCCACCTCCCACTTCTTATACTGCCCAAAGTGGCGCAGCAGGGACATCTACAGCAAAGAGGAGTGGAAGGGCTGAGCAAAAAGCCGAAGGGCAATAGACAAAACCCCTCTTCCCCAAGCTCCTAGTTGATGATAAAGGGGGAAAGGCTATGACCCACCCGGATCCTTGGGTGAGCAATTCCCAGTGACTCAGTCTACTCCAAACTCTTCTTGTTCCATCTAGCAGACAGAGGTAGCAAAAGTAAAACAACTCCACACATCCTGCCACCAGCTACCAAAAGGGAAAAGCCAAAATTCAATATCCCTTCTACCACATGGGGACCAAGGAGCATGGCACAAGCATATGGAACAACTCATGTCCCCAACAGGGGCTATGGGCCTCGTAGGCCTAATCGGAGCACCCATCCCACCAACTTGTCCTGTTAACTGAGAGGGTCAAAGACAGGGAATTTTGCTTACTCCATATATAATCAGATCTCAAACCATTTTGCTCCATGTGCCTTTGCAAAAGGATGGCTCTTCAGAGAAACTGGAGGTCTACATTGGGCTATCTATCCTTCCCCCCTCTTCAGTGTCTATCTTTTCACCATCTTTCTGAGGGCTTACGGCCAGGGTTATGGAAAGGGTAGAAGTAAGCATTACATCCCTTCCAAGCTCAAAAATTTCAAGGTGGGGGCTACGTCCCTTGTCTTCACTTTTCCTTCCATAAATGAAGAGTCCAACTGGAGGTTAAAGAATGAAATGGGAATGTGGTCAACAACTTTTGACCTTGTATACTTTGATGCTGCTGAGGATTCTTAAGGATCAAGCCTTGAGTATAATGTGGGAAGAAGTAGAGTTTTAGAGCAACTGTAGATCTACTGAGGGTACTAACCCTCTGAGGGGCCTGGGATACTAAAGTGATTTATTTTGCTGGTTGCACTGAGTACCAGAAATGGGCCAGGGTCCACAGAGAGAGAAAGGATGACCACTTTAAGAGCAAAAAAAACCAACCAAACAAAAAACCAAAACAAAACAAAAACCAATAATGGAAAGCCCTCTTTGTGTGGAGGCTTGGGTAGGTTGGAATGGGTTAGGATGCGAGCTGGGAAGGGACATAGAATGTGCTGCTTTGTCTCTTGCCCAACCTCCCTGAAAAGTCTTACTAAGAAACATCTGGCTATATCCTCCTTTGGCCTCCTGGAAGACTGCAGAAAACGTTAGTCAAGGATGGACACACGGCCAATTGGACTCATAATTAGAGCCCTTCTAGTACTGCATGGACAAAGCCCATTTTCCTTCAGTGTCCTTGGAAAATGAGAAGTGTTTTGAGCGAGTGATCCCAGGGCCTCTAGGACAGTGCCTGAGTGAATGCCAGAGCCCTATAAGGTCTACGGTTGTGAGGGCAGTAGGGTCAGGAATCAGATTCAAGCTCCACCCCAACCTACTCTTCCCATAAAATCCCCAAAATGTAAAGAGAGCCCTTTCAGTGGCTGGGGCATCTGAGTCCCTTTAATGATCAAACTCCCTATGACAAAAGCTCTTGGATAACATGACACTTTGGTTGGAGAGGCGGGGTTAGTATTGCCTTTTGTAGTTGACGAGCAGGATGAGAGCAGAGATTGCAGCCACAAGTCTCTCCTGGCTGCCTGTACCATCTGGCCCCTTACCGGCTTCAAATACATCATTCGGAGCTCTTGGCAAGTCAGAAGAAAAAGCTAGCACCCAAGAGACGATTGTTGAGGCTGCAAGGTGCACAGCCTTGCAGTATATGTGAGGTCTTGAATTCTCAAAGAGGTATTCTTCAGGCCACACAGTTTCCTGCTCCAATGCAAGTAAGCTCCCACTCTCTAGAATCTCCAATTCTGGGCCAAATTCTTTCAATATATTGTTGGGGTCTGTAGGTCCCAGGCCAGGCGGCAGGAAGTTCCACCCAGCCCCATCCTCCCCATCATGCCCAAAGTTCTTCTCTCATACCTCAACTTCCACTCAGTGTCCCAGGACTGGACCATCCCATTTCCAACGACACTTTATTTTCCAATTAAAATAATAGCTGTAAAAAGCATATATATTTATATGAGATATCACATTCACACTGGTTCCAAGAATCTGCAGCAAGAATGACCCGGGTATTCTTCTCTATATCTGAGCCCATGCAGGCAGCCTGGCCAAGCTCTCTCAAGATGCCTCCGTCTCACTGCCACACCCTCCAGGAGTGCTCGAGTCAAGGTGCTACAATCAGGACAAGTACTGCTGTAAGCCCGTAGGTAATCCTAACCTTCTCTTTTCTAATGCTGCTGAGCCAGACTCCTCCCGAGGAACTGGGTACCAACCCCCAGCAGTAAGAGGATAGATTCACAGTCTTCAACTCTCCGTCCTCACTGTAGTAAGCACCTGTATCAAATCCAACAGCTTCCTACAACCTTCAGCTCACTTGTCCTTTCTGCAAGTGGATTATTGTTTTGCTATTTTTTAAATTTTCATATCCACACATTTCTATCAGAAGGACCCAAGCAACTCTGAACAGAGAGCGTCTCAGAGGAAGAAAGGCATGGAGGAAGGGCAGGGGAAGTGGGAGCATCAAGGCATGAGCTAGTATCCCAGACCACCTGGGGAAGGCAGTCCTGCTCAAAACATCTCTAAGCACAGGTACAAAAATAAAGCAAACTATGACTTCATATAGATATATAGATATATAGATAAGCTAGCTAGGTAGACTTTATATAGGTTTTCTGTATATTTATATATGTGCGCCAAGGGCGTCAGCCCCACTCCTCCTGCCCAGCTTGAATTCTGTCTTCCCACTTCCCACTCCCCAGATGCCCCATTTGCCTGAAGCCTCCCACTCTTGACTATTGCATCTGATCCTTGCACCCACCCACCCCTTACATAAGTTCCCCTCTCTTCTTAAAATAGAACAAATTATATGGATTTATATAATTTTATATACAATCTCCATAAAAAATACACTAAAGATGGTATATTACTAATTTCACCCTCCTACCTAAACAGAAGTTGCCTATCAAAGAATCAACCAAAAAGAGGGTCATCCAGGGCCTGATGCTACTCAGACAAATCAGTGTGTCCTTATAAACCTCTACACACACACACCCCACACATACACCCCAAACCACAAACACACCCCACACCAACACACGACACACATGACAGACACACCCACATACCACAAACACACATACCACACACTCACATACCCACACCCTAAACACGCCAAACAAAAACACCCATATCACACCACAACACACACCACGTGCCCCCAAAACACCATAYACACACCATACCCACTCATATCCACATGGCACACACTCTCACAGCCCATATACTCACATACACAGACAAACCAGACACCCTCATACCCACACAGCATGCACACTCTCACTTCCTGAGCCCAGGAAAGGAACACAGACTAGACAGCTGGCTGGGGCTGGAGACCAGGGAGATGACCTGACAACTTCAGAGGGCCATGTGAGACAGCCCCATTTCTCTGACCCAGCTAGGACCCTGTCTACTCATGACAGAACTCTCATTGTTCACATAGGCAATATAGATATTCATTGACAGAAATGATTGACAATTGCCAAGGATTGCAAGATGACCATGAGGAGGTTTATTCCCCTCCATCAGGAATGAGGCTTCATAGATGCCCTAAGCCAAAAGGGAGCAAAAGCCTCTAAGTCCTCATCGCCCATGAGGGGGGTCAGCATTTCCCACTTCCACCTACTATGTGAAAATCCCACCACATCACCCAAAAGCATGCTCGCAGTATTTCTAAGGCTGAAAATGTAAATCCCCCCTCCCAGCCCAACCCGTCTCCCCTCCCAGGTTCCCTTCCCCACCCAACCATCTCCCCACTGTAAACCATGCACAAGTTCAAGATCCCTGGAGCCATAAAGAAGTAGGGTAAGGAAGGAAAGGCCTAATTGGTGTGTATATGGGGTGGAGGTGGAGAGCTTGCCCTAGTTCCTAAAATAAATCCAGGAAACCCAGTGCCAGGGAGAGGTGGGGATGGTGGAGCACACGTCTTTAAGACCAAAAAGAACAGAACAACAGGCCCAGACAGCCATTCACGTCCCCATCTCGTGAGCTGGGAAAGGCAAACAGCCAAGGTACCAGGGACAGGAACTGAGAATCTGTACACTCTACCTCCCCAATCTAGCTCTCCCAGCCAGGGGTCCAGAGCTGGCAATTACTTCTTCAGCCCTCTTCAGAAACCCCAAGTAATACTATAGACTTATCACAGAAGAGAATACCTAAAGTGATTTTAATTGCTGGTTGCTCTCCTACCAAAGTATTTATTAATCAAGATACTTCAACTCTTCCTTCTGTAAGGTGTGGTGAACCATTAATGATATTTGCACTAATGCTTAATTTTTCCTACCCAGAAATCTTTGGGGAAGGAGGGCCTTTGGATCGGACCCAATCTACTGGAAATTATTTGATCAGCTTAAAATGAGGTTATGAAAACACGTCTACCCTCTCAGCAACCCAAAACACAGAGCATGTGGTAAGGATATTATATTTGTTCATGAAAGACTTATTTGAAAGTATAGACAGGGGGCCCAGAAATAAAGCACTGGACCAGTGTGGTTTCACAACCAGTTGGAAGGAGGGGTAGTAATGGATACCCCTCCTTAACCAAACATTAAGGTGCTAGGAGGGCTGAAGTCCCACCTGGGCTTGATTTTTATGGACTTCTTCTAAAGAAGAGATTTTTCATTCTACCTCTCAATCTGAAAGGAGGCAGGGTTGGAGACATCAAAGAGGACAGCAGAATGGCTGGTCTGACTTTAGAGTGAAACTCTTTTGTTCTTCTATGTCAATCAGACTGGTGGCCTTACCCTGTCAAAGGAGGAGAAAGTGAGACCCAAACCTCTAGGCATAAAGCCACTGTGTGGCTTCATGGTCTGAAGGCGGTCTCTGTGCCTCAAGAAGAAAAGGTGACAAATGTAAGAGCAAACCCCAGTTTTTCCTCTCCATCACCAGCAACAATGTCTTACGAGCAGTTCAAGATCATGGGAGAGAGGGAAAGGGCCATCTGCCACTTCTGCTTATGAAAACAAACACACACAGCTCATGAGAATGAATCTTCCTTCTCTACTGACACAGAGCTGGCAATACGATGGGGATCTCAAGACAAGTCTCCTAGCTTTGGGCCTGAGGAACCCCTGAAAACAAACAGATGAAGCTGAAGGACATCACAGAGAATATGACCATGTTGGGTTTGGGCACTTCGTGTTGTAGGCTAATTCTAGAAGAAGCAAGGAAGTCCAGCTAAGAAGCAAGACCTCTTCCAAGATCCAGTCTGGGCCTATGTGCCAAGACCCCACCCCTCAGTCTTTTTTCAATGACTGTATCACCCTCCCACACCTGTCCCCCAAATGATCTTCACTGCCACTACTCCCCAGCCTGCCCCACCCCAGGCAACTGCTCCTCTTTCTTTTCTTGGGATGACCCCCCAACTTGTACACTGCACCCTTAGGGGTAACTAAGTTATCACATGCCCCAATGAGAAAGGTAAGGCTTGATGTCCCCTGGCTTTGGCCTTACTGTCATATATCAGGATCCCCAGCTTCTTTCTACTTCGTGATTGACCTAGCCCCCTATTCCCCTTCCAGCCTTACAGATACCAGGTAAAAGAAACTGGCCTCCTTTCTGTGCTCCAACTCTCTAACTCCCTTTCCTGAAACACCCCACCCGATCAATTCCCTTATTCAGTTTAGATCTGGACCCTCTCCCCAAAACAACAAGCACAGCCCCATGGGGCTCCAAGCCTCCAGACTGCCGGAGCCTGCCTCCCTTTATTTTGGAGAAGATACAAAGGCGGAGCTGGCCCATAAGGTCTGGTGAAAATGTGCACTCTTCCCCAGGGGGAGCAGTGGGGATGCACTCAGGGGAGCCGCCCCTTGCTCCCACCCATCTCTCCCCTTTGACTCCTTCCTACTACTCCCCAGAAATCCCTGTGATGGCACCCAAAGCTCCTTTACATGCAAGCAAAGCAAGCCCAAGATTAACCGTTAGCTTCTCTTTTCTTATGTTTCTACATAGTAATAAAATGTACTTTATGTACAGTTCTCCCCCCAGCCCACCCCAACCCCCCAGAAGGCTTTTCTAACAAAACTGGAAGAAACAGCTGCAGCCACACGTACCTCAGCCCTGGATTCTAATCCCGGGGAGTGGCAAAGTCGCCCTGACGCTTTGTGAAGTCTGTTTCTCCCTTGAAGCTACTGTTTTGTCAACTCAGCAAAAAACCAAACAAGATAAAACAAAAACCAAACTAGTCAGGAAATTCCATATCTGAACCCTACCCAGTTTCCTCTGCATAAAAAAAGGCACAGGAAAACAACTGGAATCAGTACAACCCTAAATATTTTAGATCCCAAATCAAAATAAAGACAGAGAGCATTGAAAAATATTAATTACTCACCCCAATCCACCCCTGCTTGAGATGCCCCCAAGACCATGATCACTGGACACAGGCTCTTCAAAGTGGGGCACAGACCCCACCAGCCCTGTGGGATGAAGCATCCTTCCTATAGAGAAAGTGGAATCTCCAAAGGTCTCTCCTACTCCGCCCCCCATCTCGCAAGGAAAGAAGCTAGGGAGGCAGGCAGGGAGATAGAGTGGTGGGGCTCACCAGCACGTGCTGAACTTGGCCACAAACGACGATCCACACACATGGCCCCACGCAAGCCATGAAACCCACTCGGTGTGGTCAGCCAGCAATCAAGAAACAGGATTCGCCTTCTCCTTATTGCTCATTTATTCCCCAAACAATTGCAGTCTCAGACCCTCCTACATACTTTCAGCTTCAGGCTCCTTCGAGAATCACGTTACCCTTGTCCCAGTCCGCAAATCGCCTAACCCTGAAACAGTCACAGTTTCTGGTCAGGGTGCAGAATGAAGGGGCAGGCAAAAGTCTGAGACACAGGAATAGGTTTTTATCTGAGCTGCTTCTACTGCAAAGGTACCAGACCATAAAAGAGGAAGTCTGGAAGACATTTGATCACCCACAGAGTGGAGCGCAAAAGTCGTAGGAAGCTCAAGAGTGCACACTGCAATTGTTCAAGGGCAGAGTATAAAGGACATTTGTTCCCTAGAAATGGCTACACCCCCATCACACACACATGCACAACCACACCCTCACACACGTGCACGCACCTAGCACAGAAGCATGTTCCTGCAACATCTTTACCCTCCATCACGTGGACAGAGGGCACTATATTCTGCCAATTTCCACCGCAGCCCTTCAAGGAAGGACTGAAATAGCTGCCGGGGGTGCAGAAAGGCTGCCGGTCTTCAAGGACACTGTCGCAAGAAGGAGGCCATTTTGAGAGAAGTGAGTGTGAGGCCGCTGAGAGATACTTCGGCTGTGTGTCCTTTCCCTAGCCTTGGGGACGCACCAGCACAGCTGCCACTCAGTGGCCAGCAAAAAGCACAGCTCCCACCATTTGGTCTGATGTGCTGAGGTAAGGGGCACTGCCAGAGGAAGAGGAGACAGGAGTCAGCACCTTTGTTAGCCCTGGTGAGAGCTTGCTGGTGGGCCCCTCGGGAAAGCACAGCCATAGTCTGAGGCACCTCAGCCCAGAGGTTGGCTCTCGGCCTTGTAGGACATTCTAAAGAGGCAAAGCCTTCCACCTCATCTTCTCCTCTTCTTTGCTAAGCTCAGCACCTGGAACTCCCAGCACAAGGCTCAGAAAGATTGGCCCAATTCACCCTGAAGTCCTATAGCCCTGGCATCCCACATTCACATTTCAGCCAGGATCCGCCCTGCTCGGCAAACCACACACCCACAGGGGCTACAAACTGACCTGGTGTGAGACCCCAAATGCCCCAGGAGAGGTACTCAGCGAGTCACTTGTGGGACATGGTGGCAGAGGTAGTGCTGCCTCGGAAACCAGATGGAGTTGCCCAACCTCTGCTTTTCCATTTTGCTGGCTGCCGCCTGGTGGTAAAGTGGGGGCTCTTGGATGCCCAGAGAAGGGTGTTAGCCCGAAGGTCCAGGCTCCACCCCAAGGGCGCAGGCCCAGCCCAGAAGAATGGAGCAGTCAGCAAGATGAGGGCCAGAAACTGCCCCTTCCCCCCTGGGTCACAATGACTCATCGCCCTCAGAAATGAACTCTGGTTGTGTGACATGTGACAGAACCCCAACAGCCGAGTCGGTACCCCCTCATTAGGCGAGAGAAAGGAGGCACCAGGGCTTGTGTGGCAGAAAAGAATCCACTCCCTAAGATGGAAGCTCCCAGCAAGGAGCAGCTCCCCAGCTCTCAGAGCCTCCCCCTGCCGAGGTCATCAGGGCTAAGCCACTAGCAACTGCAGTGAGACCAGCAGATGCCTCTAGTGCTTTGACTTGGCCAACATCCAAGCAGGCAACTGGGGAGAGGTAGATGTCCCCAAACCCGCCAAGACAACAGCACCAAGAAGGAAATACTTCATGGAACCTGATAGCCACCTTTCCTCCCAGGCAGCCAGAGGGTAGGCTCCTGCAGAAGAAGAGGGGAAAGAGCAGGGGCACCCCCATTCGTCTTCAGGACCTTCTGCTCTGCTCTTGGGCAGCATCATTATCTCACTGGAAGAGAGAGATGCATCTTTAGTCACTGGAAGACAACCTCACAGAAGCTTCTGGGTGCTAAGAGTTCGAATTAGGACAAGATTTTGGCAGAAAAAGGATCAGAGCCCAGGCCCTCACCTACCACCCCTTCTACCTTCACCACCTCCCCGCCTCAGCCAGTTCCACATAAATAAAACTGAGGACAGAGGGGATCCAGAGGGCCCCCAGAGCCTGGAAGCCTGGGGCACCCTTGCTTCATCTGATCCCATCCTGTTGGAGCTTGGGTCCTCGGGATGGAGGAGGGCCCAGGGCAAAGAAGAGTCTGCAGGCAACACGTGGAGAGATGGAAAGGAGCCAGCCGCAGGCGGGCTCCCCACAAGTGGCAATTAATCAATCTGGGGAATTAGCTCCCACAAAAGGAAAGGAGGAATCCAATCAGTGCCTTTGGAACAGTCCTCTGGAGGGTGCCGAGCCAGAGGCAGGATATAAATAGAGCCGCAGCAGCTTGGTGCTCAGCACAGATGGCTCCAGAATGGGAGGCCCTTTGGCCGCAGGGCTCCCGGCTCTGGCTGGACTAAGAGGGACTACTGACGGATGAGCTCGAGTTTGTGCATCAGGACCTGCCTCTTGGCCCCACTGCTAAGCAGCTTCGACTGCCGTAGCATGAGCCAAACTGTAGAAGAAAGAAAGATACCAGTCTGGCCCTTTGCTGGCCACCCTCTCTTCACCCAGGAACCAAGAAATAAAGGCTTGTGTTTAGTTCTGTGGTAACTCATTACTGAACCCCCCAAAGCAGGCAGCCAGCAGTCATGGCAAGCCCCATTTCTGCTCTGGACGGGAGAGGGTAGAGAGACGAACGGTGAGTTCAGCCGGGAAGGCATGAATCGTGTTTCAGGAGGAATAACACCCAGGACAGACATCAGGACGCCCAGCCGGCTCTCTGCCGGTCCTCCTTACAAACCCCTCAAGTCGGCTGCCCTCGTCCTCCTTCCTTCACTGACCACAGAAATAAACAGCACTTTGCTTCAATGTACATATATATATACATAGAGAAACCCACAAACTACATACATATGCATTTGTATCTATATCTATATATATGCAGATTTGGAAGATGGGATGGGCAGTCCAGCCCCCTTCCAGGACTTGAAAGCCATTGCTTTCCCCTTCTTCACTTCCAAAGGTATTTGAAGAGGTCAGAAAAAACCAAGCCAGTGAAGAGGGGAGGAGGCAGATCTCTCCCTGTCCCCAGTTCACTTCCTGATCTCTACCTACAGGTCTGCCCCCGGCCCGCTGTCCCCAAAGCGAGACACGCTGGCCAGGATTCGGAGGCTGCACTCTCGCTAGAGAGAGAATGAGCAGAACAAAGATCAGAGCAGCCCGCGAAACTGCCCCTCTGCTGGCACACCCTCATCCTCCCTCCCCTGCCCCTCAGCCCAGAGCCCTCTGGGACCACTTAGAGTTGCGCCGCGTCACAGCAAGGTGGCGTGGCCGGGGTCGTCGTGATCCACGCTGTTGAGGATCGCCGTCTGGTCTTCCGGAAGCTGGCGGTGGCACAGGTCTGAGAGGCGGGCAAAGGGGTCAGGCCGAGAATGTCTCTTCTTCTTTCGGAGGCAGACGGCTTCATCGGGCCACAGAACCTGGGAGTCTGGAAGCTGCTGAGCCTGGGAGGCAGAACCGTCTAGGGAGAAGGGAACAGGCACACCAAACAAATGGGAAGAAAATAAAGTGGGTGAAAGGGAAGGTGGTAACCTCACACGCTCACCTTTTTCATCTGCTGAGACATATACCCTGGCATGAAAATGAGGCAACTGCAGCAGAGAAGCCCCATCCTCACCACCCCAGTGACCCATCAGTCCCTTTGGCCCAGCCGGGGCTGGGAGCCCTGTGGCCAAAGGGCCTCCCGTTCTGGAGCCAGCTGTGCTGAGCACCAATGACCCGCGTCTGCTCCCCTGCTCATACCGAGAGCCAAGAAAGCAGGATGGGTCTAGTCCATCGGCATTTCTTTTTTATCCTTTATTTAATATTAAGTATTTTTTATTTAAATCTGTTACCTAATGTTTCTAGAATTTTAATTTTTATTAGAGTACTATCAGTATTTCTTCTAATGCCTCCCGGGCACCAAGCATCATTCCAGGTGTTGGGGATCAGGGCTTCTAAGAATGGGTTGGAACTCAGTACGTTTCCTTCACCCCCCTTCTCCCCCAGCAGTGATGGACTTTACCCAAGATTTCCATCCTTGCCATAGAGCCAGGCGTGGCCCTTCCTACACTGCCAGGGCCACTCCTCTGTCTCACGGCTCTTCGGCAGATACGGCAGTGAAGTGCTGGGTTTCTAGAAACTATGCTTTAGTGTGGGGTGAGGAGGAAGAGATAAACATTAAGGACTTAAAAAATACAGAAATGTGGAGCGGCTGGGTGGCTCAGTTGGTTGGGCGACTGCCTTCGGCTCAGGTCATGATCCTGGAGTCCCGGGATGGAGTCCCGCATCGGGCTCCCTGCTCAGCGGGGAGTCTGCCTCTCCCTCTGACCCTCTTCCTTCTTATGCTCTCTATCTCTCATTCTCTCTCTCTCTCAAGTAAATAAAATCTTTAAAAAAATAAAAAATACAGAAATGAAATTTCCAGATACTGAAAGCCCTACAAAGAAAGAAGAAAAACAGGACCATGTGAGAGCAAAGGACTAAAGCACAGTTCTACTTTCACGTGTGAGTCTTGAACGATGATGAGACTTCTGAAGCTTTGGGGGAGAAGTGTTCCCAACAGAAGGAGGGGCAAAAGTGAAACCCATGGCTTAAGAGCCAACGTAAAACGTTTCAGAGAAAGAAGGAAGGCTACCATAGCTGAAGCAGAGCAAGCAGAGGACAGTGAGGCAGGAAAGACGGAGAAGGGTATCATAAGGAGTTTGAAATCTGCTCTGGTTGCAGTGGGAAGCTTCCGGAAGGTTTTCATCAGATGTGTGTATGTGCACGTTGCCATGAACGAAAGACCATGCTGTTACATTTTATAAAGATCACTCGAGTTGCTGAGTGTAGAATATACTGTAGAAGGAGCAAGTACGGAGCAGGACAACCAGTTAGGAGGCAACTGCACTAATCAGGGTGGGAATCACAGTAACACAGACGAACTCACCGTTCGTCTCTCTACCCTCTCCCGTCCAGAGCAGAAATGGGGCTTGCCATGATTGCTGGCTGCCTGCTTTGGGGGCTTCAGTAATGAGGTGGGCAAGAGTGGTCAGATTTGGGGAGCCCGTGTGGCTCAGTCGTTAAGTGTCTGCCTTCGGCTCAGGTCATGATCCCAGGGTCCTGGGATCGAGCCCCGCATCGGGCTCCCTGCTCGGCGGAGAGCCTGCTTCTCCCTCTCCCACTCCCCCTGCTTGTGTTCCCTCACTCGCTGTGTGTCTCTCTGTCAAATGAATAAATAAATAAAATCTTTTAAAAAAATAAAATAAAATAAGAGTGGTCAGATTTAGGATCTGCTGTAAAAGTTGGGCCCAAAGACCTTACCAAATGGATTGGACGGGACACGTGACAGCAAGAGAAGAAGCAAGGCGGAAGTAGCCCGAGCAGCGAGGTAGTTAGTAGTGCTATTTAAGAAGCTGGGGAGGAAGTGAGGAGAGGCAGATTTGGAGAGGATAATCAATAAGTCTATTTTGGACTTTTCAAAGGCTTACAAAACATCTAAGTGCGTGTTCAGCAGGCAACTGGAAATATGAGACTCGAGCTCATGGAAGAGACCGGGGCTAAAAACAGACATTTGAGAGCCATCAACATATTACAAGGAACAGGATGGCATGACAGAATAAGAGGGAGTATAGGCATCTGAGGTGGCTCTTTTTGTTAAAACAAAACAAAACATAGATATGTAGGTAGGTCGGTATATTGGTTCTTCAACTGCAATGGGCTTGAGGGGGTTGAACATTCAGCTTTGGGCTCCAATTTCTCAACCAAACCCTAAAAAAATCATCTTCCTCTTTTCTGCCTCAGCACTCCCCTCTATAAACAAATAGGATAATAGCACCACCCAAAGGCTAAGTGAGAAACAGTGCTCACTGTCTTCTGAAGATTCCAGGGGCCTCTGTAGAACACTTTTCCATAACCCAGTCTCTAAAGAAAGTTACTCTCCAGTGGTTATTAAAGATCTGCAAGGAAACTGTTCAGCTGTCTTTTTTTGACAGCCTGTGACAAGATTCCTAAAAACCACTGGTAAAAAAAAAAAAAAAAAAAAGAGTACATGATAAATACTAAAGAATTTTCCAAGTGTGAAAAAGGGCTGAATCATTTTTACACTATCTTAGCAGCTACTGATCACTGTTGGATATAAATATCAGATATATTTCAATAGAAACATCCTTTCTATGATAAGGAGATTTCATTCTATCCCACTGAGAAAAGTTTGGTCATCCTGCAGAGGCTGGGTCCATGCCATGATGTCCCCTAAGCACTGAGTAGGACCCCATAATTCCCACGTCCAACTAGAAGGTCTGAAATAATAGAGGAGAAAAATATAAGGAAATAGGGATAGTTCCAAAAGGCATATGGCAGAATGAAAAAAAATAAGATACTACTTATGTTATTTAAAAATGCATTAAAACAATACAATGTATTTTCGAGAGGCGTATGCCCAGAAAGGCTCTGAAAGCATGCATACTACCAAGAAGGATGGATCCCAGGAGAGAGGAAACAATTGGGGGGACAATCAGAGACTTTATCTTTCTTATTTTTACATGAAAATTATATTTATGTATTACTTGGTAATTAATATTAAAAAGAGACAATAACATAAGCCGGTGGATTTAATTCTAGAGAAAATCCAAGGATGGGATCCTGAGCCAAACAACCCCATAATAACGGCAGAGAGAGGGGAAAAGAGAGGATCTGCCATTTACCGGATCGTTTCTTTGACTTCGAAGAGCCCTTGGATGACTTTTTGGGCTTCTTTATCCGTTGGTATTTCAGAGCCTCCAGCCTCTCAGGTACAGCAGCATTCTCGGGTGCAGGTGGATGTGTTCTGGAAGGGACAATTAGAGAGGCACAGGTCAGCTCCCAGAAGAGGGAGCTTCTGAAGAGGGGCTGGAAGAAAACCATACAGCCGACCCACAGGAGGACAGAGTCCCAGGTGTCCACAGTGGTTCCTTGACACCTGCCTCTTGATTGCTCCTGGAAGAGAGAAAGGCCGGTAGAAAACTCCAGCAGTGGGAGGCCTGCCTCAGATGGAAACCAATCTGTAGAGCAACCAGGAGACCTAAGAAAGGGAGAGACAGACTTTAATAGTGAGCCTCATCACATGCCACTCAAACCGGGAGGAGGAAGGTCAGAGAAGAAAGCAGCTTCACTGCCCAAAGTTGTTAGAAATCATCACGACCTTTAAGTGAAAAGTAAAAGGGTGGGTTAAAGCAGGAGGTGAGGAACCCCATCCCAGTGAACTGTCCACCTCCAGAAGAGAGAAGGCCAGGGCCAAATGAGAAACCCAATATCCAGTGAGGGGGAGGGTATATAAAACCCAGCTTCACTGGGCTTCTTCCCCTCCGTCCACCAGAGTGAGGCAGAACCCCAGCAGCTAACAGCAACAAATACTTGTCATCTACCCACATTTCAGCAGGGGGGGGGTCTCCCTGGACCTCTGCAGACTAGGCTCAGATGTCATCAGTCATGCATGAGAATAAAAGAAGGTGGAAGTAGATTACGATGCTTAGTGTCCAAATCTGGCAGCCTTGCCAAGCCCTTGCCTTCGGGAGCAAGTGCCCAAGTGAATCTCTACATCTTGAGATTCAGTAGAGAAACGGGTTGGGAGAGACGCCACGTATGTCGGTCTCTCCTTCTCCCCCAGCTGCGGGGCGGATGCTGTCATGTGCCTAATGGATCAACCATGAGGTTAGAACAGAGCCCACAGTTCCCCTGGAGCCTGAGCAGCCCCTGTGACAAAGGGGACCAGAGGGAGCTGAGGGGATGAACTGGCTGTGACAACCGGTGCATATTGGAGAGAATTTTTCAAGAGTCATAAAAGAAAATCTAGAAGACATGTTATCAATGTCATTTCTTCTCAAAGTAAGCCAAACTTGGAGCCTGAGGAATAAAGGCAGAGAGGGAGGAGTTGCTCTTTCCTTCCCGCCAGGGCTGGCACTCGCATACCATCAGGGGAGTAGGGACATTCTAGGGCCATAGTGCACTGAGGTGAATCACACGCTTCCTCAGTCCCCACATCTCCCTCTTCCAACTCCATCACATTGGTTTTGGGTAACTCCTGATTAAAAGGAGGACAGCCAACCCTGTGAGGGGAAAAGAAGTGCCCAGTAGTGAGCAAGCAATCCAAAGCAGCACAACAATGACAGAGGGATGGGGGGTCTGCAGCCCCATCTCCCCAGGTCATACTTGTGGGGATGAAGGAAGAAAAAACTTACAGACTAATTGTTGATAAGCCTCTGGTCTCTCAGGTTTCCTGCATTAACTGGCAATGAAGCAACCTCCATCTTCTTTAATGGATGTCATCATTCCATAGCCTCTTAGTAAATAAAGTATCAAGAAGCTCCTCCAAAGTTCAGGTCAGAGACAGCTTCTAGATTTTCCATATCCCCCTGACAGCATGGAGCTCAAGGGCCCCACCTACACACACACACACACACACACACACACACACACACACACACACACGGGCAACACATGGTCTCAGACAGAAGTCCAACGCACCATGAGAAGTCAGGTCTTCCACCCCCAAAGACGCAACCTGCAAATTCCCCGTCCCCTCCTCCTTCAGACTCTACCCACAGAGATCCTACACAGCAGTGGCGGCGGCTGCAAAGGAATCTGGAAGGCGGGCAAAGGGTGGAGATGGCTAGGGTATGAGGGAGCATGACTCTGCCATGCTAGCGGGATGTCCTCACCCCCTTCTCATCCTTGACTAGGGCTTCTTCAGCTACCTAAAAGGAAAATCAAAGGTATGAATCAGCCGTTCAGTTTACCTGTCTCCTGGTCCTGGCCAGCCTCTTCAAAAAGACCACACAAGGTGAGCGACGCATGGTCCGAGGAGGCATATGACAAGGAAGTGGCCCCAGGGCGCAGTGTTTAAACCACAAAACCCAGGGTGATCCAGGAGGGCATGAGAGAAACTGGCTTAGAGTGCCCCAGAACATTCCTAGGGTTTCTCCAAGCCAGGTGAAACTTCCAAGGATATTATTACTAAAATTAACATACCATTACCTTTATCATTTCTGTCACTCAGCATTGATTTACCACTTACCATGCCAAGCACTGGTCTATGTTCTCTACAATAGTTTGTGTTCATCCTTACAACAACCCTAAGAAGTAAATACTAGACTGATCCTGTTTCTCAGAGGGAGAAACTGAATGCGTAGGGTTAAGCAGCTTGTCTACTAATCCAGTTATTATGTGACAGAGCCAAGACTCTCAACATTAGGCTAAACTGCTCTTCCAACTTCCTCCTAAAGGAAACAGGCCCAGAAGCTATCTAGAAGAAAACAGTGCTCCCACACTTCACCTGAGCGGTAGTCACTTCACCCTGCTGCCGTAGTCGCTGACATTCTCTGCTTCAGTGGCACGGCCAGAGTAAGACAGACCAGGGATGGGGAAAAGCTGGCTGAAGTTATATCTTCAGGCAAAAATTCCCAAACAGTAATGATCCACTGAGGAGGATAAGCCAGTTTTCCCTTGTGAAAGAGCCAAGCTCCAGCCCTTCCAGGACACCTGCTGTCCACCTGTTTTCACTTTGAGCTCAGTGCTCAAACACAGGAACAAGACAGAAGGCTCCTGGAGGCACCAAGACACTCTACCGATGCAGGAGGGAAAAACAAAAGCAAGTGTCTGGAAGGATAGGGTGAAGTGGGGAAGAGGGGGCAAAAATGGATCTTTATTTTTAACAAATTATACAGAAAAGACATATGTGAAATGTGGCCCAACAGACTTTACCTGTAGCATGTAAAGCCCTTTGGAATCAAATTGTCTCTCTTTTCTAGGAAGGGTGACCTTGTCTGCAGTCAATATCAAGCCCACAGGGGACCTATCAGATAATGAAGCTTTTGGTGATGCTCCCTGTCAGACAGTGGAAAATTGGGTTAAGCAACCTCATCCTATCCCTGGAATAAAGCTGGTAAGTGAATCTGAGGTTGACCAGTAGGTTACTCTGTTAGAACAGCATCCAACCCTGGGCTTTCTAAGAAATGGAGGTCACCGTTCTCTTCCCAGTCCAATTCAATTCTTCTAAAACATACAGGAATCCAGCAAACTCTGGGGCCCTCCTCCTCACAGGAAGTAAGAGTATGAGGCCTAAAAGCCTAGAGGTTTTTCTGGATCTTCCATGCCATATGGAGTTCCCCCTAAACCCCAGTTCTCTGTCCCAGTGATGTTTCTCTGTGGTTCAGAACTACCAAAAACTGCCTGGAATTTACTCTCTCTCTCTCTCTCTCTCTCTCTGTTTTCATAAAATCCATACAAAACCCAAATCACAACCATTTAGCCCGGGGCCTTGGCTGCTTAGCTCTGTGCTTACCCAGAATAGTGGAGAAAAGACACAGACAAAAAGGTCCAAAAAGTCGGCAAACCACAGGTCAGAAAAGTCAGAATCCACTGGACAGTTCCTGCCCTCACTGCCCAAGGGCTGACCACTCCAACAGTTGGTGGCTGCCCCTGTGATTTAAGGAGAGTTGTCCTCCTCTTCATAACCTCCTGACAGCAGACTCTGCTCATCTGACCTTAGACCATGGAAGGGGGACGAGGAAATCCACTTGTGTATGAGGCATGGCCGGGAAAAAGGTCCCCGCCCCGCCATTCTCCACTTATAAAACAGAAAGCCAGGATTGCAGAGGTCAGCTCCCACCCAGCTGTAATGACAGATGACAGCTTTCTCCGGTGGGGTCAGGGGACAAACCCAGTGTTTGGCCTCAGGGCTTGGGAGAGACGTGTTTCCGAATGGGAGCTCCTTCCTACGGTCCACCAGTAAAAGGGGGGGGTGTCCATCCACCCTCCCAGACCCACCTGATCAGAGAGGCCAAAGTCGGCACTAACAGGAGGGGGGTTCGAGGGGGAGGTGAGAAGAGAGCTGTTAACTGGTATGAGACAGGAAACCGAGAAAACCGCCGGCCTCCCAGCCGGCCCCAGAAATGGCAGGTCCACGCAATACAACTCCCCGCTCTGAGATGGGAGTTGGGAAGAGGAGAAAAAGGGGAGAGAGAAAGGAAGGGGCGGGGGAAGACCACTGCAGGTACAGGGGGGAGAAGGAACAGGAGAGAGACTGAAGGAAACAGGAACAGAGCAAGAACGAACGTAGACAAGACGTGTCACATCTTCTCCAAGCAAGACCGAGTGGAGACACATGCAAAGGCGCAGCATGAAGACAGCGTCTGAAGAGGAGCCTGACGCCTCCCAATGGCCCCAGCAGCTACCGCGCCCGGGGGAGGCTCTCAGCAAGCAGGAGTGAGCAGTGGCTCTTGCTGCCCAGCAGCATCAAGATCTAACTCCGAGGCTGCGGGGAGCACGTTATTCTCCTAGGCTGGGGATGCTGGCCAGGCCCCCAAGGAACCAATTTGCCCTCAGCGCTGCCCTTGGTTTCTGGGTTTGCCACAGCAGGGACAGTATGACAGCTCAGCTCTCAGATCTGGCGCAGTGAGGATGTTGTGGAGAGAGGGGTCAACAACTGGGTGAGGGGAGTGGCGGTAACAATGGGGAATGGGGTCCAGGCACTTTCCAGGAGTGGAGTGACAGCTGGTCCTTCAGCTATCACCTCTCTGGTGACAGAGGGGTCATAACTGGGCTTCAGGGAAGGAGAGCAGGGAAGGTGGAGGATGGTGGAGGATGGTCCAGTCATTGTCACTCTGGGGCATCCATCCAGCAGGCCCCAGGAGGCCCCTCATGAAGGTAGGCTCATAATTCCTTCCTGACACCCTCCCTTCTCTCTCCAGTGCTAATGGCCACAGTGTGGCACCCAACCAGCCTCAGACACAATCCCAGGGCCTCTTGGCTGTTAACAAGTTTATAGCTGCAGATCATAAAGAAATGGCAAAGCAGTCCAGTCCTCCTTATGGGAAGCCACTCTTCGGACTGAAGACTTATAGTCCTGAGTTAGGATCATCAGCCACCCTTGACATTTCTAGGTGGGCGAGGGATGCAGATGTTTCTCACCTAGAGAAACCAGGAGGCTCTCCTGCTCCCACACTGCTTGTTCTCAGAGGTGCAGGCAAGTACGTCCATGGCAAAAAGAAGCATCTTAGTCACCATGAGAGACAGTGAGTCTCAGGTGACCCTAAGCCTCTATAAGAGACTTGCTACCCCTCTAAAATGGCCAAGTTCCCAAGACCTCCACCTGGAAGAATGCCAGAAGAGGACCAGCCTCGGTGGAGAGCAGAGGAAGTAGACAGTGCTTCACCGCTCAACTTCCTCCCACCTGGGGGAAGCCTGTCCTCTCCCCCTGGGGAACTCCTGCCAAGACCCTAGAGCTGTGACCCAAGGAGATCAGGAGTGGCTACTACAGGGATCTTGAAAGCAATTTGAACCTGAGGGCGAGGTCCACATCTCAGTCCTGTTACAACCAAGAACAGGCTACTGAAGGCAAGGGACATGGGAAGTGGGGACATTCCCCTGCCCTTGCCCTCATAGAACTACAGGTGACCTGGTCCTGAGGATGACCCAGCTGGTGAGGGGAGGAGCTGGGCCACACCCCAACCCTGTGCTCCTTGAGAATATTAGAAAGATCCCAAGAAGACTGTGAGGGACCAGCAACCCCAGAGGAAGATCTGAGTCTCTGGGGGGCTAGGATGGAAGTGGGGGGGCACTATGCTGGAGGCTGCTGGGAAAATATGGCAAAGGGCAGGGGAAGGGGGGGGATTCTGGATCTGAGTGTGGCCCTGATGTTTCCAGAGGTGCAGAGATGCAAAGCGGATCGTAGGCATTCTAGGCCCCTTGGGGTGCATGCAGCGTCCCAGGGGGCTTCTGTGAGAGGCCCTGGGTGTGTTGGCAGCAAGTGTCTGAGTGAGGAAAACTGCAGGGAGGCTCTGGGAGAGGCTTGGCATGTGGGGTGGGGGTCGGAAGCTTCAGCTAGGCGGTGCCCGAGCGTGGCCTGGTGAGGCTGTTGGAGCAGCATGATGTGGGGAACCCAGAAGCCGTGGCATATGGAGCAGCGAAGGCTGCTGCCCACAGAGGGGATGAGGGGACATGGTTTGGATTCCCCTGTAAAGGAAGCAATGGCCCTGCCAAAGCCCCGTCCGCCTGTCCACCCCCCGCCCCGCCCCGGCCGCGGAGCTCCCTTACCTATTGAGCTGAGGAGAGGCTTGTCTCGACAACACTGCCCAGATAGCTGAGATCAATCAGAAACAAAGCAGTTATCAACACGGGCCGTGGGGGAACCACCCACGCACACCCAGAGGGGAGGAGGGGAGGAGCACAGGGGCCAGAGAACCACAAGCGAGGCCAGAGAATGGGGTGAGGGGAAGGAGAGGAGAGAGACAGAGAACCAGACGGCACGATGGACGAGGCAGATGAGCGCTGCACAAAGCACAGACGACAGGGCTGTGGCGCACAGCATCTCCTGCACAGACAGAGGCACGGGGTCCCGTGGGCGCGCCAGGCCCGGCGTCCTAGCTAGAGCTCTCCTCCACCTTCTCCGCCCGCCAGGACCAGGGGCCAGTGGGAGGAGAAGCTGTACTTCCAGGTACCAGAGAGGGTGGGAGTGCATGGGGCAGGGGAAGGGCGCTGGGCTCCCTCCTCTCCAACCACCTCCCATCCTGCCTACCACCGGGCCAGCCTCCTCTGGAACACTCTGCTCCCCTGCACAGGCGGCCACATCAAGAAGAGAGACCAAAGGACGGAACCAGAGAGAAAGAGAGAGAGGGAGGGAGGGCAGCAGGGACTGGGGGCGGGGAGGGGGGCACTCCGGAGATGTTGCAAGCCCTTCGGAGCAAGTCGGGCCAACCCAAAGAAGATGGAGAAGGAAGAAAGACAGACAGAAAGAAAGCCAGACTTGAGGAGGAAGGAAGGAAGGGAGAGGGGGAGGAGGAGGGAAGAGGGGGCAGGGGAAGAAAGACAAGAGAAGAAGAGGCACAGACGGGCGTCCAGGCCGACTCTGGTACCTGGAATACCAGCTGCTACAGTTTAGAGTGTGCTCTCTCAGGCAGGCTGACCGCAGGAGCTTGTCTGTCTGTCTGTCTGCAGCTTCCTGCGAGGCACACAGGTTGGGGTAGGGTATGTGGCTCCAGGCACACAGTTCACAGGCCTGAGATTTTGCTTCCAGTCTCCAGGATGTGCCCCCTGGAGAGCTTGTGGGAGGGGGCTCCCCCCCGCTCACTAGGCTGCTAAGGCAGGAGATTGGGGGCAGGAGACTGGGAAGAGGAGCCCCAGGCCTGGTGGCCCAGGGAAATCAGGCTTCAGGGTCCTGCTTAGCAGGGAGGTTGGGTCAGGGGAGGAAAGGAGGCTGGATACGAGGTCTCTGGGTAAACCCTGGAACCACCCCCAAAGCCAGGATCACAGGGATGTGGAGAGCTCTCCACTCTAAGTGTAACTGAGGTGACCACTCACTCGGACACACCACGTCCCCCCACCCCTTGCCCGTGTGTGTCCACTTCCCATCACCCTGGGGGCCTTCTGAGAGCTCTGGGCTGGGTGGAGAGGCTCCCTCGTGCTCCTGGCAGGGTACCTGGGCAGGTAAGCCCCACCCTCAACCCTGTGACCACACCCTACTGATGCCAAGACCAGAACTCTCCCGAAGGGATGCTGCAGCATGTCCAGACAAGCCCTGTCATTTGGGTTGATGGAAGGGGCGGAGGGTGGGTAAGGAATGGGGGGTGGAAGATGACCAGGTGGAGGTGGGCAGGAGAAACCAGCTCACACTCACCCTGAAGTAGGTAATGGCGGTGGGGGGGGCTCTGGTCTGAGCAGTTCCTCCCCCATCCTTCGAGGGGAAGGCGTCTGTCCAAACACATCCAGGTTGTCCGCAGGCCCTGCAGGGCCCGGCGGAGGGGAGGGGTAGCCTGTGGCCAGCGTGGTGAAGCCCATGGTGGGCCGGTAGCTGGGGCTCCCGCTGCGGCTGCTCTGGGAAGGGGAGCCCGTGGATGGCGTGGACTTGCGAGAGAAGCTGACAGCGGCCGGTGGCTGCAGGGTGATCTCCGACATCTCCGCCTGCTGCAGGAGGCCCGGGCGAGGCCGGGCCCGGGCGGCAAGCTCAGGAGAGCCGGTGCGGGAGCTGAGGGGGCTTTGGGTCAGAGGCGAGAGCCGGGAGGGCTGTAGCACCACTTGATGTAAACTGGGCTCGGCGCGCCTGGCCTGCCGGGGGCTGGGCCGGGGCCGGGGCTGGGGCTCGTACCACCGGGTGTCCAGGCCAAATGTGCTGGGGCCGCTGTGCCCCCCCGGCTCGGCCGGCTCGGGGTAAGGCAACACGGGTATGCCCATACCTTGGCTGGTATGTCTTAGCTGCCCTTGGCTCACCAGAGGTTGCATAGGTCTGTCCTGCCACTTAGCGGAGGTGGGCACTGGGACGGGGCCTCTGCCCGGCGACTTGCCTGCCCAACCCTTTGGTGCCTCCAGAGACAGGATGCCCGGGTAGGCCGCGGGCACCTGCAGGGAGGTGGGGGGCAGTCCTCGGGGGAGGCAGGCCTTGGGCTGCAGACTCTCCGCTACATCACAGGGGTGCAGCTGGTGGGGAAACATCATGGCCGGGGTTTCCAGTCCCCCAAAGGGGAATTCTGGCCGGCCCCAGGGCTCAGGGGAGCGCCCTCCTGTGGGTGTCTGAGTCAAGGGCAGCGTGCTGTTAGAAGCGTTCTCTCCGTTCTCCTCAGGAATGGTGGGGTGGCCGAAAGGCCCCTCAGTGTGCAGGGGTGGGGAGGACATGACCGAGCTCAAGGGGCTGCCCACTTCTGGCATGTAGAAGGGTGGCGGCTCCACCTCCCCAGGGCTGCTGCTGCTGAGGTACCCATAATACTGGCCCTGGTGGAAGGGCCGGGGGGCGGGAGGTCTGGCCTGGCCCGTGGCCTGGAGCCGACCTTCCAGGCCGCCGGGGCCCTCCAGCCCACGGGGCTGGAACCGAGGGCTATATGCTGGTGGTGGCAGGTAGGACTCCTGGCTAGATGACAGAGGGGTCAGCTGGGACTTCAGGGCAGCCACAGATGTGGGCACCAGCGGGTCCTCGTTCTCCTCGTCTGACTGGCGGAACTCGGGGTACATGTCCGTCTCCTCAGCAAAGGGAAAGCCCTCGATGCGCCTGCTCTTCATCGAGGGCTCCATCTCAGAGGGATCCATCACGAAGCGGCCGTCAGGGCCTCTGCTGATGAGCTCAATGGGTGTCGTGGCCTCGGCCTCCGCCTCAGCCTTGGCCACGCTGTACTTCTTGCTACTGATGGCCCTCTTGGTCTTCTTGTACAACGACAGCTCCTTCTCCCGGGTGGGACTCAGCATCCTCTTGGCCGCTGGCTGGCCTTGGTCATCGGAGGACTCCGAAGGAGCCCGGAGCGTGCGGATGCTCTCGGGGCTCACCTTGCCAGATGACAAGCTGTGGGGGTGAGTGAGGGAGCAGGAGTGTGAGGTAGGGGACATCTGCTCCTCCTCTTCTTTTTCTCCTCTTAACGAACAACCACAAACACCTAAGATAATACTCAAAAAAAGGGGTGCAGATGGGCTGCACATTTTGGCGTGAAATACTTTGGCCAACGCTCCACTGTCTAGATGCGTGCCGGCCGTTTTTTGAATGAAGACCCACATTTCCACCTTTCATCCCGCCCTGCCCTTCCTGTCTGCCCCGCTCTGTCCAGCTGCACCTCTAACTTCACTGTCTACAGTACTGCCCCCTCTGTGCAACTTAAAAATACCATGCAGATCAGCGGGCAGCCAACACTTTAGAGATACTGGTCTGGGGGCCGAGCGGGGCACACCACCTGCCTGTGTCCACCCTCCACCCTCTGTCCACACAGCAAAACAGCGGAGGCACTTACGGAGACTCTAGGCTCTTTCTGCAGTGAGTGATGGAGAGTGGAGGATCTGGAAGGAAGAAGACGGGGAGAAGAGCCAACTGAGGCCAGGGACACAAAACTCGTCTCGCGTGCCCACAGGGACCAGAGCAAAGCCACAGAGGGGAGGAGCTCCTTCCAAGGTTAGGTATCTTTGGGCCCAGTCCCGAGTCCCATGCCCACCACCACAGACCTGCCTTCTCTCACATTCTGGCCCCATCACACCTTCCCCAGCATCCTTCTTCCTTACTCCCTCTTCTAGACCAAGGCCCGCTGACAGTCCTACCCATAAGACCCCATTTCCCTATTTTCAAGGGGGCCTCTGCTAAACGTGGGCCATCTCTTCCAATGGGGAGCATTTGAAACTGGGCCAGGTAGAGCAGGGCGGTGGGGGCAGACACCCACCTTTTTTGCGCTTGAGCTTACGCTTGCGCTGCTTGTTGACAAAGCAGGCGGCCAGGGTGCTGAACAGGACGGCAGCTGCCAGGAAGCAGATGGTAGCTACGATTCCAGCCAACACAGGCCGAGCTAGCCCGTCATCAGTCAGGTCCGGCTGTGGGAAGATGTCTGCAGGGCGGTGCAAGGAGCATGCATGATTCCTCCCCTTGCTCCTGTAAAAGCCCCCACCTACTCTGACACCTAGCCCCCCAGCACTCTTCCCTAGCTCTGCAGAACAGATAATGTTAAGGCTCAGGCTCCATGCTCAACTCTAGCACTTGAAGAGAGACTAGTTTACGGAAGTCAAGTGATCGCTACAGAGCTCAGAGAGAAGGAATCGCATCTATGTCTTACCCCATAGCGGTAATAATTTCGGTAATGATGTCTACCTGGCTAGTGCTTTTTGCAAAGGGTTCTCATGCATACTACCACACACCCTCACATGAGGCCAACAGAGCACATGCCATCGCTCTCATTCTCTAAGGTAAAGAAAGTGTCGCTGGCAGAGTTTGAGCGACTTGCTGACATAAATATTGCCTATCAGTGCCTGCACCATGACACCGTACCTCTGGCCTCCTGTTAGGATTTGCTGCCTTCTGCCATGCCATCTCGACAAAATGAGAACTTACTGTGGAGGCACCTTGAGGGTAAAATACTACAGCAGGGAGAAGAGGTTGTGACTACAGAATTCAGATCCATCCATCTCTAAGTCATGACAGCACAGCTGAGCAATTTCTACAGGGAGGGTGAGCACATCCTGGTCGTTTCGGGTTCAGAATGCTGGAGCCAGCAGGGACATTCAACACAGGTCCAATTTCATTTTACAGGTAAAGAAGTGAGTTTCACTTTGTGCCCAAATCCATACAGCTTGTTAGTGATGGAGCCAGGACTAGACCCCCATCTACTGTACCCCACTTCAAAGTCAGTTATAATAGAAAGTGCCACACTTTAGATTCTGTGGATTCTGATACATTTGGCCAGAGCCCATCGTTCTGCTGAAAAGAACAATGGATGAAAATAACCCAAATCGTGCTGATGAGTTGAGTGGGCAAATGGAATGCTAGAGCCTTTGGGAATGGGGGGCTCAGAGACGGGGGTGCTGAGGGCACTGTGCCTTCATTCACCCACGGGAGTCTTCCCGGTATGTGGGCTTCCTTTCAGGTGCCAGACATAAAGCCACTGAACACAGAACAGTTCACTGATGAAAACCCTCAAGTCTTCTATTCTGGCCTTGGCTTCAAGCTCTGTTCCCTGCTCCTCCTCTCTGAGTCCCCTCCCTGGAGGGAAGCCAAGACAGGGTACCTTTGTAGCAAAAAAAAAAAAAGAAAAGAAAAGAAAAGAAAAGAAAAGAAACGAAAAGAAAGAAAGAAAAGAAAGAAAGAAAGAAAGAAAGAAAGAAAGAAAGAAAGAAAGAAAGAAAGAAAGAAAGAAAGAAAAAGAAGGAAGGCAGAAAAGAAGAAAAGGTCCATGGTGCCATGGTGTTTAACATGAGGCAAAAGTCACACCCCACGGCCCCCAGTGCTCTGGTGCCACTTGGGTTCTCCCCTGTCCCTCCCCAAGTCTGCCTGCCCTGGTGCTTCTATAGCTCTGTGAGTCCTGCTGCATGAGCTTCTCGGCCAAGCTCCTTGCCAACTGGTCCCGCAGGTCCTCGTGTGAGCAGTGCCCACAGAAATGGTGCCATTGCTTAATCACTAAGCAAAAGCCTCTTCCCATACCAAGGGAGCCACTTCACTGGGCGAGGGAGGGGCTCTGCTGTCTCAGGAACTGTAGCTAGAGAAAGATGTGTAGAAATGGGACCAGGGCCAAGAGAAAGGAAGATAAATGGGGAAAATGCTAGGGAGTTGGCTTTATTTAGCCTGAAAAGAAATCTAGGGAGACGAAGGAGCGGAGGAAACAACACCAAACAGCAATTTTCCAAATAAAACCACCATAATTATAAAGCAGTCTTATAATAGGCCTTCAACAAATATGTGCTGACCTGTTGTCTCTCCAATTCACCGCCCCAGTCCATTACAGAGGACGGCACTGGAGGAAACAGGGATTTTATAGCAAAAGAACGTAAACCAAGTTCTTTTTGACTACCATCATGAGAAGATGAGCTACATTTCTCCCTGTGGCTATCTTATAGAAAGTGTCATCAATGCAGCTCTTTAGCTGGAGAAATCCTGTCCATCATGGAAGCAGAAGGATGGGTTGGAGGGCCTTAAGAAATGCGGTGACTCAGTTTCCACCAGAGCTCTCGTTTCCATTTCAGCCTCCCTCCCCATATTAGCTATCTCGCAAAGGACATCTACATGGCTCTTACGTCCTACAGCTGTAACAGACCCCCCCCCCCACCAGCCCAAGTACCTGTGCTGGAGACGCCGGCGATGTTGCTGGGCTCGCTGATCAGATCCTGCATGACGGCCAGAACCCGGAATTCGTACCAGGTGTCCTACAGCCCCCAGGACAAGACCCTGTCAGCCTACAGACCTGAGACAGCCACTGACCCACTACTGACCCTCCCCCACCTGCCCTGCAATGATCTCTCATGGAACAGGGTACCCAAAGCAGTGGCATACTGGAAGTGACGAACAACCAGCTCTCAGTTTAAAAAAAAAAAGTCCTGATTTGTAGCATTCGCCAATTTCCATGGTAAAAATACTCCCACCATGGCAGATTTCAATCTACAACTGTGAGGTCACTGAAAGCAGAGTTGGAAAGAGAGACGCACAACACGGACTCTCTCTTAGGAGCCCCCATGAGCCAGTTCTACCACTAAATGAGTGTCCAGGGAAGGAAGACAGAAAGATAGATGAGCTTGTCTGTATCCATGAAATAAACTGCTTCCTCTCTCCAGCTAGAGAGACATCAAAGTTTAGAGGGGGTCAGCTGGGAAAAAAAAAATAATGTACCTTCCTCCAGGGAGTCTAAATTGTTAAAGCAGGGGTCCTTCCCTGGGCAAAGCGAGGAGACTATCCTTCTCGGAAATCCTCTGCCCAAAGTTAGATTCCTAGCAGAAAGCTGAGGTCACTCTCTAGTTACACATTCGGGGCCCCTCACCTGCCCTCAGTTGCCATGACCTGAGGATCCCAGACTTTGGTAGCAGATCTGAGAATAAAGGAGTTGGTGTGGGAGGGGACAGTACATGGCTGGGCCTCGTACACCTGACTTGGGTCACTCAAAGCTTCCGGTGACTCCAGCGAGTCAATGTCACTTTCAGAATTTGGGAACAGCAGCAGGGAAGAGCTGGGCACCTCACCTGTGACAGATCCTTGGCAAAGAATTCTCCATCAGTGCCTGGGATGGCACTATCTAAGATCTCCCAGTGTTCCCCGACACGGTATTCCATGATGTAGCGGTCAATGGGAAAGCTGTGATTGGCAGGGGGGAGCCAAGACAGGAGCACACCCTGCTGGGTCCGGTTGGCTGTGAGGCACCTTGGTGGGGTAACCAGCACCAGGGGTTCTGGAGTTGTGATAGGGAATGCTGCAGCACAGAGGGAAGAGAGAGAGAAGGGGCATGGCGGTGCTGAGGTCACTGCTCCCTCACCTCCCTACGTGCTGTCTTCTGGCTCATTATGTGTCCCTCAGAATGTGTCACGTTCCCTTGCATGAGTCATTTCAGGGACAAGACTGTCACATAAAAGAGCCCTCCTCACCCAAGGGAAGTGGACTACATGATCCTACTTTCTGAGCACTTCTAAAAACATAGATGCGGGGCGCCTGGGTGGCTCAGTCGTTAAGTGTCTGCCTTCGGCTCAGGTCATGATCCCAGGGTCCTGGGATCGAGCCCCGCATCGGGCTCCCTGCTCCTCAGGAAGCCTGCTTCTCCCTCTCCCACTCCCCCTGCTTGTGTTCCTGCTCTCACTATCTCTCTCTGTCAAATAAATAAATAAAATCTTAAAAAAAAAAAGATATTACAAAATGTATCTTATGTTCTCTTCTAAGGAAGTAGGAATGTCTTCCCATAGCTCACTTCTGCTCTCAATTGCCTTCTTGGCCCAGGTGGGAAACAAGGACCAGGAGGAAAGTTCTAGAGCAGGGGTAAGCATCCCACCACTGCTGCACCCCTTGGTGGCAGTAAAGGATCCAGGAACAGGCTGGAGGGGTGCCACTTGTTCACAGCTGCTCTTGGGGTGGGATGGAGTGAGCCACTGGGTCCAGGAAGGAAGAGTTGGCATGACTAGAAGATTCGACGGGGAGCACTGGCCACACGCCCACCACCAGACGAGGCCATGGGCCAGAGGAAAGAATTGGTAAGAGCACAGGAGGCAGGATTCCCAGCCTGCCCTGTGAAGCCACGGGAAGATGCAAACATGTGGCTTGGCAAGGAGGGATAAATACTAAGCCTCCTCCTTAACAGGAATCTGGCCCAAAGTGTTCTGACGTGGGACAAGGCACTAGGGTCCAGGCAAACCCCACAGAACAGTATGACAAGTCCTTCCTGGGAGAGCGAATGACATAATTACGTAAAGCACGTAGGAAGGTGCCTGGCACATAGTGAGCAGTGAAGTTAGCTGCGAGGACCATCACCACCACCATTATTGTCTTTACTCAGCTCCTCCAGGAAATATCCTCAAGACATCCCAGCCTGGGGCCCTCACCTAAAGTGTTCACAGTGACCACCTCACTGAAGGCGCTCGTTCCCAGCTTGTTCTGGGCCAGGACGCTGAACTGGTATGCTGTCTCAGGCTCCAGGGCGTCCACTAGCAACCAGCTGGGTCCCGGTGGCACTGGCAAAGACAGCCAGTCGTGGGGCCCAAACTGTGCCCGCTTCATCCTGGCCAAAAGAAAGAGAGAGGATCGGGGACAAGGGGGTGGGGTGGGTTACACTGGAGACAGGAGAGTGCATGCAAGGTCCTCAAGGAGGTGGCGGTGGGCAGACCTGGCCTTCCCAGGCTTTGGGACAGAAAGAGGTAATGACCAAAGGTGGGAAATACCCAACTTTGGCTGTGCCAGGTCGCCGGCCACTGCTGGTACCTCCTCTGCTAAGAGGAGCCCCTAAGTATAAGTGACATTCAAGATCCTGGTCAAACTACCAAGTGCATTTTGGGAGAATCTCACCCTGGTCACAACGCTGAGAGGGGCTCTGCCTTGAGAGAAGTCAGGACATGAGGAACAAGGCAGGTGCCATTGTGGGAAAGTGAGGATGAGCAGCTCAGCAACGGCAGACTAGGGGAAGAACCCAGGTGACCTCAGCTGCGCACCCTCCTAGGGACAGCCAAAAGTGGGGCATCAAGTAACCCAGGGGGTTCACTCAGTCCAACCAGCTTTGAGTCATCTGAGGAAGTCTAGGGTGTATGACAAAAATAACCAGGGGTTTCCCCACAGTGAGGACCAGGATCCTTAAGGCCTTAACGGTTAGAACTCACCATCAAGGGGAAGGTCACGCTGTGTGTGGACAACACGGGAACTAGGAGTGAAGGTTAGGCCTTGTTCTATACCGCCCACTTAACTCTCCCCTGGCAATGAAGCCGGCCGTCTACAGGTGCAGTGCCCCGGCATCACCACGGGGAGGAGACATCATCCTATGGGATTGAGACCCTGGGCAGCTTTCTTGCAGCTCTGAGCTACAACTTAGCGGACGCCCGCCCACCGGGTTCCCTCTATGTTTAAAGGCTCACTAACATGAATGCTTAGAGGAGTTTGAGCTGTGGCAGCAGAAAGCACAGCAAAAAAGAAGCTAGTGCCAAGTGTCTGAGTCAGTACTGGGAGAGTCAGAGGCAATCAGAACGAGAGGAGGGAAGGAGGACTCCCCAAACTTTGCAACCACCCATACCCCCCCCATCCCGGCCCCGGGCACCAAAGCAAGTGAGCAAAGTGTAATAAAGCGGTGCAAATGAGCAGCAGCGTGGAGCAGGACCGCAAGCAGTGAGGGAAACCCCAATCTATGCCCAGACCTGCCACCTGGACGTCCCCAAAGATGGCTTGGCCATGCCAAACGTCCTTCCCTGGACACACAGCCACCTGGCAGCACCATGATTCTTGCAGTGGCCACCTGACAGAGTTGTCAGGAGCAACCCCCTCCCCCTTACTTCAGGCCCCCTCCCCAACCTCCGGAGGACCAGAGATAAGGATTGGAGGATGTTCTGGTTGCAACTCAGAGAGCTCCCCACGCTCACCACCTAGGTCCAGTGTGCCTATCCAGAACTCAAAACCCCTAGGATATTCAGGACATATCCACAAATCACCATGATGGGAAAGAGGGCAGCTTCCTCTCAACCTCCCTTGCTGTTGAGAAGTGTATCAAGGGCTCTCCCTGAATCTCCATGAGCTGTCCTCTGCAGGGATGTTTCCTCCTTCCCAGGCTCTGGCTGAGCCTGATTGGGAATACACTCAGATGAGGCAGGTCTGAAAAGGAGGAAGTGGGAGGACTCATCCTTCCTGCTCAAAGATGTCCCACGCTGCAGGTGGCCAGTTCCTGGCTCAGGATAGGAATGTGTGGGAAGAGAAATCTTTGGGGAACGGGAAGGAGGTCAGCTATGGCTCTTCTCTCCATCTTTTCCGTGCCTCCTGACCTCAGCCTGATTTGTGCATCTTTGAGATCCCTCACCCACCCCAAGGCTTAGGCAAAGATCTCCAATCACTACATCTGGCCAAATTAACAGCAGAGATATAAACACAATAGAGACACAGGGTCCTAGAGAAAATAGAGATGCTGAAGACAAGGCCAGAAGGCAAGCACCACTTCAAATCGGTTTCTGGAACCACTGGGGAAGCGACAGAATAAAAATTAGATTCTACGCTTCTGGCTGGGCTGTTTCACAATGCCCTTGAAGATTAGGAGTCTCTTCCAGACTCCAGAGGACAGAGGGAACTAAAAGAAGCATGAACCAAGGACACAAAAAGGGGTCGTGAGATAAGCTGGGGAAAGAGCAGCAGAGGGCGATGGTCACTTCAGGAAACAACCTAAACTGGCATCCCAAACCTTCCAGGCTGGGAACGCAGAACGCGCGGAATCCCTCAGACAGACACACCCCTCCCCCATAAGACCAAGTCACTGCGTCAACACACCTCACTGCCTGGAGGTCTAGCAGGCGAAGAACCATATCCTTCTCATAATGTCGACCCATCCCAGGGACTGACTGAAGTCGGGGGTTGGGGGAGGGAGAAGCAGAGAGCAAAGCATGCGGGGGTGACTCACAGAGGTCCGTACCAAACTGAGAATGTCTGCTCGAATCCTCCATCATAGCCTGGCTCCCAGGACACGTTGGCAGTTGTCATGGAGACCTGGACCCGGACACTGCCCGGGGCATGGGGGCTGGTGCCTGGAGACCAAGTGAAGTCCTCTCAGACTGAAATGAACTGGGTCCAGTGAGCTGGGCACCCACAGTGGCACTGCACAGTAGCAAAATGCAGTGCCCCAAGCGCAGCGCTCAGGGGTCAGGGATGCTCTGAGGAGCGGACACCCTGAGCAGTAGGGCTGCAGAAGGAAACCCATCCCCCTGTGCCATCTAGTCCTTCTAGCAAGACATGGCATGAGCATCAGGAATATGGCCAAAGGGAAACCAGAACCTTCGTCACCCCAGGCTAAAGTCCTGTGCTCACCTGGCAAACACAGAGACACTCTCCCTTAAGGTCACAGGCAAAGCCAAAAAGCCCCTGTCCTGTCAAGTTCTCTGGTCTCATGAGACAGCCATATTCCACCCGAACATCAAAGTGAGAGGCAGCACAACACAACTGTTAAGAACTTCAACTTGGGTTCGGGTCCTGGACCCAGCACTCATTAGCGATGCAACGCTCAGTGAGGTGTGCGATCCACGCCAGCCTTGGATTCAAACGGATGTACACTGGGGACTTACCAGCTCTCGTCTCACAGGTTATAAATGATGGGGCACCACTTGGTACAGAGCCTAAAACTGGTGGTAAATGCTCAAAGTGTTGGCCACTGTTACGACTGGCTGTCAGTCCCCAGAGGGGCAGGCTGCAATGGTACAAGCCGAGGTCTTGGAGACACACACCTCAGGCAGAAGAAGTGGAAACATAATGCCTGGCACCCCAGGAAATGGGAACGCCAGGAATAATCTCCATGCCCAGCCCAGCCTATGGAGCTAAGTGCACAGGTCCCCTCCCAGGTCCCCCTCATTCCGTTCTTCCAGCTCCCCTTCCAGGCCCTAGACACAGACCTCTGAGCAGTTGCCCCTGCCCACACACCTGTCCCATTTCTGCATGGCAGTGTTGCTGGGTACATTCTGCCAGAAAAAGATCTCCTGGGACAGGCCCCGTGTCACCTTCCCTTACCCCGAGTCTATAGAGGGCTAAGGCTACACGCGGCAGGCTCCAGGCTCAGGGGTGGGCTGATTCAGGAAAGATGCCCAGAAAGGGTGGACAGTGCCCAGCACCCAGAGCACAGCCCTCCTGCCCACAGCCCCCGTACCGATGACGGTCAGGTGGGTACTGGCAGTGATGCTGGTGACCACGTTGGTGGCGATGCACTCCCACTCCCCGTGGTCGTCCTTACTCAGGGCTCGAAACTGGAGACTCCCACTGGGCAGGGCATTGTGCTTGCTTCTGCTGGGCTTCCCTACCTTGGCCAAACAAGGAGGCAAAGAGGAAGGCAGGAGCGGGGTGGCAGGGGAGGAGCCAGGTCGACAGGGAAGAAGAGAAGCCACCAACATGTCAGAAGTCCGAGAACAGGAAGAGAGCAGAACCCACACACTTGGCCTGCACCCCCCCACCATCCCTCCTCCAGAGGACCCATCACTCTAGAAGGCAGCCCCGCTACTCAGCACTTGGACCTGTTAGAACAGAGCCACTATAGGTCTTGCCCATCTGCCACACTTCCCAGGAGCTCCAGAACCCAGAGGTACCTTTTTCCACGTGATGACAGGGAAAGGGTCCCCTGCAGCAGCGCAGGGAATGAGCAGCTCCCGGCCGGCCTCCTGCCTATATTCCCAGCCTGGTAGCACCGTAAAATACGGGGGGTCCTAGGGAGAGCACAACAAGGCCATGACGCCGAGCGTTTCAGGTACCCACTCCCACGGGGGCCACTCTCAGCCCCAGGCCTCACCTTCAGGACAAGCCGTGCGGGAGCAGACTGGCCCATGGTCCCCAAGGTGTTGTAAGGCACACAGGTGTAAGTGCCAAGAGCCTCCTCTGTGGCCTCCTCAATCCGAATGGAGCCATCCTCCATCAAGGTCCAACCCAGGTTCTGCCAGAGCACAGACAGCAGAGCAGGGAGCAATGGTCAGGGGGCAGAAGCTTGGTCCCGGCCCCCGCCAGGCCAGCCCTGAGCTGGCAGGCCTGGGCAGAGCCCCAGCTAGTCTGGGGCAGGGGCTGTCTAAGTGCCCTGGGAGAATGGCTCAAGCTCTACCAGACGGCAGACCCCCACAGGAAGCAGTTCTGGGTTCCTAGAGTTTTCTGGTGGGGAGTGGAGGAGTCCTGGCAGGGAACCAGACCCTCAGAGGCAGTACCTCAGCGGCAGGAGTGTGTCTCACTGTGACCCCCACATGCATCTCTCTAGCACCTTCTCGACCTGCAGGGGGCGGCCATCCTTGTTCCATTTGACCACGGTGGCCGGTGGCTCTGCATCCACAGGGCATCGGATATAGCCGTGAATTCCCACGGGCACGTAGATGACAGGGGGCATGTTGAGGACACGGGCTGGGTCTGCAGAGGGGTCATGTGGGGTAAGAGAGAAGAAAGGCATGAGGAAAGACAAGGAGTGAGAAATCTGGGCAGGGGGCCAAGACTCCTCACACACCCCCGGGGTCTCATACAGATAGCCCATCTCCAAGGAACTGCCATTCACACCCACCCACCCATGCGTCCTCAGGGCTCACAACAGTGCCAGATGCCGGGGCCACCACGAGGAACAAGACGGACAAAGCCCAGAGTCCACACCAGGCCACCCCCATGCAGTGCAGGCTGCAGGTGGCTTTTGCCTGTCCAGCTGACTGCATTCTTCAGAACAAAGGCATGTTCTAGTCTGCTCCGACCCATAACACTCCTCAAATGCTTCTACGCATGGACTGAACTGCAGAACAAGGACTCTCAACGTCCATATCTCCAGCCCCTAGACTCCAGACTCAAAGTCAACGTTTGACCACACCCTCCACCAATTGCTCCTTATCCCAAATCTCTCTGGGACACCAAGCAGCTCTCGGGCCACATCCTAAGCCAAAAGAAGAATGTCAGTTCTATGCATAATGTGTTCAGAGGCATGACCACCGGTGGTTCTTTTCTCTCCTCTCTATTGTGCTAGTTGCCCAGTCCCCCCTGAGCCTCAGTTTCCCCTCTGTGCAGTTGGAATGCAGAATAAACCTTGGCCACAGAACGGATGAAAGGTTCTCAGGAGAACAGCAAGAGCGGCACATCCTGTGATGTGGGTGACTCATCAACTTTCGATTCCCCCAATTTCCCCTGAGGGCTACCAAGGAGAAAGGTCCAGAACTTCCAGTGAGGCAGTGAGGATGAATGAGCTGGTATCTTTTAAGCATTTGGAGCTCTTCAGAGAACAGCATTACATAAATACCAGGCCGAGTTATATATTTAGACATAGCTTCCTACTTTTGTATGTAGAGTTTTTTTTTTTTTCTCCAAGATTTTCAAAGGTTTATGAATGGGAAATACTCTGAACACTGCTTTTTAGCAGAAATAAAGATCCTTGTCTCACCCACCTGGAAATCTCACCCCCCGGATTCTCTTTGAAGGCAAGGAGGTAAAAAAGGACAAGCGGGAATGGGTGATGGCACTGGGGAGGGACGGGGAAACCACACACCCCTCTAGGCAGAAAAATGGCCCACGGCTTCACGGATGCAGGGCTTACTCCTGGTTAGATTCATCATCCTTCTGAAGACCACCCTTGCTGGCTCTCTCCCTCTGCCACTGCCACCTTTTTGCCCAAGTGACATAACCAGACAAGATGCTACTCCAAGTGGACTTTTCCCTTCCCCAGGCCCCTTCACATCCAGCACAGGTTGGGGCACAAGCTAAGTCACGTGCAAATAGCTTCTTGGCTGGCTTTTTCCTACTGCAGGTCTGGGTGGGACAGGCCTGATGTTCTGGGTCACATCACATCGCTTTTCTTGGGCCTCATAGCCCTTAAAAACTCGGGACTCCTAATGTAGCGTGCTGAAAGCCCTTTAAAGTTGATGACAGTGGGAATGGTGAAGTGTTGCCTTTGTCCCTGCTGGCAAAGTCACTGCATCGAGAAGAAAACGATGAGAATGTGAGGTTAGCAGCTGAGCAGGGCTCAAAGGTCCAGCCTGGCTCCAACACCCCAAGGCCCATTCAACAGGAGACAAGTGCAAACACCCAGCTCTGCAGTGTGGCTTCGGAGACCAGCCCCACCTCCCGGGGTCACCGACTGTTCTCCTGCTTGTTCTCAGCTCAAATGCTGACCCAGGAGTCTCCAGACTGTTCACCTTCTCACCCTGCCGCTGCATGCCCTTGCTGGGGGAGTGGCTCTCCCACACCAGCCCTCACCTGTCACCTATGGTAACAACGCAGCACCTTTGTTGTCTGAATGACAGGGCCATCCACAAATCAAAAGGAAGAAATTAATCCTCATTACTCATCCTTCTCTCTCTTTCTCACGATGATCAGCTTGCCAGGGGGTGGGAAAGCATTGACTATGCTGATGGATTCAAGATTAGCAAACTGAATTATTGTGCTTGCACAAAAGGCCTCGGCTGTTCTGCCACGAGGAGCAGCTCATCCATTTGGATCTCTGGCAGCCCAAGAGAAGAGCAAGGAGAAAGCCAGGAGGGAGCCAGGTGTTGGCAGAACGAGATCAAGTCACCCCAGAAGAGGGCTCTGTCCCCCTCACCCCACACACCCGTCCACAGTGGGGGAAGGCACAGAGCTGGCAGGAAATCTAACCCTGCATCAGTTTCACCTGCCTTCCCTCGTATACCGGAGGAAAAAAAAGCACCAGAGAGCATCTTGTTCATGGTCCAGAGAGAGGTGCTGGCTACCATTCAGTGCAAGGACAACTGCTCAGAAGGTCTGCCGATCCTTGAATCCAACCTAAGCTTGGCTGACGGAATGAATCAGCTAACACGTGGAGCGATGCCTGGCCCGTAGGAGATGCCCAGCAAGTGCTAGCTTCACTTCAACTGACCAGTCCAGGTCTTGGCCTCCTGTTGGGCTGTCCCTGCTTTCTGTCATTCCTCTGCCCACATTCCCTCAAATGACCCTCAGTCTCTTGCTGTCCTCTAGCCTCCAGTCTGGCTAATGAGGCCTGCATCTTCTGGAACCCCCACCTTGTGTGGCTCTCCCTCGCTCCTACTCACACTGCACAGTTAAGTAGGCTGAGGCAGAGGGGGAGCGCCCCAGGCTGTTGCTCGGGACGCAGGTGTACTTCCCCGCATCCTCTGGCTTCACCCGGAAGATGATCAGGGTCCCATCAATCAAGATCCGCACTCTCAACTTCAGGTCGCTGCAATCACACAAGGAGATAAGGAGGGGCGGGGGGTTGGCACGTAGGGAAGAGGGTCTTCCATGAGACAGCAGAGCAAGGCAGCAAGGAGTCCCCTCACCCCGCGAATGAGGCAAGGAGGGACTTCCTCACATTCCTGGCTCCTCTCAAGCCTGCTGTGTGCAGACACCAGCCTTGCACGTGGGACAGGCTGAGCCACCCCTCTTGCAAGCTCCCAGGGGCCAAGGGCGGCCTGCGGCAGCCCCTGCTCAAAGCCTTGCCCCTGGGAGGCCTGGTGGCTGGGGACCCCCCCCGAGAGGGCAGGGCAGTATGCTCACTTCTGGAAGTAGACGTTCTCATCCTGCCAATACCAGGTGTAGGTGAGGTTGCCGGGATACGCCTCTGCCCGGCAGGTGAGCAGAGCGTCCTGGGATATGTTGACAGTGATGTTCTCAGGAGGGGAAACTATGAAGGGAGGCCCTGGGGAAAGAGGAAATAAACATGACCTTACCTGGTGCGGGAGGGGAGAGCGACAGCTCAGGGGGCCTCCCAGGAAGGTCTGAGACACCTCGGGAAGGGGTGCCCAGAACTCTGGGAGGGAGCTGGGGGGCAGCACTGGCCCACGAGGGAGCAGCATACCCTGGGCACCTGTCACAGAGATGCTTCCAGCTGCTGCCAGTGCTCAGCTTCTTATTCTCCTTACAAGTCCCAGAGATGCAAAAGGTCCTGGCATGTGGCCACCGTGTGCCCCAGCCCTGGGAGACCGCTACAGACACCCTTCTTGGTGTATACCTGCACCCCGTCTCTATGCACACACGGCCTCTATAAATCCTGGCTCCCCAAACCAACCATCTGACGCCCCCCCACACACACACCCCTTCCTGCCCATCCAAGCAGGGCACAAGCAGGAGGGACAGAGGCCACTCTCTTCAATCCAGAGCAAGGAATAATCTGGCCTCTGAAGGAGTTAAGGGGCTTGTGCTGCTTATCAGCCAAAGGTCTGGAGGGCAGATTGGGAGCGAGGAGGCAGGGGGCAAGCAGAGTCACCAGCGGGTGAAATCCCAGCTCTCCCTGGCACTGGCTTTCCAGACAGGCCACAGCTGCCCCCTGGCTCTCTGCTGAGAGGGCAGCTCTTCTCCAAGCTGCAGAGGGACCTCTGGCCCCCGCTGCCACTCAACACTCCAAGTCAGAAGGAGGCAGAAAGAACATGTGTCTCAGCAGCCCTGGCAGCCCAGACAGCCACCCCTAGCCCTCGCTGTTCCTCCAGTAGTGGGGGGCAGGCAAAGAAGATGGCTGGGCTCAGCACAAAGAGACCTCGCCACCTGATGCTGCCCCCTCTGGAGCACTCTGGGGCCCCAGGCAGGGCGGACTGGCATTTCCCAGTGCTGACCAGGCAGACCCCAGCTCTGCCAAATGCCCTCAGTGTTGTTTAAACGTCTAAGGTTTGGACTGAATTCCTGACGCCATCACTAATGGGGTGGGAATCTGAGAGAGGTCCCCTCCCCTGGGGAAGATGGAGGCATGGCAGGACACTATTTGGACAGAGAGAGAAACCCAAAACCCACTCAACATGGTGCCTCCCACCATCCCACGTGATGGCCACAGCAGGCCACCATGGGAGCTCTGGCTGTGAGCTACACAATACTCGGGAGGAGCCCAACCCCACTCCTCGTGGGCTGCCCATCTCTCCAGCCACCCCAGCTGTGCCAACTATGCCCTGGGCAAACCTCTCTGCAGCTCAGATGGGCTGGAAGTCACTGCAAAAGTTCCAGGGCATGAAAGGGAGAGGAACTGCTCTTACCTTGGACAAGCAGGTGAGTGGTATGGACAGCCTCTCCCTGGATGCTGTATGCACGACAGGTGTAGGCACCTCTGTCCTCCCTACTGACCGATGTCACCGTCAGGCTGCCATCACTCACCTGGGGCCAAGGAGAGACGGAGCTCAGCACCCACCCGGGGGGCCCACCAATGCCAGCCCCAGGTGGAGAGGGACTTGGGGCTCATGCACTAGGGGAATACGGAGCCAGGCACTTCATGTTTCATCTCCCTCCAACCAGACACCAGCCAGGCTGCGTGCTCAGCAGAGTGTTACCAGTCACATGAAGTGGGAGGCCGCCGAGGAGAGGGAGGAAGCAAAGGAAGGGGAGGAAGGAGGAAGAAGTGCAGCAGCTCCAATGGAGAATCACACTTACCTGGTATTTCCCACTAGCACCTAGGAGTGTCCCCTCCTTGAGCCAGGTGACAATGGGCTTGGGGTTCCCAAAAGCTGTGCAGGTCATGGTAACACTGCCACCCTCCTTGGCCTCGATGTACTGGGGGGGTGTTTCTGTAAAGGTGGGAGGAGCTGCAGAGAGACCCGGGAGGGGGGGGGGGGACGGCGGTTAGCCAGGCTGCTGCCCTGCATGCAGCACCCACCCATGCCAGGCACCATGCCCACTGTGTTCATACATAACCCTCTGCGAGGCACTCGGATAAACGAAGGAAGGGGCAGACAGGTAAAATCCTCTGCCCATGAGTCGTACAGGGGGAGGAGAGACCTGAAATTCAAAGTCAGTCTGGCTGGGTGCAAATTCTCAACTTCTCCCACTGTACTCAGCTAATTCCCAATAAACAAACATTTGCTGAGCATCTATGATGCTACTATGCTCAGCACTAAGGACAGAGCAATAAACAAGCAAGCTCTCTCACAGCGTGCGCACACCTGCCCCCCGCTCCAGTCTGTTCCGTCATCCCCCAGTCTTTCACTCAGCCTCTCTGGGCTTTACCTAAATCTGGCCCCCTCCAGGACTGAGGTGAGGAGTAAGTGAGATAAAGTTTGTGAAAGGGATCTTGTCAGGTAAGTATGTGTGAAATGTTGGTTATTTTGCCATTACTCTCATCATAATCATCTCCCCTGAAACCTCTGAGGCATCCATGAGAAGCTTTGGGATGGGTGTCACCTCTCCAGACAGCACTGCCCTGAGAACCAGTCAGAGTGCTTTGAGATTTGGTCCTGCCTGCCCCTCATTCTGCCAACCTCGTCTGCTACCACATACCCCCTTCACTGTACTCTAGCCACCCTGGCTGTCTTTGTCTTCCTCAAATGTGCCAAGAACACCCAACCCCAGGGCCTTTGCATATGCTGTCTTCTCTGTACCCAGACCTCACTCCCTTGGTTCATGCAAACCCTTGCTAAAATGCCATCTCTGCTTTAAGTGGTTGACCCATCTAAGATAGCACTTCCAGCATTCTCTACCCCCTTGGACCGCTTTATTTTCTTTAAAGCAACAATCACTGACTCTCCCTGAGAACAAAGATCTTTTCTGCAAATCCCACTGCATGCCCAGCTTTTCCCACAGTTCCTGGCATGTAAGAGAGCACACAACAAACATCTGTTGAATGGACAAACGCATTTAGTATACACACATACACACACCTACAGACCAACACAAATTCAAACACACAAAACTTCCTAGGAGCAAGATCATGACAATACCACTTTCCTCCATCATTTCTAACACCCTCAGCCCAGCGTGGGCACACAAGGGGCACCGGGAGGGTGCATACTTCATCACACATGAAACACACACAATGGACACCTTCAAGCACATCAATCCTCATCCAACATCTAATGCAATAAAAGTGATGGCAAAAACCATCCCAAATCCTTATACGGGGATTCTGAAGTCCCAACTTCCGAAACGGAATGTGTGTTCATCTCCAACAGAGGCCCTCTTGCCAAACCTGCCCCTTGAAATGCAACTAATACAGTCTCAGCCTCCACTACCTCTGGTATCAAGCTTAAAAGAAAAGATAATAAATTAAATTACCTCCTGAAGTGACAAATTAATTACTAATTACATAATTACTTTATTATTTAGGTGCTAATCAGGAAAGTACTTTGAACAATCTCGAGTTTTCAGGAAAATAATGGTTTGACTCTCGATTATTTACAGAATTAGGTGTTAGCTTGCCAGCTACATTTCCAGACTTAATTCTTTTTCACAAGTGCCCTATAATTAATAGTGCAGGTTAGAAACAGGCTGGCCTCTCCTCCAAGTAATTCACTAACCTAAAGCAAGACTTGGCTTGGGCTTTTTGGGTCTTTTCTATGTGATAAAGGAATAACTGGGTTTGTTTCCACCCAACTGGTCTTCAGGAAAACACAGAAGGAGAATGAGACCATTTGTAATTCTAATTTTTCATTGGCCTTTCATTTTCCAAAGGTGAAATCTGTCAGAAAATGCCTGACACTAAACATTCTAGTTTGGAAGCAATGGAATGTTGGCACTCTCTCTAGACTCTTTCCTTCCATAATGGAAATATTTATGCTGGAAGGAACCTCAGAACGCGGGGTGAAGGGAGGGGGGAATAAAGGGAGAGCGCTCTCTCACCTTGAAAGGTGTCTGTTGTGTTCTCCCCATTTGGGAGGCAGGCTCCTTGCTAAGGGCAAAGTATTCTATGGTAAACTCTGGTTCTGAAGCCTGGGGCAGAGAGGGGAGCAATCTTAGCTTTCCTGCCCAACACCTCCCTATGAACAACCTGCCGCCCTCCCTGAACGCACTGACTCTCCTTCCTCTAGGCTTCCAGTCATGCTGTTCCCTCTGTCTGGAATACCCTTCTGCACCTCCCATCCCTGCACCTGGCTAACTCCCTAGTCAGGTCTCTGCCCAGGAGTCACTCCCTCAGAGAAGCTCTCCCTCCTTTGTTCTCCCAAAGCCCATATTGCAATTGTCCCTGGGCTTACTGCCTCTGGAAGTCTCCTTAAGAGCTAGATCTGGGTTGGGTCCACTGCTGTGTCCCCAGAGCCTGCCACAGAGAAAACATTCAAAATGTGTGTGTGTGTGTGTGTGTGTGTGTGTGTGTGTGTGTGTGTGTGT
>NW_027397081.1:29438172-29620764 GCF_003265705.2 Callorhinus ursinus
TGTGTGTGTGTGTGTGTGTGTGTGTGTGTGTGTGTGTGTGTGTGTGTGTTACTTCCCTTTACTTACAAGATTTACAAGGAGCACTCCAGCCTGATCTCCAGGCCCAGGGTATACAGGTTACTCATGTAAATACTAAAAGCCAGGATTCGAGATGTGTTGTGAATTGACAAGGACTTTCAAACTACCACGGTCCTCTGCATCTTCCACTCTGAGGACCTTCCTGTGTTACTGCCTCCCTCCCACTACACGCTCATCTGATTTCATCTTTTTTCTCTCTTGAGAAAGAGGATGGCCAGCAGCTGACCCACATGTAATTAACGTTCCAGACACTATGCAAGACGCTTTCTCACACAGCATTTCATCTGATCCTCACAACACCTCTGCAAACAGGCACTGGAAGAGTTGACGCTCAGAGACTTACCCGGGATCCTACAGCTATTGGATTCATGAAATGAATGCAGTGGGTTCGTGAAATAAACCAAACCTTCTCAGGTCTTGTCCCATGCTCATTCCACTCTGAGCAATTAGGAATTCTCAGAGAATCAACTCCCACTCACGCGCACAGGGACATAACAGAACACACAATTCTTAACTAAATTCTACTTTCCCGTCGTGTGAGCGCCTACTGAGCACTCAATGTCTCAGGTAGCCGAATGGACTGCCAGCATGACACGAAAGAAAAGGGGGTGGAGATTTCAGCCCAGCTTTGGAAGGGCACAGAAGACACAGAAAGCAACATGGGGACTCTTGGCTCGGTGTTCAGTCAGTGAAGCTTTTAGCAGCCGATTTACCTTCCTAATTATGTTTTGCTTGGGCTAATATTAAGACGAGTTTTCGTTCTGGGCACACACAACAGCTGTCATCAAAAGGAGGTGACTCAAAAGCTTGCTGTGTGATGGGGACAGCCCACCCAAGACTTAAAATAAGCCTCCAATCAGTCTCTTGGGACTGACTGACAGGAGCCAACTGCATCGAATGGGTTGGGCAGTGTGGACCAACACTGTTCTAGGACCACAATGGCTAAGAGATCAGTGCCCTGGCTAAAAGAGCCTGTTCTTTCAGGACCCTGGAGAGGTTCTCAAGCCACAGAGTATGGCCTGACCCCCGTGGGAGGAATGACCCAACCCCACAAGGCATGGCAGACAGAGCCATCCTTCAGAGCAGATCCATACCATCAGAAGCTTCCAAGCCAGGCACATCAATTTCTCTCTCCCACCCACAGCATCTATAGTCACAGACATCAAAACCATAAGGACCCAAGCTGTGTGTGGCACATCCAAAGCATATATGCCACTTCTCCAGATTTTTCTCCACAGTTCCAGCTTCTCCTGGCTCCTCCAGAGTATCTCCTCCCAAGTAAGGACTCCCAGGGACACAAGAGAGACTCTCCATCTGCGGACACAGAGAAGGCCCAGTGCCTGGTGTGGTCACAGCCTCAGACCCAGGCCCCCAGCCTACACCAGCACTGGGAACTGGGCCAGCTCACATGTGGCCTCTGCAAACACTTGAAAAGCATCAACACACAGCACAATTCACTTCATGAGAGCTATAAACACCTGACAGCCATTAAAATGGTTACTCTTCACGGGATTCTTACATTTCCTTGGACAGTAAACCCAGTACAAGCAGGGACCATGTCTGGACTTTGTCACCACCGTTTTCCTATCACCTGGTGCAGGCAAAGCACACAACAGACCCTCACTGCATGTCACTCAAATGAACATATTTAACAAGGAACCAAAATATTAACCTAAAAAGGAAAACTGTCATGGTGGGACTCCAGGAATCCCACTAGTGTGGGAAGGCATTTCCTGGGCTAGCAGGGTCTTCCCAAGGCTGAGAAATGGCGTCAGCAGTTACAAATTTGGCTTCCACAAAGCCTTAACCCTCTGGTTTCAAGAACCAGATTCCGACCTCCCTCTAAGGAACTCTGACGCCAACACCCACAGCAAACCCCACTTTGTGCTGCTTCTCCCGTGCACCTCCACTGACCCCAGAGGCTCTAGGGAGACAGCTGAGGGGGAGCAGGAAGTGGGAGCTGCTAACTCAACGGGGCCCAGCCCTGCTGACTAGTCCTTGCAGCAGAGATTTGGCGCAGGGATAGGGTACAGTCAGGAAAGAGGCTTCCCCTAAAGCAGGTCCTCAGAGTGTAGACTTCCAGGTCACTCCCCACCCACCCATCCCCAGGAATGAGGCCCATACGCACCGTTGATGGTAAGATGGACCCAGCTGCCATTGTGAAAGGTGTCATACTGCTGGTCCAGCATGAGCACTTTGCACTCGTACCAGCCCTGATCCTCAGAGCGAACCTGCTCCAGCCGCAGGGATGCTTTATCATGAAGACTTGCCCGGCCTGCAGTAAGAAAGTGGACAAAAGCCCAGGAAGCCATCAGGATGAGGCTAGCAGCACAACGCCCGCCAAAGGCAGAGGACCCATTGTAACATTCCAACCACTTCCCATGGCAGGGCCTCAAAATTACATCCGGCACCAACCCCAGGCAGCAGGCGGCAAAGGGAAAGGCACGCAGCCTGGCCACGGAGACATTCTCCCAGCCTCAGTTGGCCCCACCCAGCTGCAACTGTAACTCTGGGTTTGGCACTGGGAAGAGCTGCAGTCCCTTGGAATACTCCTGTCCTTTTGCAGGTCTCTTGGGACAAAGGAAGGGCACGGGGGATGCAGAGTTGAAGAAAGAGAGCAGGAGGAAGCAAGGGAGGGAGCAAAGGGGCAAACAGAAGAAGGCGAGGTAGGGGACTCTAGGGTAGGCCCCTGAACCTCAGTTCAGGCTGAGTGACATCCCCCTCCCACCTGGGTCCCCACGCCCAGCACCTCTCTGCCTGGCTGACCTACGGTAAAGCAGAGGGAGGGCAGGCAGGGACAAGAGTGGTGGGAGACACCAGGGCCCATAGGCCCGAGAATGAGGCTAGGGCTGGCAGGCAGAGCAGAGGCCCCCCAGCTACGCTCCTTGACTCCAACCTCTTCCCCATTAGGAGGCCATCTTTGTCTCACTCATGGAGATGAGAAGGTAAGAGATGCCGCAGGAGGCAAGCGGAATGGGAGCCCAGGATGAGGAGCGGCCCTGAAGGCCCACCCTTCCCTCACCCACCACCTCAGCCCACCGCTTCTCCAGTGTCTGTTTTCATCCTTGTCTCAACGCTGGCAATCTGCCTAAAAACCAGAATGTCAAAACCAACCACGGCCAAAAAGAGAGTGAGAGATGGGTCCAAGAGGGAGAGAGAGAGAGAGAAGCGGAAACTTTTTGGGAGAAGTGCAATTCAGACCTCAGGAGTCAGAAGTAAAGATAAGAGCAAGGTCTGCCAGCGTCCTGTCTTCCTTTAAAACCCCAGCACACACATGCACTCGTGAACACACACACACTCACACTCCCATTCACATATGCACCCTGACGCACACCCCACGCTCTCCTCCCTGGCCGGCTGGCGGGCAGGCACAGCAGTGACACACAGCAAGGCCCCTGCCGGAGGGAGCAACTGCAGAGCAAGACACCCGGGGGCCCGGGGGAGGGAGGCCGGAGTGGCAGAGGAGGCAGAAAGCAGGTGCCCACCGCCGTGGCACGAACTAGCCCCAGACGTCTGCCTCCGCTCAGGGATGGGATGAGGCCCCAACGTCAGAGCCAGAGGGAGGGAGTGGGCCAAGGCAGACAGAGCCGAGTCCACAGTGGCCACCAGCACACGCCGGGCCAAGGGCAGCACGGCTCTGACTCAGCTTCTTCCTGCACAGAGCTATCCTCCAGTGCAGCCCTGCTGTCCCGCACGGTGGGCTCTCTGGGCTTCCTTGTCCTTACTCCCGCCTCTGCCCCTGCACATCCCCAGCTGTGCTGTGATGCTCTGTGTCGGCGCCACCTCGTCCCTCTCCTCCCCACCACTTAATTAAAACCTACCAAAGTCCCAAGGATGGGAGGAAAGAGGCAGAGACTACGGAGAACAGATAACAGACCAGTCAGAAAAAGATAAGCGGCAACAGAGAGACAGGCCGGAGGAACAGTGACCATGACCCCTGAAAAAGGAAAAGGCCAGCCATGCCAAAACCAGGAGATGAAATGGCAGGGTGGGGTGGGGGGAGCCCCCTGCAGCCCAGACCTTACCTGCATACTCAGGGTCCACATGGGGTGGATAGTAGCCAAACTTGATGAAGATAGGGATGGGTACCCCAAACTTGAACCACTCCACAACATAGGGCGGGGGCTGTCCCGTCACCGGATGAATCACGTCGCATCGCAGGACCACGGCCTCACCGGCTCTTGCGGTCACAAACTCGGGCTCCTCTCGCAGGCCGTGGGCAGCTAGTGGGTCAGCAAAGTTGGGATGCACAAAGGGAGGTGACAAGGAGATCTTGCCTTTGCAGCCCAAGAGGCAGCCCCCTGCCCATCCGAGCCCAAGGACCTCCATCCCCCACCCCCCTCCCCAAGGCCCTCCTCCTGAAAAGCTCAGTCACTCCCCAGAGGGTCCCCAATGCACCCTGAACCCGTTCTCCCCCTCCCTGCTCATACCTCCCACGGCCCTGGGGGTCCCAGGTATCCGTGAACCTGAGATGGGGAAGAAGAGAAGGAAGCAGTTCTTTCCAGTCCTGCCAGCCAAATCTTCCCTCCCCAATCCAAAGAGCACAGCCATGATCATGTCCTCCCCCACTGTACCCCCCCCAAACAGTTCTAAGGGGTCTGGCTACTGAGAAAGTAGAGGGGCCTCAGCCTCGCTGTGAAGACCCGCAGCCTGGGCTACAGGGGCCTGCTGTAGCTGAGAGTGTAAATATGGAATCTCTTCCTGTGCAGGATGCTTCCCACCAGAGCCTGGTAGGAGCGGCAGAGACAGCCTCCTCCTACGCCCCACCCCCAGCTCAGCCTGATGTTCACAGCACAAAACAAGAGTACTCCATACAGAAGCAGGGGGAATCCCTAACAAGCTGAGCAGAGGCTGCTCATGGCAACACTAGAGGGAAAACCCCACAGGCCTGACTGGCCTCTCCAGGCCCCTCCTCCCTTGCCCCACTGCGCCTGCTGCAGACAGGGGAGCAGGAGGGGTCTCCAGCCCTCAAAATTCCAAGCCCCAGACATCACCATTAGAAAAGCAGGGTGTTGGGGACAGAGCGGGACCCCTGGGTCTGGGGAAATCACCCCAACTTTGGCAGATGATAAAACATACGTCTGGATAGGGTGCACGCATCCTCTTGGCATTGGGAAGGCAAAGTGGAGAGAGACCCCCCCCCCCAAGCTGGAGAACACAGAGAACAGGTTAACTCAGGCGCTGCTTCTCACCGGGCAGCCTGCTCCCGAGCCCCGACAGGAGGCGTGCTGCCCCCACCTTCAGCCTGAAACTGCTCCCTCCCACACGACGACTCCGTGCCTACAAAGTCACCTTGTCCAGCTTGTTTCCCAGTGAAAGGGACAGCCTAGAGAAGCCTCTCCCTCCTGCCTTCCCTCACACTACCCAACACAACTCCGGACTAGACCACAGCTCGCCCCATCCAAACTCGCCTCCTTTCGCCATACCGGCTGGGCCCCTCCAGGCAGCACCAAGGACAGCAGCTGCTCTATGAGAGGCACAGAGCCAAAAGCTGATGGGTCCTCCCACCACAGAAAGGATGCCCAGAAGAACGGCGTCCGCCTGTCCATCTGTCCCTCTATACATCTGTCTGTCTGCCTTTCTGTCATGGTACCTCTGCATCTGACTCTTACTGCATCTCTGACCCCTGTGTGCTCCTGCCTGTCTCCTTCTCTCGTCTCTGTCTTTCCTTCATGTCTCTGCATCTCTGGCTCCTTCTAGAGGTCTCTAGACTCTTTTTGTCGGTCTCTCTGACTCTTCCTCTGTCTCTCTGGCTCTGAGACAGAAGTCTCCCTCTCCTACTCCTTCTCCATGTCTCTCTGTGCCGCTCTGTCTCTCTTCAAGTCTCTGTGTCTCTGTCTTTTCCTCTTTAGCTCCCCCTCTATGTGAATGCTTCTACTTGTCTGTCTTTCTCAGTTTCATGTCTCTATCAGTATGTATGTCTTTGTGTGTGTGTTGGGGGAAATGTGTGGATTTCCTTTCGCCTATACACCGGGAAGAGGTTCTCCCTGCTTTTCTGTGTGGAGGGCTCTCTGTGTGCTTACGTTTCTGTGTTTGCATCTCTCTTCATGTCTGCCTACACGTTGTCTGTTCATCTCTGTGTCTCTCCTTCTCTCCCTCCCCATCCCCCTCTCCCTCTCCTCCCTAAGTTGCGGAAGGAGGAGGAGGCAAGCTCTTCTAGAAGCTGATTGGCTGCTGGTGACATCACTGTTTTCTAGAGAAAGAGCTAAGATCACAGAGTATTTTTGGAGCAGAGCAGAGTGTTGCACTCACCTGCCTGAGGCCCCAGCAGGTTTCCCAATCCCCCCACCCGCAACCTTGCTTCAGGCTAGGTTTGAATTCCAACCCCTCAAGGAAAGCAAGGAGAGGGCTCAGCTGGAGCAGGCCCCTCCCCCACAACCCCAGGGGCACCTAGATAGGCACAGAGCCTGCCTCCCAGCCTCCAGGAGCACAAAGGCTGATCCTGGACCCAGAAGGAATGGGCAAACAGCGGGCACCAGGAGCGAGCAGGGGGAGCAATGTGTGTACGCATGTGAGAGTCTGTGTGCATGAGAGCAGCTCATGGCAAAAGGATGTATGAGTGTGTATGAATGTATGTGCATGTGTGCATATGTGTAGCTCTTAGCAAAAGGACATGGATGTGTGTTCATGAGGGAATGTGTGTGTGCATGTGTGAGTGTGTATATGTGTGTATGTGACTGTGTGCATGTATATGTGAGTGTGCATTGCACACACTTTCCAGGAGGTGAAAAGAGAAATACAGGAGCCTAGGGGAAGAGGAAGGAACTATTCCAGGGCCTGGTTACCAGGTGTGGGGGACAGAGGCTGTCCACAGAAGGGGGCTCCTTCCCAGGGCTTTAGCCCTAAAGCCTAAGGCAAGAGGAAGAGGGTCTGAGGAAATGGCCAGCACTGCTGAGCAGGCGGTTGCCCACCTTTGGCAGTGAAGCTCGGCTCTGTAGCTCCCCGGCTACCGGGGTTGAGGGCTCTCGGGGGCAATGCCAGGGGGTGGGTTGACTCTGAAACGGGTCCCCACAGTGCCGGCTGCTCAGGGCTGCCTCATTCTCACCGCATGGCAATGAGGCAGTCTCTTTCACACCTCCCCTGGCACTGGCGCTGGCTCCAGGTTCCCAGCCCCACCCCCTAGCCGGCCCCTGGGCTCAGGACTGAGCATGCAACCCAAGGCCAGCGCCCCCCACCCCAACCAGTAGGCCTCACCCCTCCTCTCAGCACAAGGACCCTTTCAGCCAAGGACAAGCAGCGGGAGAGGGGACTCAGCGAGATAAGCATCCCAAGGATTCTAAGCAAGGCAAAAAGAGATGGTGTTTCCCAAGAAGAAAGCAGAGGGGTGGGAGCCCCTGCTCCAGCCTCTGCACTCGGTCCAATCCTCCTGGTTTTCTGAACCCTATTTTTAAGATTTTATTTATTTGAGAGAGAGAGAAAGAGCAAGAGTGAGAGCACAAGCAAGAGGAGCAGCAGAGGGACGGGGTGGGGGGGGGGGAGCAGGCTCCCCGCTGAGCAGAGAGCCTGGATGGATGATCATCATGATCGATGATCGATGATCGATCCCAGGACCCCAGGACCCTGGAATCATGACCTGAGCTGAAGGCACATGCTTAACGGACACCTGAACCCTAAATATTTATCAGCTTCCTCAACTCCTCAACACACACACACACACACACACACACACACACACACACACACACACGGCACTCTCACTCCTCACCTATAGGCACTTCTTCCTAAGCCTGATCCCTTCTGAGCCAAAGCATGTCTAATAAAACACTTTGCCCAGAAAAGCTCGAAGCAAGAAAGAAAAAGTAAACAAGCTGGCAGTAAAAAGGGAAGAGGGGCTTGATGGAGGAGAGAGAGATAAACTCTAACCCAGGAGGACACTAAACCCAAATCAAAGAGTGAAAGAAACTTAAGAAACCAGGAAGGAGAGAGACGCAGGGACGGGCACAGTGCACACCGGACACAGGCAGAGCCCAGTCCAGGGCAGGAGAGAGAACTCTGGGGCACAGGGGACACAAAGACACAGGCCTTCAGAGGACCCTAGAACCAGGAGGGAGACAGAATGGAGGCGATTTCTTTGGGGAGCGAGTAGGCTTCTCCCCAGCAGGGCTGACTGGGGCAACTGCCCACTGGTTCTGAAGGGAGGAAGAAGGAGGGAGGGAGAGTGAGGGAAAACAGGGCAGGGAGAGAGGGGAAGGGAAGGACGGATAGTGACCTGGGTGAGGAGGGGCTGCAAGAGGGGGTGACACCCCCAGGCCCCTTCCCCACCAAACAAGCCTACAGCAGCCCCAAGAGATGAGGCTCCAACCTCAAAGGGGAAACTGGCATCTGCAGGGGTGAGGGCGGTAGGAGGCCTGAAGTGCCCTGGATTCCACATACCCGTTTTAGAGGAGGCAGGAAACAGCAGTCCCCTGAGCAGAGCGAATCTGCATTTTGGGGCTCTGCCCAGCCCACTCTGGAGTTGTTTTATCGGGAGAGGGAAGAGAAAGCAGGAGAGCAAAGGAGGACGGAGGACGAGGTAGCCCCTGCTGTCTGGCTGACCTTTTGGGAAGCCCACAGAGTACAAATCCCCTGCTCTCTATGCCAGGTGGTGCCCGGTGGGCAGCCAAGTCCAGACTGCCACTGGATCCCTTGTGGGCATAGAACCATGAGGAGCCAGGCCCTGGCACAAACCCTGTGCCCGACACTCACAGCAGGGGGCTCTTCCAGCAGGGCAGGGCTGGAGGAGGGAGGGTCCCTGAGAATGAGAGACACTCTAAATGCCTAAGAAGGTCTAAGAGCCAGAGCAGGGGGCACTTTGGCTGTCAGGCAACGTAACTTCCTCTAAGTACCTACCACATAGCAGGCTCTGGGCCGGGCGGGCATGTAACACAAATTTCCTGGAATGCTCACAGTGCCCACCTGACAGAAGTACTACTAGCTCATTTTCACAAATGAGCAAACTGGGAGGCGACCTGGCTCAGCAGTGACTCGGGGACAGGTGGGGCAGTCAGGCTCCAGCTGCCACGTCTCGTCTTTGCCCGCACTCACGGACACCATCCTGCCGGACCACAGGCCCCGGGCACAAAGGCCCCTGCTGCGTGGCACCCCAGACTCAGCGCCCCGCCCTTTCCTCCCTGAGTCAGAGAGCTGTCCCTCCCCATTGCACGCTCTGCTCAGGCCTCCACAGAGAAGAAAGACTCGGTGGGCCTGCGGCGGGATGCAGCTGGCGTCCTGTGACTGACTCTGGGCTCAGCATCACTCCGCAGCCTCTGGGTAGGTCTGGTAGTGGCTGCGGTAAGGGAAGATCACGGGGTGAGCACCAGCCTCCATCATTCATGAGTGCAAGTCCTTACTGGAGCCTCCCGTTCTTCTTCCTCCTCCTCCTCCTCCTCCTCCCCTGCCCCTCCTCCTCTGGGCACCAGACTCCCAAACCACAGGCCTGTTGTCTAATAATACCAGCGACAGCCACCGCCACCTCCATCTGCCAGCCTAAGAATAATCCCTGCTGAGTCCAAAAAAGGCACAGCCCCCAATAGTCCCCCAATCACTCCTCCCCAACAAGCCAGGAGGCTCCAGGAGATTCCAGGAAGCTGGGGACACAGGCTCCCAGGGAGCCTCCCACAGCGGTACACACCCAGGGGGGCGGCCTGAGGAAGGCAGAGGACAGACTCCCTACTGCCCCGAGCAAACAACACTCTACAAGCGTGAGATGGACACCAGACCAAAACATCTGGTCATGTCCTTGTTCTTTCCTGAAGGCAGGTGGGCTATCGGTCATCTGGCCATCATTCGGCCTCCAGCAAGGGCCCCCACACCCAGCGTAGGCAGGCTCACATTAGAGTCCCCACCTTCCATGGTCTCCCCATCAAGTGTCCTCACAGCCCTTCCGGCCCCCATTCCCCATCAAACCTCTCAGGGTGGGAAGTCAGAGGTCAGGTGAGTCCAGCCAGGCCCTAGCCAGGAAAGCTTCCATCTTCCAAACAGCAAGGCACTGGGGGGAGGGGCAGGAACTGCAGGCCTCCTTCCTCCTATGGGTGCCTCTCCTTCCCAACCCTCTTGGCTGGGCTCCCCTCAGCGGCCCCCGAGGCAGCGATGCTATTAGCAACCTTAATTTGCTCTCAGCTAGATTGTATTTCCAAGAGCCTTTTCCCCATGAGCCACTGACAGGAAGCAGTCAGTAATTCAACCTCCGCTCTGCTCCTTTAATGGCTCCTCAGCAGAAAGGCAAAGCCACACCCCACCCCCACAGCCCCGCCACATGGTGGAGGCCTGCACCCTGCACACTCACGCGTGGCCAAGTGCACGCGTGTCCTCCAGAGCCGGCAGGCAGGCAGGCCCAGCCAGGTGAGGGCACCGTGGGCTCTGCCTGCACCAGGCCACCCTCCTCTCCTCGGGGAAGACAAGATAAGGAAGTAGGAAATCGAAGCCCCATATTTACTGACAGTGAAGCACCAGCATTCCCTCCTCTGAAGCCAGAAAATGAGGACAGTGGCTCACCTCGTATAATTTGTGAAGGCGAGCCTGGGTGCAAGCTAGCTGCCACAGACCTTCTCGGTGGGTGACTGTGACCAGGAGGGAGGTAAGGGCACTGGGGGTACGATGACAGGCTAAGGGGACTGTCCCGGTCCCCTCTCTTCTCAGAAGGACAGTCAGGCTGGCTGGCACCTCCCTCAAAGCTTTGGCTCACATGGAATTGTTCTCCAAAACCCTTACGGAGGCCCTGTCTCTGCTCACCAGTCTCCTGCTAATTCACGCAAGAGAGAACAGAAAAGCAGGAAGATTCCTAAGAAAAATAGGTCAGCTGCCTCGGGCAGACCGAGCTGGCACCCGAGGGCAGTGCCCCTGAGGGGGCCAGGCTACCAGCTGCCTCTGCAGCTCCAGCTCCCGCTCCCATCTCCCCGGGAACCAGCCCCTTCTCTACTCTAGAGTGCACTGCGTTAACAGGAAACTGATACCAGAGCCCACTGTAGCAAGACAGGCCCATTCTCTGTGTCCCCTGGAGCTCTGCCTGGCTTTGTCCCTTCCCCCCACCTAAGTTTCCTCTCAGGGCCCTCAGGCATCTTTCAATCCAGCCCTGGGGCTGAGCCTCCAACTTCGAAAACTTCTGGGCTTCCTAGACTCTGGTGCAGAGCAGGAGATGAGGAAAGTAAGGTATCTGCTCTTAGTCTCACTCCCCACGTCATGCCTGGAGCCTAACCGTCCCCCTGTCCTGCTACATTCTGTACATGTGCATGCAAACACACAAGTGCGCAAGCACACACGTACGGGTATGTGCACACCCATATAGGCACGGGTATGTGCACACCCATATAGGCACAGGCATGTATACACACAAACATGCACACCTATACAGGGGTGTGGCACACATCTGCAGACAGCTCACACCAATTACAGCTCTTTTCAAAATTCAGAGCCACTCTTCACACAAGCTGCTTAACCCATCCTAGGCAGCAGAGAGAAGAAAACTGCCCCCCTGAGACCCTGGGTCCCAGCCTGAGAAGGTCACAGGATGTGTCTGGGGAGGGAGGAGACTTTCAAGAGGAAGAGAAGTGCATTAAATCTCAGGCCTAGCCCCCTTTATCTCCCCACCCTCACACCAGCCCCCCCCCCACCCCCAGCACACAGGAAGGCGGGGAGAGAGAAGCAAGCAGCCAGCAGGCCTGAAAAAGACAGGGTCAAGGGAGAAGACAGAGCAGCAGGCCAGGCCACCCTGGCTGGGGTGGGCAGAGGGGAGAGAAAAACTCAGGAGAGCAGTGCCAGGAGCCAGGAAAGAGGGAGGAGCAGAGAGATGCTGAGTTTCAGCATCTCCCCAGCCAGGCAGCCTCCGCTCCTTGGGTAACCAGATTCTATCTTTCTGTCTCAGAGCCACAAACATGAAACCACCAGCTCTGGGACCTGCCTACTCCAAGTCTGGGGGCATGTTGGGTCTCGGGCCAGGAACTGAAAGCTGATTCTTCCCACTGCCCCGCTGCCATGCCCTTTCTGACACATCCCATCCTCAGCTTCTCCTAGGATGCATGCTGCCAGACACACCCCTGCCTCTGGCGTGCGTGCAGGGGACACACACACAGGCACACATGCACACACATACCACTTGGCCACTTGCTGGGCAGAGTCCCTTGCTGATGGACTGCCCATGGGGTCTTGTTAGCAGCCTCCTGGTCTGCACCTCCTCCCTCCCATCTTCATTGGCAAAGGGAAGAAAGGAGAGTCAAGGCCAGGCAGAGAGTAGAGGGCACTGTAGCAGCAGGACCTGAGTCAAAACCCCTCTTGGTTTGGGGACACTGTAGTCAGGGCTAATCCAGCCACAGAATCTGTGGTGGACAGGAGGAGGCAGCCCTGGGAATAAAGGCCCAGACTTCTCCTGTATGGCAGGTCCAGAGTCATCCAGGCATGGCCCGGGGTCCTCCCCCAGGCTTGCTCAGTCTGGGATGCTGAGTCTCCAGTCACCATCTCCCATACTCCAAATACCTCCCCAACCTCTCCGCTGACCTTAATCACCATCCAGACACACATGATCAGAGTCAAAAGGGGAGCCATCCCTAACTCTGTCCCAACCCGACACTGCCTATGCGGCCCATTACCTTCTACCCCTCTGCTACAGCAACCCCTGCTTCAGCCAAACCCCCAAGGCTGGGCATCTCCAAGTCCCTACCTCGCAGGCATCTCCCCAGAAGTCGCCTCTGCCAGTCCGAGAACCGCTGAGCTCTCACACAGAGCCAGCATTCGAACAGCGGCCGGTATTTCCCATGTGAGCAAAGACCTGCCACACAGGTCCCCTCACCCTCCCTCCAGAGGCTGTGATGCTATGACCTGCTTGCCTCCTGGGTTCCCTGCATCCTTCCCACGAGCCTCTGGCCACTGACAGAACTCCCAGTTCTGCGGATCTTTCCAAGCAGTCCTGAGGTCTGCACGCCCTCTGCGCACCTCCCTGGGGTTCAGAGGGAAAAGAGGTTCTCCCCAGACAAGGTCAGCCTTGGAAAGGGTACTGGTTCCTGACACAGGCGGACTTCTGATCTTCCCTCTGGACACTTCCAGCTCCCAATGCCCTGAACAGCCGAAGGTAGATAAATTGAGAAGGGGCCTGGAACCCCAGAGATACTGAATATAATAATAATAATAATGTTAACATTTATTGAGCACTTACTATATATATCAGGTAGTCATTCGTTTCTTTACAGCACTAACGTTCACCAAAAAACCCTACAAGCTCATTCTGTTAAGCCTATGTTCCATTGAGGCAAGTCATGTTTAAAAGGTTGAGCAACTTGTCCAAGGTCACAGGGCCAGCAAGTGGCAGAGCCAGGACTTGAAACCAGATCATGGGACTCTACACCTCGGTCCTTAACTCACATACAAATAGTCTTTTTAAGCTAAAAGGACCCCAAGACCAATAGGGGTGGCAGGCTCAAGGGTGCATGTCAAGCCATCCCAGACAAAAGGACCTCTCCACACCCAGAAAGAGGGTATAACCTTCATGCCCAACAACCTTCAATGTTGGGAAGTCCTTCCTTCTGTCTGGCCATTCTGTGTGTTGCTGCAATATAAACCCATTTGCCTTTATTCTGTGTCTAAACTTGCACAAAGTCCTTTTCCCTCACCCTGACTTCTCAGGGTGGAGGCTTATTTCAGAGCCTCCTTTCAGTGACTCTGTTTTATTCAAAGATCCCAGCAGCTCCTTTTGTGCTTTCAGCGACAGTCCCATAGCAGGAACGTACCACAAACTGGAGGGGAGGAGCACCAGGGCATTGGAAGACTACAATAATACCGGGGAAAGGAAGAGGCTGAGGCTAAGGACAAATTCTCACACACAGCTCCACCCACCTCACACCCACCACCCAGAAGCTGAGAGCTTCTCAGTCTCCCTGGCCTCAATTTTCCCACCTGACAAATGGAGTTTTTAAACCACCCAAGGCAACATACCATTTAACAAAATCACCCTTCCTTCGCCCTCCTCTGGTTCCGTTTTCAGACTCACTCCCTTCCTCAAATAGCTTGGAAGACATTCCATTCTAGAAACTTTCTCAAATCACTCCCCTCTCCCCCTTACACACCCCCAGACAGTAGAAGACCCTGGCTGTAAAAGGCGCCTCCTGCGACCCCCCTCTGCCCTAGCGCGGCTGGGAGCGTTCTCTTTTCGCGGGGTCCTCCCTGCTGACTTCCACCCACCGACCGGTTCTCTCCCTGCTCTCCTCCCCTCCCGGCTTTGTGAACTTGCCCGCAGCTGGGTCGTGTCTGCGTGCTGAAAACAGTGAGCTCAGAGTCCTAGCACCCTCCAGGCTCCGCTCCTACTTCCATACAAGGGCCGAGAGCCTGGGGTGCCACCCAGAGGCTTGTAGGTCGCTTTGCCCGTCTCCAAAGCAAAAGCGCGCGCGCTCACGCACGCATCACCCAACTCGCTGGCTTCCCTCTTGTCTCACCCCCAGCTCAGACGGGGAAAATCAGAAAAAGAAAAACCTCCCTCCGCTAGGAGATGCAGCAGAGGGGACCCCCACCCCGCCGCCCTCACCCCCAGCCAGCTCTGCCTCACAGCGGGGGAGGGCGGCGTGGGGTCGGCCAGGCTGCGGCCGGCTCCCAGGGAACTTTTGTCTGGTCGGGGCCCAGGTGCGGCTAAGACAGGCGCGGGCACCTGGCAGGGCTAGGCAAAAGCGGACACTCCTCGGAGGGGGCGGAGGGACTCAAGCGCTTAACCAGCTCTTCTCCTCTCTCCGGGCTCCGTGCGCCCCCTGCCCCGCGAGGGGGATCCGACCCCCAGCTGCCAGGATGTGTAATCAGAAGGGGTGTGAGCTGGAGCAGGGGACACCCGCGGCGCTGAAAAACCTGTCCCTTTAGCGAGCCGCGGATGCCAGGAGTCCCAAGGCTCTGGGTCGCGCCTCCCTGCAAGGGCTCGTCTGCGGAGCGGTGGCGCTGCGCGTGGCTAGAGCGTGCTGCAGCCTGCCCAAAGACCCGCAAACTCCCTGGCAGCCAGAGTTAGGAAAAACGCCGACTCCCTAACGCTAGAAGAGGCGGCTGCTCCGGCAAAGAGCACCTGTCTCCGCACGCTGGTATGAAGCCCCGGAGCCGAAGGTAGGCGAAGTCGACCCGGATCCCAAGATCTTTCCCCGAGTGCCCGGCAGCCCATGGACTCGGGTCCCTTCCCGCCCGGCCCCACCGGCCCGCGGCCCCCAGCCCTTCCCGGCAGTGCCCCAGAGCGCGCCTCGCTGGAACCCGAGCCTCGCCCGCGGAAAGGCGCAGCGCTCGGCCCGGCCGGGGAGCCCGAAGCGGGGAAGAAGGGGCTGAAAGCGCCAGGGAGGGCCAGAGGAGGGGCGCTGCACTTCAACTCACCTTGAGCCGCAAGACCTCGGGTGCTGATCACACTTGCTATCAAAGTGGCCACATACCAAATCATAGTACTACCGCGCGCCAGCCAAGAGCCTCATCCTATCGCAAAGTGCTCCTGCGCCCGCACACTTCTCGCGCCCGAGCGCCTGCTCACGCCCGCTCGCGCCCGCCTACGCCCCGCGCCGGTGCTCCTGCAGCCCTGGCGGCCCGCTCTCCATCCCTCCCCGGCTCCGCTCGGCTCGGCGCGCAGCCTCCCCGGCCCCCGGCGCAGCGGCACCTGCACTACTAGCCCCGGCAGAGCGCAGCCAGCTCCACGGTGAAGCCTAGCCAGGCCGGGCCTCCGGGACCGCCCCCGCAGCCCGCCCATTGGACACTGCTCGCAAACCTGGGGGCCGATTGGTTCGAACGTCTGTCCGTCGCGGTGCGAAGGAGGCGAGCCCATTTCAAGGTGCGTTGAAGTGTGGCGAGCACAGAGCCGCAGAATCATGCGCATTGCCAGGGAGAAGGCGTTGTAGCGTCTCTGCTCTGTTCTGTTCTGTTCTCTGCTCACACTGCATGGCAAGTTTCTGGTGAAGGGAATGGTAGCTTCTCGGGCTGGCTAACGGGACCCCGGGAATCTCAATTACCCCAGACAGGTCCAAGGGGACGTCGCCCCCGCCCACCCAGGAAACCCAACATCCGGTTTTCAACCAGCAAAAAGCTGTTCCCTGGGGAACGATGCTGATTCAATGATGGGGAAACCCAGGAACCGGCAGCCTGGGAAAGCTAGGGAACGTCCTTCGCTGGAGATCTTTTCAAAGAGGTCACACGATACCCTCCCCCACTCCTTTCCACACACGGACATTCTTCCCTCTGCAGTGCACCCCCTTCCACCCAAACGTGATGTTGTTAAGTCAAACTCCATCCGGCCTGAAGGCAGGGGGATGACTAAAATGACCTCCAAAAGTCGCTCCAATTTAGAATGAATCATTGGCTCAGCTGAGGGAGTGTCAGAGACCCCCCTCCTCTAGAACACACGTACGCACATACATACTGCCACCCCCAGTGCAGGTCATCGTTGCTCATCATTACTAAATCTCTACTTTGAGCAATAAAAGTTTTTTTTTTCCTTCTCTTAAAAAAGGCTGCCTCTTCATGCACAAAATTCTTCCCCTTCCCACCTATCTGGGAACCTAGCCTCATCTCAGCATCAGAAAGCCAAGATGGATTTGTGGAACAGTTTAGGGATTTGAGATGGAGGGACCCAGGGAAAAGGGCAGGTGGACTTATTCCTACAGAGGAAGATATATGAGGCAACTGGAAGGTCTCCATATTTTGCAGTCTCTCTACTCTAACCTCTCATCCCCTCCCCCAACACAGTTGTATCTGCAGAAGAAATAAACGAGTGTCATGGAAACATCTACTATAAACAATCACCTCACACCAGTCTTCTGAGGCTGCAGTGAAGATGTTTGTTCTTTCAAGGAGTGAAAGCAATGTGAGAGTGGCACAGTTCCCTAGGATGGGCTATGAGCCAAGCAAGGAAGACATAGGGGCAGCAAAGGAGAGTTCAGGAATTTCACCTTCTCAAAGCACTCACTGGCCACAAAGCACTGGCTCTAGGACATGAAGCTCCTAAAAGAACAAGAAGGAGACTTGCTTCTGGGAAAACACATCCACACACAACATGCATCAAAACTAGCCTTGATAGCTGGAGGAACACCCTTCCTGAAACCTGAGCTCTTTCATCTCACAGCCAACCAGAAGATGGAAAATTGGGACCCCCCAGCAGAGTAGCAGACCCACTGGTAAAGTTTTAGCACCTGCATATAACCTGGGGAACCAGAACATCCTACCCACCCACCCCTTCCAGTCATGCAAACACACTCAAGAGCATAACACTGAGGACATCTCTCCATGAGCCTTTGCTTTGGCTCTCTTTGTCTGCTTCAATGCCTTTCTTGGGAATATGAAGTGGATTAGAAGCTCTGAGCCCCCACTGATGGGCTAATTTCCAGCTAGCATGCCCAAGAATGACAACTTCACCCCAACATATACATAAACAGACATACACATACTTTCCCAGGGTTTTAGGGCTGTAAAGCCGTATGGGGATCCATTTGCAAAAGTAGTGATAACAGAATTCTTTCCCTTCCAAAACCTCTAAGCAACTACCTGGAGTAGAGAGAAATGCTGGATTCCCAAGGGCTAGTCCCAGTTCCATAAAGAAGGCAGAGGAGTAGGAAGGCATCTGTGTTCAGGGAAACATTCTTCCAATGACCTGCAGAGTTAAGGAAAAAGATGGGGCCACTCTCTACATCCATCTTGATTGTATCTGCTTGGCCATCTACTTTGTCCTACTCAGTGTGGTGGTTTCTGCTAGGGAATTAAAACTGTCAGGTTGGCAGCAGAAAACAAAACAAAACAAAACACATAAAGAGCTTAAAAGCATGAGCTGGGTTGGGAAGGCATACAAAGGAACTATCTAAAAAAGAGACTACATTTCTTCTTTTTTATTTTTTAAAGATTTTATTTATTCATCTGAGAGAGAGAGAGCACAAACAGGGAGGGGCAGAGGAGAGGGAGAAAGAATCTGAAGCAAACTCCACACTGAGTGCAGAGGCAGATGTGGGACTCCCTCCCACAACCGTGGTATCATGACCTGAGCTGAAACCAGGAGTCAGATGCTCAACCAACTGAGCCACCCAGACAGCCCAAGACTAAATTTCTTTTCAATAAGACTATTGGAGATGAAGTGGAACAAGAAAGTGAAGGCAGAGAGAAAAGGGAAGAAAACTGAGATATAAAAGGGAAAAGTTAGCATCATCATCATCATCATCATCATCATCATCAGACATATCTCAGTTTGGTTTCACATGAGCTCAAAAGAGCTATATTGTTTCAGGTCACAGTGAAGAATAGGTCCGATTAAACCTTCCCCTCATGGCATATGGCTAATTTCTGGATGCACAAAGGATGGAAGACCCTCCCTGGCATGGACACATCCAGTTGAATATTCAAGATGAGCATGGACCCCAGCTGTCCAAGAGGGACATTAGGGAAGAATAGGAGCTTCTCATGGGAGTGTACCTGATTAATCATCAATGATGCTAATAAACACAGTGTATGTATATCAGGTAAGGGAGTAGATGGCATCCCTTCTTCTTTTTGGAAATACAAAATGCTAGTCTTATCAGCTACTCCATGAAAAACCACATCTGGCCACCTACCTGCACATCTCCAGAGGCCCTTGGAGCTGACAGAAGCTTCAAACCTAGGAGAAGAGGGCATCCTTACTCCCTCCTCATATCCACTGAGCAAGTAGGACTCAAAAACAATAGTCCACTCATCTGTCACCACTTAGCTTCTTCAGCAGTTCTAGACATCTCTGTAGAATCTAGGTTAGAACAGTTGTTGGGACAGCTGCTTGTGAGGAAGAGAGGCAGCTCTAAGTCAAAATAATTTACCCAAAATAAGCACCAGAAACCATGTTTAGTGTTTATATAATTAAGGAACTGTATCAGTTATCTTGCCATATAAAAAAAATACCAAAATGTAGAGACTTAAAACAACAAGAGTCATTTATTTGCTAAAAATCTGCAATTTGGACAGAGCTTGGTGGGGGCAGCTCTTGTTTACTTCATATGGTATCTGACCAACTAGGAGATGGAGGTTGTATTTTAAGATGGCTCACTCACATGGCTAGCAAGTTGATGCTCATTGTTAGCCAAAGCTGTAGGCAAAATTGTAGTTCTTTTCCATACAGGCTTCTCCACAGGCTGCCTGGGCTTCCTCACAGCATGGAGGCCGGGTTCCAAGAGCTGGCATCCCAATAGAACCAAGCGGAAGATGTATTACCCTTATGTCCTAGCTTTAGGAGATGCATAGCATCACTTCTGCAAGAGTCAAGACTCTGCCCCAATTTCAAGGCAGAGAATGTAGGTCCCTACAGCAGCAGTGTCCACGTCCCATCGTAAGAAGAGCTCATGGGATGGGAGGTAATGTTGCAGCCAGTTGGGGATGATACACTCTACCATAAAAACAGTCTCCAAAATTAAGACAAAAATGAACTTTAGAGAAAATCCCTAAAAAGAAAGGGTTTGCAAACACTATCTAGATCTTAGAATTTTCTCACTTCAATTCAAACTGCTGCCACCAGTCCCAGGCACAAAGGGATGTAAGTTTGACTCTTATAAAATTTTAGCCCGTGTGTGAAGCAAATCCTCTCACCTCGTTTTCTGTTAATACCCTAGGGACCAGTTAGCATGTTTTAAAAGAACTTGGAAGGAGAGAAGAAAATAAACAAAGGAAATTGGATTTCCAAAATATAAATATCTAATCTTAAGATCTGATACAGGAGAAGTGGCAAAAAGATTTACAGGATTCTCAAAACTTCTTATCATAAGAATTTTCCATCTAGGTTCAAAATGCTCACAGAATTTCACAGGAACCTTGCTTGGCTTACTTCTCTCCCAGATCCCTGCTTGTCTCTTGGGCAGGTGGCCTCTGGTCATAAATTGTTTTTCTGGACACAAGTAGCTATTCTAACAATCTACTTTGCCCTCTCCAAAAATAAATTCCTGAAGACTTTATCTTAATAAAACTCAACCTGAATTGCGTTCAAAATTTTCAGAGGATCCAGACTTTCCCTATTCTGTTCCAATTTCCCCTAAGGGCCATATCTTGGTTAGGGGGTGATGACCGGCCCATAGACACATCTAGTCCTTTCTGGCTTAACACAACTGTTCTGATCACCATAGGATCACCTTATGATATTTCATCCAGATGAATCCCCAAGCACGGGGAAGAGAGGCTATCAGAACCCCACCTGTTACAGAGGTGCAGTATGACGTTCCTTAACTGTGTGTTCCATCATGTTCCACATGATGTTCCATCATGTGCGTATGGTAGATACAACACACCAGTGAGTCGGTAGGAGATGACACTCTCCCACAACCCTGTCATATATGTGTGCACAGTTACCAGTTCCTGGAATTTTAGCCACACTGTATTCATTTCTTGTCTGGCTGACAAGGGAACAAGTTCTGGCCCAAGGAAGAAAGTAGGTCCACAATTTAAGATAAGTTTATCTGAAAACCAGATAGATAGCCCCCTTAGCCATACCAACTCCTTTCCTCTTTCTTCTTGGTTTTCCAGAACAGCTCAGAACAATCTCAAATAAGGCATGTTTTATGATTCTGTGGCTTAATTTAAGAATGAAGAAAGGAGGCTCTCTGTTTTGCATCAAATTTGACCACAGAACTCAGTACCCTAATGATAACCCTCCTTATGAAGTGCCCCCCAAGAATATGCTACCATTAATCTTCACCAATCCCTCACCTTGTCAAGGTCTGCATCATAGAAAATGTGATTTGTAGGACTCCTAGGCAACTTTGGCCCACCTGAGTATGTTGTTGCCTACACAAAGCCGAAGGCCCAGCAGTGAGGTGCTAGAACAGATAGGCAGCAGTGGTCCCCACTTACACACTCTGGCATTCAGGAGTCTAAAAGACAGCTAGGAATCAGGACTCTGATGAACCATCCCAGCTCTGGCTCCAGCAAGTTGGGGGAGTCTGGGTCATTCTTTTATCTGAGTTATAGTTTCTCCATCTACAGAAAGGATAGTAGATCAGAAATAGGAATGAAGTTCTGCAGGAGAGGGATTTAAAGGCTCTTACGTGTTGTTGCTCTGTCTTGGTCTCCAATAGTCTCAAGCCATAGACCAATTCCATGCCTCTGTTATATTATATAGGAGGAAAATTGGACCTGACTTTACCCCCAAGACTCTTGAATGGTCAGGGATTCTAGGACAGTATAGGAGCTTCCACAGAGGTACAGGGAATCATGGATTAGAGCAGCTGGTATCATTGAAATTGGCAAAAGATTGGTGTGAGCAGAAGATCAGGAAGATATGGGAAATCAGCCAAGAAATGGGTCATGCTAGAATGGAGAGATCAAGGGCCTAGGCTCAAGAAACACCGGAAAAGGGAATTCTCCAATTAACAAGTAGCCACTGAACACCAATTCACAGTCAGCACTGTGCTAGGTATTGAGGAGGACGCAACAGTGACAGACCAGGATCCTTATCACTCAGGACATTAGTTTCTGGTTGGAAAGATAAAGATGACCACCTGAGCAACACTTAATAAACTCTGTCAACATGGAACCTGGAGAGAGACGGTGGCCCAGGCTGGAATTGCCGTAGAACCTCAAGAAGGTGGAGACAGTAGAAATAAGTAAGAGCTGAGTGGAGGAAGTGAGGCGTGAGCCAAATCTCAGATGAAGGAGAACGAGAGACAGAATGGATGAAACAAGGCCCTGCAGTCAAGGGAAACTGCTGGTCTATAACCCCCTGAGAGAAAAGAGCTGGTCTATCTAGTTTATTGCTGTCTCGTATCCCTAGTACCTGCCATGTAGTGGGAGTTCAATAGAGATTTGTGGGAAATGAACGTACAGAAGTGGTAATAAAGTGACATGGCTGGCATGTCCCCCCCACCCAAAAAAAGCTTCCATGTTTAGAGCAGAGACTGTTTTAGGGGAAATGAGGAAATAGGTCAGCTAAGGAAGGTGAGAGGAGGAGTAGGCAAACAGGAGTAACACAAGTGAGTGTGGGGTTAATTAGAGAGGTAAGGAGGGAGGCAGTGAGAAACGTCTGGGGCCAAGAAAGAGCTGAGGAGAAAGCATCTCTCTTTGCTCAAATAAAACCAAGGGGAAAGAGGTGGGGGATGGGGAGTGACAAGGAGCCCAGGCAATGGTGTGGGAAGGCCTGTGCTTCTGCTTTGGACCCACAGATGGATGGGCTGGGGATGGGGGAGGAGAACAGGCTCTGGAGCCACAGCTGGAGGGCTTTAGGGGGTCTATTTCTGGCACACATTCGACCCCCAGACCTCTCATTCTTGGACCCCTCCACACTTAGTTCTCAACCCCCACACAAAAGGGCCTTGTGTAGGAGTGCTAAGAGATGCCAAATGCATCTTTATTCCCTTGCTTCCCCCTCCACCCCTTCCCCAGAGCCTTGGCTCAAGCATTGCTCTGCCAGGTGCAGGAAACAGGAAGAGAGGGGCTGGGGACCAGACGTGAGCCAGAGGTCAGATGGAAATGTCAGCCCTGAGCTCCCTGTCTCCAGTTCCCTTTACTCTCTGCTGGCTCCTCTTTGACTCCCCATCAGCCGCACCCCCATCTCACCCCCCTCCCTTTGTCCCTATCCCCCTCCTTCTTTCACTGCCCCCTTTATCACAAGACCTCACTTCTCAACCCTCTCTCCTCTTTCTCTCTGTTCCTCCCCTTGTTGGGCTTCAGAGTGGTGTGGAGAGCCTAGAGACAGCACTGGATTTATTCTTGGAAAAAACACCCATGGCAGAGGGTACCACAGCAACAAGTTTCCATGGTGCTTGGACACAACGTAAATATGCTATAAAGAAGCAATTACTGGACTCAGAGTCAGAATACCAGAGTTCCATCCCTGTCTTACCTCACCAACAGTGTATCCTTAAGCAACTTGTGTAACTTCCCTAAGCCTCATTGGGAATTCCACAAATGTCCAACCATTTAAGCAGCAGCTGTCATTCACAAGTAAGTACTGAGTACCTAATGTGAGCCAAGCACTCTACTAGGTGCAGGATGAGCAATGCAGACATGGTTCTGCCCTTCACAGAACTTGCAATTAATAGCCAAGAGGGTTGTTCAGAAGAATAGAATGAGCTAAACGGTTAACACGGTGGCCAGCCCACAGCAGGTGTTGAAGAGGCACTGTACAGAGGAGGTGTTTCAGAAGCCCAGTGAGGAGGGTGGTCTGGCCCCATAACCCCCATGATATGAGCTGCTATATACATGTAGCAGCTGCTACAACACTGATTTAAAATTACAAGATGGTGCTGAACTTCTAACCTTGCTTGCAGCCCAGTGTCTGTTTCTAGGTAGTTAGAAACTAGGGAACAACATGAGATAGTGAAGATTTATCTACACGGGAGACAGGATTGTCCAACCTGGGAAGGCCCAGATATGTGGGAGATTCTGGTGGATATGCTTGAGAAAGATGTATTCCTGGGTGTAGGATGGGAGAAATAAATACATAGTGATGTATTTATGCAAATATAAATAGATATTTGGGAAAGGAGAAGAATTCATCCAGAACCCTGACTTCTGAGGGTTTAGAAGCTAAGCTCCCTCCCCACTCCCTTTCTAGGAAACCAACTTGGAAAAGCTCATGGACTTGGGGGTAGTCACAGCTGCCAGGGAAGCCCAGGGCAGGAGGGTTTTGTGGGAGGAGGCCAGTTGAGGCACTGAAAAGAAAGTCTCATAGGGAATCCCGGACAATGAGCTGATAGAAGGAGGAATGTGGAGAGAAGGGGAATGAAGGGGCAGGCTGCCATGAAGACTGCTCTCCTGGCAACCTCCCAAGGTTAATGGAGGGGCACCAAGAAGCCTCTGCGACATTCCAACAAGAGGGAGGCTGGTCTGAAAAGAGCATTTGCTGTGGGGAGAAGGGGCCTTTCTCTGCCCTAGGCTGCTGTTCCTTTGTGGAGGTTCTTTGAGGCATGAGCCCTGCAAAAACACGTGGGGGGGGGGCGGTGCGGGCAGAGTGGATGCTTTACCATTCATCATCCAGGCAAATGGTGTACTCCTGGCAGACAAGAAGGGGTCAGAGGCTAGTTCAGCTGCCTTTGGACCCTGGGATGATGGTAGCTGAGAAATTTCTATGCATGGAATTCCAGAATCTAACTCTGCTCCATGAACTATGGGTATTTAGAGAAGGGCAGAAAGAGAGAAGGGGAGAAAACTGAGTGTTAACTGAAAACTAAGCAGTACCTTTAGAGGGAAGGGGGATCAGGAGTTCACAGAGTAGATGCTGACACTTCCCAAGCTCAGGGCCCTGTGTCCAGATTGAAAGATTTGGCATAAGATACCAAGGCTTTTGCCATATGGTAGGTTAGTACAACTAAAATCCACATCTACACACACACACACATGCGCAACACATTGCACTCACACCCGCTGTCAGGACTCACACACGCATATGCAAAATCACGCACATAAATGCAGGATGCTCTTGTGCATATATTCCAGGCAGACTCTCTTCATATAACCACATATATGTCATATCTACATCTGTACATATTTTCAAAGTCCACATCCTCTTAAGCTGCTCATATGAGCAAGTGGATGCCATGCCATATCCTCATGCATCACAAGACACACATTGATCCATAGTTTATATGTATATAGGATCTCCTGCCTTCCCATACCAGAACTCCCAGCATGGATGTCCCTAGAACGTTCTTCTCTTCCTTCTGGCCAAACCAGGTCCCAAGGAGACTTGTCCACATGAAATCCACCTTCCTCAAACTCATCGTGAGCCCATTGTCCAGGTTGTCCTAGGCTTCAGTCTAATTTTTGTCTCCAGGGTACCCAGCTCTCCACGCCCAACCTGTTACAGACACTGGGTAGCAGCTACCAGCAGGTGGCACCAGCAGGAACCTCATGTAACCAAGATTTATATTAATGAGAACAAATCCACATTTCTGGGAGAAAAAAGTTGTTATGCCAGTGTGTAACCTTCCTTACTATGTCCAGGGCTGAGCCCAGTAAATGGATCTACTAAAAGCACCAGGCCAAGGAAAGCCATTCCCAAGGAAGGGGAGGAAGAAGACAAAAGATGCGGAGTTACAGGGAGGATTGGAAGTTGAAAATCAGGGCTAGTAAGGAGGGAGGGGGAAGCAGAGAGCATTTCTGTGCTCTGTCAGAGGTTTGGACATGTGTTCTCCTGTTTGTGTGCACATGTGTTAGTGTTTTCATGCACATTTGAGTGCGCTATTATAATGCTGATGGGTTACTTGTGTGTCAGTGAATATGGAAGAAGTAGGTATGAATAGGCTTGAGCGTGCAGGTGTATGTGTGTGCATCTGTGGGTGCTGCTGTGTTTGGTGTGGCATAGGGAGGGATAAAGACGAAGCTGAGCAAACTAGACTCCTCACAACTACAATGCCACCAGCACCACACACACCATAGTTGTTAGCCCCCTCCCACACACTTTCCACACACACACACTCCAGGGACACACACACACACTCCCACCGCCCACACAGACAGGTGCTATGCCACCACGTACAGACCTGCCCACCCACACACTTTCACACATATATACAAGCCCTGTACAGAACCACAGGGATACATATAGATGCAGCCAATACGCACAGAGACACCCAGGCACACATTGGCTCTGCACGCACCTGCACATGTATGCCACTTGCACATTCTGTGCTGTATCTCCAAATTCTCAGTGCCCCACCCCACTCACAGGAAAAGGAGAGAGAGGTTAAAGATAACTCTCTGAGCCTGTACAGCATCCTAATTTCTGAGCCTCTAGGAATTAAAGAGAGATGTGTGAAATCTGACAACTCCCTTGTCTGAGGATTGTGGGAACACACGTAACAACCACTCTACACACCCTCTGCTGGAGTCATGAGCCGCAGCGGTAACTCCCTGGCCCGTCAGTCCTGCTGAGATCCCTCAGCACTGTGGACAGCGCCTCAGCTAGCAGGGTCTTGAATCCCCAGAGCAGTTCTCAGAGGTTCAGGACACTGGAACTCCCTTATCTGCATCCAGAAGGGCAAGTGAAGTCAGAAACATTGAAGTCCCAACTCCTTTGACTTTGAAATCTTATAATCAGGGGATAAAATACCTGCCTCTCCAGGCTCTTGTGAGGATCAAATGACTTGAAGACCATTACACTCCCAGAACCATGCCTGGGACGCACCAGAGGAAACTTTAGAAATCACACCTAATCTGGGTTCCATCCCTCATGAACTTCCAGCCCAGAAGGTGAACAGTCTGTGCAGAGAATATTGATTGGCTTGGTAATATGGCATTGCTGTGTTGTGGGACAATGAGGTGACTGATCTGGGTTCAAACCCAACCTTGCCAAATTTTAGCTCTAAAACATAGGCAGATCACTTACCCTATCTAAGTCATAGTTTCTTCTTTTGTTAACCTGGAATAATAACAATAATGATAGTAACACTAATTGTGCTTCACACTGTAGTCCCTGTTATAAATACCTTACAAAGATTAAATCATTGAATTCTAATGACATTAAAAATTGATTATTATCCTCATTTTATAGAAGAAGAAATGAAAGTGCTTGCCTAACATCACACCAATAGTAGGAGCAGAGACAGTATTGAAACGCAGATAGCCTGCCTCCAGAATCCGTGTTCCTAACCATGACACTGCACGGCCTCCTTCACGGTGAGTTGTGTGCATCAAATGACATCATGGGCATAAAAGTAGTTTGAAAATGGCAAAGCATTATACAAAAGTAAAGGTATATTGTTATGCATCTCAGCCCAGCTCAGGCTATGAGTAATTGCACAAGGAGTGAGAAGCAAGATGAATACAGGAAACAGGATGGGGATAGGTGCCATCTGGGACTGGCGCATCACACCAAGAAGAGAGAAACGGGTAGAGGATAGGCCAAAAGTGCCAAGCAGCCATGAGCATCCTTGCATGGCTTTTCACTCTTAACCCATTACTAGCTTGGAGATGAAACATTAAAAAAAACATTAAGAAGATCATTTTTAAGTCACCCTGAAATGTTCCTCTTAATTCTAACAACGGTCTCACCAGCACCTTTCCCTCTCTGCACCTTTTATTACCACTCCTCAACCACAGTCCCTAATGTAAAACATGTTACCTACTCCATGATGTATTTGAGATCATGGTTATGGAAGAACTGTTGTTATTGCCCAGAGGATCCTGGGGAAGTACAGTCAAGTCAAGTGGCCCCTGTGGATCAGAACAGGTCCCTCTGCTGCCTCCAAGGGTAGGATATGGAGACCAGGAACTGTGTTTGCAACTTACTTCAGAAAAAAGAGACCTCTGGACACTCTCCTTGATTCCTTACCTGACTCATCCTGATATGACCTACTGCTTTCTGAAGAAGATCCTCTAGTTCTCAGAAAAGAATCATTCCATGTACATGAGATTTCCTCATTTTTGGAAGTCCCATTTCCCTGATCCTTGGATGACTACCATATAAGATAGAATAGTCACTGTCCAGGGAAGGAGGATCCTTCAAAATCCTTGCATTATCCCACGTCTTACTTTTTCCCAATCCTCCTGTTCTTCCCAGAATCTCCCCTAACCTAGTTCTCCCTCCCTTCTTCTCCTGGCTGATGAATCCATTATAGAGTTCTTTCCTTTTGCCCCTCAAGCTGGCAAAGTGAACCCAGGTGTTTAACAGGAATGGCTGTGAGCCTGATGCCATTAGCAGTGCAGTGAGGGCACACAAGGACTCCTGGCTCTCTATTTGGTTCTTGCTCCTTTTCCATTTCCTAACATGTTTCCACACAACTTAATCTGGACTGCCCCCCACTACTGCCTGAGAAGGCTACTATAGCTTCTCTTCTAAGTTCAGCTGGAAACACTGTGAAGAAGTCCCACTGAACCCCAGAATAGCCTGAGTTTTAAAGAATTGTTATTGCACCCTTCCCTCTTTATTAATGGTTTAGAGATCCCACTCTCTCTAGCAGCTTCCCTTCCTTCTTCCAACTGCCACAGGAAGACGAGATGCCCCACCATTTATATTTCCTCTTAGCTGTTCCTTGACCTGAGTTGGAACTAGCCGCTTCCTGTCATCCACCCTCCTCCTTCCACTCCATAGAGCTGTGTTTCTCCAAACATGGCTCCTGGACCACCTGCAGTAGGATCACCTAGAGCATGTGATTAAAAAGCCACAGATTCTGGGCCCCATCTCAGCTCCACCTCAGACTGAATCAGAACCTCTGGGGGTAGAGACTGAGAACCTGCACCCTACAACGTTTCCTGTGGCTCAGACATGCTACAGTTTGAGGAACTACTGCCTTAATGTAGCAAGAACCATCCTCCAAAGCCATCTGGGTTACTTATTTTCTCATCAACCTTCACCCCAGATGAGTTAAGGTCATACACATGCATGTCTGTGCCTTATTTGAGAATCATTGGCATAGGAGAACTCCTATTACAGCCCACAGCTGGGTCTGGACTGTGATCCCACCTCTATACCTAACTCCCTATGGGAGCTTAGGCAAGTCACTTTGCACATGTGCCTGTATTTCCTTGTCAAAAAATGGAGTGTGATACTTGTGTTTTCACCTCATAATTATGTTGTAAGGTTCAGATGAGAAAAGAAAAGTGAAAGCTTGCTGAAAAACTAGAAGACTTGAATAAATGACATATGTTTTTATTATTATGTAAGAAATGCATGGGAGTGAAAGATATAGTATTTGTCAAGAGATCCTGTTCCCATGCTGCAGATCAGCAAGGACAGAGAAACAAGTTTGTCCTCCAATCTCCACCACTCCATAGGCGATTTTCTCAGAGCTTGTCCTGAGCCTGGTAGAAAGAGGAAGGCTGAGTTGGCATCATGGGTGCAAGGAAGAATGCCCTGCATCCCCTTAAGCAAGTCTCCTCTCCACCATGATCTACCAACTAGGGCCCCAGTCTGCTCCTAGGCCAGCAGCTCTGTCAAGGGCAGTGGGCCCAGCCCTTGGCATCAGCTCCTCTCCCTCTAATTACTTTTCACACACTCTGGCGCCAGGCCTTCCAACCAAATAACAATTGATTCTTCACTCCTCCTGGATCAATGCCATCGACCCAGAACAGAGAGGACGAATCCAAACTCAGCCTCTAGGAAACCAATGGCCCAAGGCAAAGCCCAGCAGAGAGATCTGCCTACTCAAACTTTGGCAGCAAACACACAAGCACACACACACACACACACACACACACACACACGCATGCACAAGAAGGCATATGGATGAGTATGTGCATGAAATGCACTGGGTCACACATAGATATTCCCATGGAGACACATAAATAGTTTGATATAATATACCTAGATGCTCTCATATATGTCTACACATGTGTACACAAACACACACATACATTCACATATGGGGGCACATACACATGCCTTTGACTAGAAGAGTGTCCTTTTGGAACCATAGAAAGCATGTTTTGGCCAAGTTTTGAACAGAATTCTAGCTACTCACCAGCCCCCTTTCCACCTGCCCTCTGAGCTGCAAACCCAGGAGCACGCACTGCCTGTGAGTCATGGTGTGATGAGCCCTACACGCTTATGACACACACCGCCAGCAGAAGCTCTTCTGCCAGTTGTGTAGGACTCTGGCTCCCACTCCTATGGGACATGCCTTGCCTGCTAATCTCTTTGGGGGTGTGGGAGAAATGCTCAGCCACTTCTGTACCAGACAGAGCCCATTATAACTCAGCTGGGCTTTCTCTGCACCTCCATTCTCAGAGGAGCTTGGAGTACATCTGCACCTGAGGCCCCAAACAACAGGAAATGAGGTGCCAAGCCTTACAGAAGCCAATGCAGAATGACAGCCGCCAGCCAAATCCCATCAGGCACAGATATGGGGACACAAAGAGAATGTCAAGTGCAGAATAGAGAGAAGGCAGAATGGGACCACCATTCCAAACAGCCCAAGCACATGCCCAAGGCCTCAGACTATACTGCCCCCTGCCCTTGAGGCCAAGCTTGTCTACACTCCACTGGCCTCATGCCATGTCTACGTCTAGGTCAAATCACAGAAATACAGAACATCAGGAGTAGAAAAGCCCTTAGAGATTTTTAAGTCATCGCTTCTTCATTCTCTCGGTGCCTAAATTTCCTTAATGACTTTCTCAACAAGTGACTATCCATCATACTGAACTTGTTCACTGGGACACCTTGGCAAATGGAGGACTCTCATCAAGCAGCCAGTTCTCTGGCTGAACAGCTATAAAATTCAACATAGAGTCAAAATCTTCCTTCCCATAATGTCCACCAATTGGCATGAAGAAGAAGGAAAGCCATCCTAATTGGAAACGGTTGGTGATCTTACTGAAGCTGCTTACAGGAAGGAACACTGTTTTATACTTCTCACAGTTCTTAACATGGGACTGTCTGCAGAGGTGGAAGACCCAGAGCCAGAACCTTGGAAGGATGTGCAGGTGACCTTAACCTCCTGTATGCAAGGAGAAGGCCTTGAAAATGGCTAAGATAGGGCCACCTGGGTGGTGCAACGAGTTAAGCGACCAACTCTTGGTTTCCACTCAGGTTGTGATCTCAGGGTTGTGAGATCCAGCCCCACATTGGTCTCCACACTCAGCGCAGAGTCTGCTTCAGACTCTCTCCTTCTCCCTCTGCCCCTCCTGTTCATTCTCTCTCTCTCAAATAAATAAATAAATCTTAAAAAAAAAAAAAAGAAAATGGCTAAGATAGTTTTCAACCTATGGAGAAAGCCCAATTTTGGTTTTGTCTCCAATTTTGTCTACTAATTTTCCTGTGACAGTGGGAAAATTCTTTCTTGGGACCCTCTGGGCTCAGCCTTCCCCAAAATAAAATGAGTTAATGGGATTACAACAGATGATGATGTGTCTAAGGTCTGAGGAGAACATTTTCAGTGCTGTGCATGCCTGTACACCAACACCTAAGCCTTGGCTCCAGCACCAGAATCTGAACCTTCCCACGTAACGAGGAAGTCTCTGAATTCATGTTCTCCAAGTGCATGGTTTAAAACTTCTCCATGTAATCTATTGCCATCTCTCACTCACACAGAACTTTTCCAACCCCTCCCTTAAGGGCTTGAGGACCATCAATTATGCCCCTGTGCCTCCACACCCCACTACCTAGAACTGCTTGGACTGAGAAGCATTTTTTGCCATTCACCTGTCACTTATGGGCCAATAGAGGGTCATCTGATGCAGAAAAGTAGCCTGTGGATGCTTCCGTCCCCCACCATGTGAATTAGATCTCACCCATTACATGCACTTATTCAAGATTTGGAAGACAGACAGGAGATAGAGTTGATATTTGTGAGGCTGCTGATGGTTGTCAAGGTCATAATAGTCTTGCAGGAGTTTTCAGTTTTCATTCTTCATTTTCCAAGTTTCAAAACCAGTAGCAGTGGGCTCTTCATCTGACTGCTTAATCCCTGGATTCTACTGTCTATTCTCCCACCTCAAGATCTCCAGAGGTTTCTCTGGGGCCAATGGCAGCTTCAACCTTGATGGGCTTAGCCCCAGGGGCACCTCAGAGCTGCAGCATTCCTAATTCTGTATTGCTGTGGGAGTCATTCTAATAATCTCAATACTGAATCTGCTTCTCCAGCCCTTCTAACAAATGCGTAAGACCTAAATTTCTGTATTAAATCCCTTTCTGCTTGAAATCTCTAGAGTGGAGAATTTTTCTTTCACTCAATCTTGACAGACAAGGTGAAGCTGGGTTAAGAGCAGTTTTGCTGTCAGCTCAGTTCAACAGATATTTAATGAGCACAAACAATTTACCTTGGCACTGTGCCCACAGAGACACATAAGGCACATGTAAACAAGGTCCTGATATGGCAGAATAGGAAGGGCATGGAGACCAGAGGTTTTAGTACCCACCCAGTCATCCAAACAAAAGGGAGAGAGGCATGTGGAAGAAAGACAGCCTCTGGAGGCAGATAGACAGGGTTGGATCCTGGCTCCGGTGCTTACCACTGAATGAACTTGGGCAAGTTGCCTACGCTTTGTCTAAGGCTCAGTTTCTGTCCTTTAATTCTGCTGCTCCTCCTTTCCTTTGTGTTTGTTATCATTCATCCATCTTGGAGGACAGATGTCTTCTCCCTGAGGTCTTCCTGGATCTTCTCCCTCAATGCCTCTGTTCTACGCTAACATCTCTCCTGACCCTTTCCATGTGGTTTATGGAAAGTGTTCAATAAATTGAATTAATCTGTTTCATTCTCTCCCTCTCTCTCTCTCTCTTTCTTCCCCTCTCCCCTTTTCTCCCTCTCCCCCTCACTCCTCTCTCTCTCTCTCTCTCTCTCTCTCTCTCTCTCACACACACACACACACAGACACAACCCTCACTGAAGTAAATTATGTCTAAGGTTGTGTTCCCTAGATGCAGAATCTGAGATGCGGATTCTTGTGCCAAGGATTTATTGATGGAGGGATCTCAGAATGAATCTAAGAGAAGTGAGGGAAGCAGGATGAGTTGGAGAAGAAACCAGAGAAGGATGGGGTTTCAGTGAAGCTTAACTTCAGTCTGCTCTCCCCCTGGAGTTCTGGAGCATGAACTCGATGGGCACTGAAGAGCTGTCCCATCTTGAAAAGGGGGATTGCCCTTTGTAATCTCTATTGATTGGATTAGATTGCCCCAGGTGGGGGGCATAACCTCCCAAGCATTTTCTTGCAGGCAAGGGTACAATTATAAACCAATAGTGGTCAATACTCCTGGAGCAACTGAGGTGGGTATAGCTACCCAATAAAGGGATCTGGGAGAAGCACCAACTGCAAGATGTATAAAAAAGCAAATGTCCTACAAAAACCTAGAGAATAAGAATTGGGCAGGTGGGGTCAAGGGAAAGACAACAGGTTCCTAATCAAGTTGCCTTTCTCCCCCATTAGCTAAACCAGAACTTGGGCAAAGCAGATTCCCACCAAGACAGCAACATGGTCATAACAAAGAATTGGTTATGCTTGAGGTGTTTAGGGATTAATAGCAAGCTTATTAATTAAGCAACATAAAGCTGCAAGATGTGTTTTTCATATTTGCCACAGAGATGTTGTTTTGGTTGCAATGAATTCTGAACTGTGTGGTTGGACCTGTGGGTCACCAAAGGGCATAGCGGGTGGAAGACATCTGGGGCTGCACTTTGGCAGAGAGCATGCCATTCTGCCTGAAATGCTTTCCAAAGCCACATGGTCTCAGCCTCTTCCCAGGAGGCAATGGAATGTCTGCCCCCCCCCCTTATTTTTGACCAGCCTGTAGGGAGGCCTCCTTCCGCCCCAGCTGGGAGTCAGTGCTGTTCTATCCAGAAGCCAGGAATGGACAAGAATTTTTTGTGTCAGGAATGCAGTGACAGCCTTGTAAAGACACAGCAAATGGAATATATCGCCTAAACCAGTCCTTAGCTCAGAAAGAGAAAAAGCAAAGCTGGCCAGAGCTGGCTTTCCTCACACAGAAGAAACACAGCCCAAGAGTCTGCAGGGTGACCTGGATCCTTGCACCTTGGCAAGGAGGGACGATGTCACAGTGACCTGATGCCTGGGATTCTGTGCCCAGGGGCCTGACATAAGGGCCATGTGTTACTTGCCTTAAGGTGAACCTCCAATCTTAGTCTGTTAGATTTTTTAACCTCTAAGCCAGGAATCTTGAGTTCTACACCCCCTACAACAGACTTCTGGGAGGTCAGAGTCACCAAACCAGGAAAAGAACGGCTCTGAGGAATTCTGCAGAAGTCTTTTCTAAGCTGGTCTACTTCCACTACCCTTAGCCTTATTGCCTTCCCATGTCTGCCTTCTCAGAGCAGAACTGGCCCAGGGGAGTATCTCCTCTGGCCAAGAAGAGAAAGTAACAGCAACAGGTCCCAAAGAATATGCCTGTCTAGAGACATTGAATGCCGGAGAAGTAAACCTTGCACCTGGCCCCTTCCAGCCCCGGGTCCCTGGCAGGCTGCCCCCACTCTGTTCCTAAAGAGACAAGACAAATGGTAGCTTCCTGCTCAGTAGTCTGGCATTGAGTGAGCAACAGTCAGATTGGCTTTTGTTTATAGGGTGAGTGTTGAGCCAGAGCATTGAAGAAAGGGTCACTTTTAGCAATAGGATCATTCCTCACATGGTGAGAAACTTCTAGAAATGGAGGTTTAAGCCAAGAAGATGGGACTCAGGCTCCAAGGAATTAAGAAAGATGGGAATGATAGGGCTGGGGTAAGGAGGAGGGGGCATCACCAGGCAGAGCAGGCACAAGCATGTGGTCTGTCTGGATCAGCTGGTGGGCCCTGGTCAGTCTCTCACACTAAAAGCTAGCTACCCTTATTAACCTTTCCATCCCCCATGTTCTGCAGCCAGCATCACCCACTTACCTCTTCAACCTTCGCAATGCGGCTTCTGCTATGACAAACACAGCTTTGGCTCCACTCCAAAGACTGCTCCTTCTTACTTGAGTCATTTTCATAAACAATTGCTGAAAACTGGAAAGGCAAAGGCTTGGTGAATTTGGGGGTCATGCAGAGAGGTCAAGCCATTCAACCCCCTACCTCTAGAAATTTACACCTCCTAGAATGTGAGGTATTCTCCTATTACTATGCATAAATCATGTTAAGATAGAAGATGATGCTTGGCCAGAGATCCAGAACTGGCTTGCCTACATCCTGCCCTGCCACAGCCACTGTCAACTGCATCCCAACCCTGCAGTGTTCCCGCAGAGAGAGATGTATGTGTGGAGAGCAAAGCTAGGCCAAAACATGCTCTCAAAGTTTGTGCTGCAAACCCTAAAACAGCCCCTGGGGAGCAGTCTATACACATAGAGGTCTCCTGTGGCCAAGACTGAAGGCAGGTGTTCTTCCTTTTCTTCCAAGGTCTATACGCTCTTGACCAGAGAAGAGAGAGAATCCCAAAGCAAAGCACAAAATGAAAGCAGAGCACTTCTTCCTAAGGCTCTTGCTAGGAATCCACAGGCCAGGACAGTTCATGAGTGGGGGAGAGAGTCCTAGGGCTTCACAATCCTGAGGAAAAAAGACCATACCTATAGCACCTTGGCCCCAAACCATCCTTGCCTTTGGCCCTGGGAGACCCATCTTTTTTCCACCTGTGCATGAAATGAGGGAGGGTACAATGGAGCAGAGAAATCCTGAAGCTTCCCCTGGTAGCAATGTCCCAGGCAAGCTGGGTCCCTAGGTCAGTTAGCACTTCACTGCATAAATCTGTTAGGAATCTGACCATATCCCCAGTGTCTTCAGGGTCCTCTTACTCTCACCTGAGCTAACATGATGAGAAGCCAAATTACTGATGCTGTGGGAGGCTTCAAATGGTGTTTCCTGTGGGTATTATTTCCAGCCTAATGTTGTATTAACATAGCTCTGCCTGGTGATTACTATATTATTATATATTAATCATAGGATAATGATGCACACTCACCCTGCTTCTCTCCTCAGTCAGTTATGAGATCCCACCTATAGCCTGAGGCACCACACCTGCTCTCCCTGTATCTGCAACCCCATCCCACACTCAGGGATCTGCCTTGGGCTCAGCACCCCTTCTTAAAGTCAGAGGAGGATAATTTTTTTGTGTCTATGCTCCAAGGTAACAGTGTCCAAAGCCAGAGTTTGGAACCCACAAGTCTTGGCTTCCAATTAGCCCTCTTTCCTACCCTCAGTTGGGGAAAGGTCTAGAAAGCAAAATAAGGTCCAGAGGAAATGAAAGATGGTTTTAATGATTTGCTGGGCCCAGAATATGGAGAAAGAGGCTGGAGCTATGGCAATTTGAGACTTGTTAACTCATCCACGTATTGCTTTAGCACTACTTGGTGCCAGCATTCATTCATTCATTTAATAAATGTCTGCTAAACCTTTACTTGGTGAGTACTGTTTGAGGAAAAGTGAACAAGACAGACAGAGTTCCTACCCTCATGGAATTTTATTTCTGAAAGAGTTTCCATGACAGGCTTTGGGGATACAACAGTGAAAGACCTTGGTCCTTGACCATCTACTGAAGTCAGTCAAACCAGTTATTTAAGGGTATATTCCAGGTCCTCACTGAGACACTGACTTAGAAGGGGAGAAAGACACCCCAGAAAGAGAAAACTTACTCCCTGACATCAAGGAATATAGAATCAAGTAGGAAAGAAGTACAAATGAACATATTACAACCAATGAGGCAACAAAGAACCAAGGAAATGTGTCACTGAGATGAGCCTGATGGAGCTATCAGGGGCGATGTCACTAAGGGTATCTGTCCTGTTCAGGGGCCAAACCCTATGCCTATGATTTATGCTTTGTCCTTGCAGACTTTTACATTTCTTTGGGGGTCTTTGTGTATCATAAAGCCATTTGTACATGCTCACCCACAATATGACCAGGACACAGGCTATGTCCTGATATAAGGTACAATGTCCTGTGCTTCATAGTTATTAATGATGGTACCATGAAGAGAAGGAAGCTGGTGGTGATGATGACACTGGATATAAGAGGACTCCCTAAGCAGAATTGGTTACCTGGAGATAATATAGGCATATGCAAAGCTCAGCCCATGCCAGTTTATTCACAAGACACAAGCAGCACAGGGAATTTGTTCAACTTACTCATCTTTGTATCCTCAGGTAGATCTACAAGATGGCCCCCAATGCTTCTGGCCTTCCGGTATCCAAGCTTTTATATAGTCCCCTTCCTTAGGGCTGACCGGTGTTTCCAACAGAACTCTGTGGAAGTGATGGTATGCAACTTGCAGTGCTGGATCATAAAGCTATTGTGGTGGGGCACCTGGGTGGCTCAGTCAGTTAAGTGTCGATGTTATTGATTTCAAGGTGGTGAAATCTAGCCCCACATTGGGCTCTGTGCTGAGTCTGCTTAAGAGTCTCTCTCCCTGGGGCGCCTAGGTGGCTCAGTCGTTAAGCATCTGCCTTTGGCTCAGGTCATGATCCCAGAGTCCTGGGATCGAGCCCCACGTGGGGATCTCTGCTCAGCGGAAAAGCTTGCTTCTCCCTCTCCCACTCCCTCTGCTTGTGTTCCCTCTCTCGCTGTGTCTCTCTCTGTCAAATAAATAAATAAAATCTTAAAAAAAAAAGAGTCTCTCTCCCTCTCCCTCTCCCCTCCCCCACTGATTAGGCACTATGAATAAATAAATAAATACAAGTATTATGGCTTCTGACTTTGTCTCGTGAATTACTTGCTTGGGGAAAGTCCTTGCCATGCTACAAGGACACTCAAGCAGCCCATGGAGGATAAACATGGAGAGAAACTGAGCACTCCCACCAAGAACCGGAGCCATCTTGGCAGCCATGTAAGTAAGCCACCTTGGAAGCAGATCCTCCAGCCTCAGTCAGGGCTTCAGATGATGACAGCCCAGGCTGACACGTGATTACAATCTCATGAAAGACCCCAGGCCAGGACCACCTAGCCAAGCCACTGCTGAATTCCTGATCCACAGGTATTTGAGAGATAATAAATGGGTGTGGTTGCTTTAAACCACTAAGTTTGGGGATGATATGTTATGCAGCAGAGATAACTAATATATACCCCTAGCATTAACACAGTTCCTAGAACACAGCAGGTACTCAAGAAATATTTGATAATTGAATGAATGGATGAATAAGTAAAGCTTCTTAGTGGAGGAACCACATGTCAAACATTGTGACCATTGGCAGGGAAAAGGGGAGTGATCGTCACCAGGAGAACAAATATTTGAAATGTTTGAAAGATAATAAAACTTAACCCATAAATGTGGATATTCAAGAAATGTCCTAGTACTTCATTTTCTTTAAATCAAAGTAAATTGGCTATAAGTCACTAATGTCACCCAAAATCCCTTTCTATCCCTACTTCAACCTCATTCAAGGATCTAAGAATGACCCCATATGGGGGAAGTGTCTCTATTACCCAAGTCTATTATAGTCACCTCTGATGCCTTCAAAGCCTACATATCATGGTTCCTTAAAGCTGTGTTTCTCTACAACTATAAGGACTTTCCTAGGAATCTCAATGTCTAGAATACAATCTCTCAGAAATACAATAAAGCCATTCTCTTCTGAGATCCTACACCTCACTTAGTCATTCATTCAACAATATTTATTGGGTACTATATTAGGGTTCTTCAGAGAAAAAAATCAATAGGATATATAGAGAGATACACATACATAGAAATACATATAGACAGGTAGATGGATAGATGACAGATATATAAATTGACAGATAAATAGATAGATACAGATAGATAATAGATGATAGATACATAGATAAGAAATAGATAGATAGATAGATAGATAGATAGATAGATAGATGATAGATAGATGATAGATAGATAGATATAGACAATAGATAGACAGATTGGAGCTGAAAAATCCAAAATCCATAAGACAGGCTAACAAGTTGGAGACCTAAGGAAGAGCTGATATTGTAGCTCAAGTCCAAAGGTAGTCCGCTGGTAGAATTCCCTCTTTTTGGGGTGACCTCATTCTTTTTTTCCTAAAAAGAGAAAGCCTTCCACTGATTGGATGAGGTCCACACATTATGGCGAGGAATCCGCTTTACTTAAAATCTACTGATTTAAATGTCGATCTCATCTAAAAAAATACCTTTATATTTAGTGTTTGACTAAATATCTGGGTACCATGGCCTAGCCAAACTGACACATAAAATTAAACATCATAGGTACCATTGACTGATCTAGGCACTGAGGCTATAGTAGTAAACTGAATCAGAGTAAATCTTTGGTCTACCGGAGCTTTTTACATTCCAGGGGTAGGAAAATAAACAAATAGTCACATACATATATGTCAGGTAGTTCTAAAGCTAAGAAGAAACATAAATCAGGTGAAGTGAAAGAAAGAAACCACTGAAGGTTGCCATTTCTGATAGGTTGGTCAATGAAGGTCACCCTGGGAAGATAACACTTGAGCAGAGACCTAAATGAAGTGAAGAAGCAAGTCATATGAGTATCTGGGCAGAAGAATGTTCTAGGCTAAGCAAAGAGCAAGTACAAAGGCCCCATTTATCAGACAGGTTGGGTGTGTGTCCCCTGCTCGCAGGGGACCTTCACCCCACTCCCTCCCATGGAGAATCTCTCCTCTGATATTCTCTGTCCACCTCTTCCCATCCCCAACAGAATTCCTCCAAGGAGCCCAGACTTTGAGGAAGCAAAAGCTGGGAAGGAAATTGGTCTTTGAGCAATTTCTCTTTTGGCAATACAATCTGCATAAGCAAGGGAACATAAAAGACCTGGCTACTTTCTTGGAAAGGAGTGGGTTGGGGAAAACATAACAAATCAAAAATTAATTTCTCAAAAAAACAAACAACCACAGGAACAGCCCATCTCACCCCCCACTCCCAGTTGGGATCTTCAGTGGGGACAAGGGAAGGAGAAGCAAGAACTCTCTCATTTTTAGAACTCTCTGACCCAGAAGAATTCACAAATTTCCTGACAAAAACTAAACTGTAAATTAAACCAAACCATAGGCCTCCCCTTCTCCAAGAAGTCTGACATAGATTTGAAGACCTGAATGGTCTGAGCAGTGGGAAAGGCAAGGGGGTGACTCTCCATTCACACAACCTCAGAAGCTGGAACAGAGAGCTCCCTGGAGAGAAAGACATGTGGTGACTGCTGCACCTGACTTCAGCCTGTGGTCAGGCCCTGGAGTCTGAGAAGAAGCCTCCTGGAAGCCAGCCCCAGAGAGATTTGAAGCCATAGTGACCACTCCCTCCAGGGAGAGGAGGAGTCAGTAAGAGGCACTGTCCTCCCCATGACTGAACTGTTACGGAAAAGTTGGAGGAAAGCTAAACTGACACCCAACACCTTCTGTAAGAATGCTGAGCCTATAGCCAGAAATTGGGCGGGGAGGAGGAAAAGGGGTCAGGATGGCTGAAGGCCAAATGCTCATGAACAGATCTTATGGCTCCCCTGCACCCTTTCCTTCCCTCACCCCCCTACACTCCAGCTCCAACACCCACCCACACCCACCCACATGGACACGCACACAGCCCCTGGAAAGATGGTCTCTGGAAAATTGAAATCAGTTCCATTCAACAGGTGTGTGCATTCCTTCTCTCCACCATGCTAGGTACCTTGCCAGCGCTGGGAATGCCAAGAGACACAAAGTCACCTCTTGCCCTCTAGAAGCTTACCCAAGCTTGTGGCATGAGAACTGGTGTGCCACTGTTAGGAATAAAGTATAATAAGAGCACAGAGGAGGAAAAGATTAATTCTGCTTAGGGGTTGTGGAGGAGGGGCAGATTTCTCCAAGAAGATGACATGTGACCCTTGGGGCCCGAGTAAAGAGAGCAGGTTTACCAAGGGCGAGAGGCAGAGCTATTCCCAAGGTGGTCTCAGATGAGGCTGGGGAAGGACCTGTGCTTCCATTATGAAAGAACTTGACCTTTATCCCAGAGGCAATTCCTTAAATTAAATGTTCTTAAACAGGGAAGTGCTCCTATAAACCTTTAGCTGCATCTGCAGCGTAGGGTGAAGGTGGGGTAGAGGGGAAAGGTTATCAGGGAGAACTTGGAAGAGACCAGGGGTCCAGGTCAGTGGTCCCACAAGAGGCTTTGCCAGCTTCTGTGAGGATGGAGAAAAGAGGCATATCTGAGCAATATTTCAAATGGAATTCCTACGGTTGGGGGACAGCCAGACAGGGTGGAGGCAGAGATAGAGCACCCAGCTATTGCTCCCAGGTTTCTGATTTGGTTGGAGGAAAATCAGCTAGGTCTGTCTCACGGCCATTCCTTAGCCCTAGCCCAGTGACCAACAATAGAAGGTCCCAGTAACATTTGTGGACCAAGTGAGCAGAGGAATAAAGGCGGAGTGGTGAAGGAGGAAAAGGAACGGTCAAGTCTCCTGGCACTTTAGGAACTGCTGTGCTCTCCCTCCTAGGGACAGCTGCGTTTCACAAAAGGGCACTTAGCACACAGGAAGGGCCCACTGCTGACAGAACATTCGGCGTCATCATAGAAAACATTTCTGGTTGGTGGGATCTGCCACTTGCTCTTGCTCTGCCTCGCTTTCAGGCTAGGGTCCAGTGGTGAGCGAGAACAGCAGACTCTGTAGGGAAATGAGAGCTGTCTGGAGGCAGAGGGGACAGCGACCACAGCAGAACAGGCAAGAAGAGAAAAGCAAAAGGACTCAAATCTATTAACAGCAGGAAATCCATAACTGGGTCTGAGGCCAGGAAAGGGATTTACAAAGAAAATTCTATTCATGGCGCGTATTTCCTTCTTATCGCAGCAAATGATCTGCCGAAGTGGTATTGCTCTGTATTAAAAACTCGCTCTCCTTTCAAAATTGCATGCAGACACCCATGCATTGTATCTGCTGTGTGTACATAAAGAAAGAAACCTGTCCACAGCCCCCATTCATAAACACAGGGCCTAAGGTGTTCTGATTGAGGTGGGGCAGCGGAGCAGTTTCTATAGTAGAAACACTTGTCCATTTATGCAGGGCTCCTCCTCCAGTTATGGATTACCCTAGAACTTGTGCTTCTGGATAAATTCTATCTCTTCCCTTTTTAAAGGTATTTCTATTTATTTTAAAAATATTATGGAGAAAAACTGGCTCTTTTTTCCATTGGTGTATAGTTCTGTGAATTTTTACACACATGCAGGTTCATGAGACCACCACCACAACCAGACACATAATAGCCTGTCACCCCAGAAAACTTCCTCCTCCCCACCCCTCACAACCACTATTGTTTTGTCTTTCCCGGCATGTCAAAATCATACAGTACGTAGCCTGTGAGACTGGCTTTCTTACTCAGCACTCTCTTGGAGAGTCACAGAGCTGGAGCCTGTACCAGCAGCCTGAGCCTCCTTCTGTCGAGTCGTGTTGCACAGGATGGAGGCACCACAGTATGCTCCCTTCATAAGCCCGGAGTACCTTTCTCAAAGACTGCACTGAGAAAGAAAGCAAAAAGGAATGACACACTGACTTTTCATCTTCTTTCACTCCGTAAGTATTTGGGTGTTCGCCATGTGCCAGGCACTCTTCTGCACTTGGAGCTGCGCAGCGGAACGAGACAGGCAGCCCGCCCTGGGCGCCATAGCTCTAGAGGGAGAAGGCAGGCAGGGCACCATAAACATATAAGAGGGTAAGAGGTGACAAGCACTAAGGGGAAAAAGTGTGGGAAGAGGCTGGGCTTAGAAATGGAGGAGACATTCAGAGACTTGAAGGAGAGAGAGTGAGCTTCACTGGTTCCTGAAGGAAGAACAGCCTGGCAGAGGGAGACACCTTTGTCGGGGAAAAGCCTGGAGGGTTCTTTGGAAGCAAAATAAGCAGTGCAGTAGGATTTGGGAGAAGAGCTCAAGCACCACCATACCTGCCCACCCCGCCCCCCAGCTCCCTCTCACTGCAACATCTCCGAACACGCAGGATAGTCAGGGGTCTCTCATTCATCTCTGGACAGCCAAGCTCAGAAGAGCTTCTCGAAGCTCACTCGAGCATGTTCTCACGGTGGGGAGCCTTTGGCAGGCTTCCCCAAGCTCCATCATAATGAGTGTCAACCCCGAAAACAACCTGACAAACTGAAAGACTCCCAGGTCCTGACCCAACAGACTTTGCTCCCGGGAAAGTCGTATTTTGGTCACACTCTGCCAGCAGTGCCTTGAGCCAAAGATCCAACAGGAGATGTGCCAGGGGTCAGAAAGAGCCTGAATCCTGGGGGCATAGGCCTCGTGAAACTGAGGCCATAGGGACACTTGAGTCTGGCAGGCATCCCCCAGGAGAGCTCTTGTTAAGTCCTTCTCCTAGAGCCAGGCAGAAGAGCACTAATCCATGCCTGGACCACTGGCTAGGGTTCCAGATCTCATTAGAATTTACAAAAGTTGAATTAATCCTCCCTTGATAATCTGGTGGTTATTGATTTTTATTTTTAACTCTTGCTTTATGAAGACAAATAAAATGCTTTCAGCAGCACAGATGTTCCCAGAGGTGCAGAGAAAGAGGGGAGAGGGAAGCAAGGACTCAGACAGGATCAAGGACTCTCTTGTAGCCCAGACAGTGGGTTCTGGGAACAAGACAGTATGTCAGATGTGACCAGCCAGTTCAATTGATCAGGAGCAAAGAAGACCCCCTCCTGCAAAGAGGACATAGAGACCCAAAACCCTAATGCCCCAGTTAGGACCATCTGCAGCTGGTAGAGACAGCTCTGATTCATCTTAATCACATGCAAGTTAAAAATAAACATCAATAATCAGTGCATGGAGAAAGGGGGTGACATTTTGAGGTGCAAATGACGTGGGAAGTCCCAAAGCCAGGCAATGAGAGTAGTCAACCTTTGACCCCCCTCCCCTCAGCATACCTGGCCTGAGGACAATTTGGAGGCCACCCTCCAGCCCCCATACCTCTCAGGAACCAGCACAAACAGCAGCTGCCAATTTTTTAGTGCAGAACTGTGATGTCCTGTTGCACCCAGTGCCTTCAGAGTCAGCAACAGCACACTGGACAAATTTGGATCTCCCCAGCTGTGTGAGCTGGGACGAGGCAGAGAACCACAACGCCTCAGTTAAAAGACTTGATGTAGGTACAGTACCCAGCGAGGGCCTGGTGCACAAGTGCCAATAAGAACTTGCCTATTCATTCGTGTTCTGCTTCTCTCAGAACATGAAATTCACCATTTAGAAAGGTGATTTAAATTACAGAAAATAAAAATCTTAACTAAATATCTCATACTAAATCAGGTGCCACGGATTTTACAGGAATATGTGAGATCTTTGGAATATATTCTAAATAATAAATTCCCAACTCCTGCCTACACAGAGCTTAAAAAAAATCAAAGAGGGGTGTCAAGGCCACTGAGCACGAGGGAAGCAGTAGCTGATAAGGCTGTGTTATCCCCTTCCGTGTAGATTTCGCTGTCCGGCTCGGATTCAGTCCCACCCAGAAGCAATGGCGAGATGGGAGAAGAAAGGCAGCTGCTGTTCGGATCTTCTGCCTACTTGCCAGGCATGTCTACCTATGATCTCATATTCCATCCTCATAGGTTTGCAGATATGGAAAGGAACTCAGAAGAGCAAGGTGACTTGCCCAAGCTTGGGAATCAGTCTATCAGCCCAGAGCCGTGGCTCTGGCTCGTCCCACCCAGACATGCAGTTAGGAGAACCTCCCTCCGGAAAAGAGATTTAACTAACCACTGTGATTGACTCATTGCCGCAGCCTACCGGCTGGCCCTTCTCCTCACAGGCTCTTGTCCCCAGCCTCTCAGAGCACATCCAAAGTCCCCTAACTTGCCCTCATCAGCACAAGCTCCCCGAGCCCCTTTCCTCATGTGCCCCCTCAGCTTCCAGGGGGCTCTTCTCTGCTCAGCTCCTGAGCCTGAGGGCCTGACAGTCTCCCAAACTGCCACCACAGCCTCCAGGGGGTTGGGGAGCTGGGGTGGGGCTCAGCCCACTGTCCCAACGCCTGCCCCTGCCATGGGGCCAGGTCACCTCCAGGGACAAGGGAGACATTTACCTGCAGAGAAATCATCACCCTCTCATTCCTGGTATGGGGGATCAGATGCAGCAACTGGCTGATTAGGAAGGCTGCATTAACACGCAGTCAAAACAGCTCTTTAAAACAAGCTTTGACAAAATTGTCACATTAGATGTATCTGAGTAAAGTCAGCCAGGCGGCTGGCAGAGCACACTTCTACATCATTTTGACAGCCTGCATTAAGAAGCTGCAGGCACCACCGGGAAATTACCTCCAAGCTAAGCCCAAATTATAGCCAGTGCAGCATATTCAGGGCTTGGTGGGTGAGGGGCTACCCGGGAAGGGGCTTGGAGGGCAGAGGATGGACATCTTTCCTCTCCTCTCTTCCCGTAGTCAGCGCAGTGGAGAAGTACCACCGCCTGCTAGGGAAGCAAAATCGATCTTAGTGCAGCTAGGGGAGACCCTTCCTCCTTCCATCTGAGGAGGCCTTGTGCTTGCATTTCTGTCTGGGCTCCCAGGTTCGGGGGCCTGGGAAACACTGGATGGATGTGGAAGCCCTCAGCCCAAGTCTACTTCCCTCCTTCTGTTCCTCGTGAGCTGTTTGATCTTGGGCAACTTACCTTTCCTCCCTGGCCTTCCATTTTCTTTCCTGAAAAAATAAAAATAAAAAAATAAAATCAATGTTTCATACACTGTGCTCCTTAGATCTCCAGAAAGTATCCCAAAAGTGATCTGATGGGAGAGTAGGTGGAGAAGGCAGAATTCTTTCCATCCTCAACTGCACATTAACTGGACCAGTGCTGTTTTTATCTTTTCTATGTACTGTGCGTCTAGGGAAGATGCCTTTGAAGGAGTTTCTGTTGCTAATTTAAAACAAAACAAAACAAAAAGGACGGAATTAAAAAAGGAGAACGTGAGGAAGAAAGGGAGGGAGGAAGGAAGGAGGGAGGAAGAGAGGGAGAGAGGGAGGGAGGGAGGAAACCACCAGCAACCAGGAGCAACCAGACTTCTAATTGCTCTAATAGTCTGTGCTTAGAGGACCACATATTCTAGTGCTCAGGTTGGGCCTTTCCCAGAAGTAATCAACCTCATAGAATTTGTGGTGAGTAAGGCAACCTGTGCATTTTGCATTTTTCCAAATGGGGAGATCTGATGGCCTGAGCTTTCTGACCCCTAGAAGAGGGGAGGTGGTGAGAGCTAGGGAACCCTGCAGCTCAGGGAGGAGGCCTGAGCTCTATGGGCCTCCACCTCCCATCTGCTGATGTGAGAATACAATCTGATGGATCAGGCTGGGCTGGGAGACACTTGAGGGAGGAAGATGCAGAAGGGCGTGAGGGTTCTGAATATTCATGTTGCTAATTAAGCAACAGCTAATTGGAAAATGTTGGATTTTATTAAGACCTCAGACTTACATCGTTTCAACAGGAACCAACATAATAACAATCATCTAATGGGCACTTTGGGTTCTTTCCAGAGTTTCTTTCTTCTCCCCCTGGCTGTTAATGTGCCAGCAAGAGCAAGCCAGTGAGTAGACGAGTCCAAGGGAACTAGATTTAGAGCTTGGTTTGTGCAGCCTAGAAGCAGACTGGACTGGATGATGGCCCGTGGAGACTCCTTCCACATCATTGTGAGTGGAGTTGCCGAAAGAAGGGCTGGAGGTATGTTCTGTCTTCTCTGCACCCAGGATTCCTGAGACTGGAGGAGCAGGGAGATACATACAAGGAATATAATTTGCTACCCCCAGAAGTGGAAGGAAGATTCCACACCTAACATAATGCCTTGCACTCAGCAGAGAGTCAGTAAAGATTAGTGGCGATGATAGGAACAAAATGGGCTTTAGGACGGAGTTCCTGCAGCCTCACGGTCTTGCTGTCCTGTGGAGCTAGTTACAGGCTACTCCTCGAATCCTGGGGGGACACTTCTCAAGGTCTATGTCAACCTAAAGCACAGAAAGAGTGAGGGAGTGAGGGAAACTCCAGTCGACTAGTTTAATTACAGTACGCAGCAAAGAGGAAGAAACGTTGCCTTAAAAGGAAGAAGTATAAAAAGTAAAGAGTGCCCTGGATCCTTTGAAAAATGTCTAATATGACACTGATGTTACAGTAGAGGGCAAGATGCAATCATACCTTCTCTCCCCTGAGATTTGCTCAAATGGGGCAGGGTATCAAGGGGAGCAGGGACGGGCTGTCCTGGAAGCCCCCTCCTTGTAAATGTCCCTGTTATTTATGACAGTATCAGAGCTCAAACATACTGCAAGTGCACAGTTTCACCTTTGTCATAGAAATGATGGAGAGGGAGGAGTAATAAATGTCTAGTTAGAAAATAAAAACTGAACATTAGAATCAGGGGAAACGGCCATAAATACCCCCTGATGAGTGGTGTATTTGATTAATCCACCCGCTTGACAGAAAAGCCATAGATGCCAGCAACAGGCGGCTGCCTCCCTGGCACCTAAGGCTCAGTGGGGGGAGTCGGGGACCCCTGAAGGAGGAGCAGGATGCACAGTTGTTCCTGAGCCCCAACCGTACGAGAAGCAAGTCCCTTCTTGCACATCCCGCAGCAGACCACCACAGACCTCGACCACCGCTTCTCTTCCCAGCCCAGGCCACAGGCCCATCTGACTTGGCCTGCAGGTAGGTCCTCTCCGGGATGGTTTACTTCTGGCAAGTGGGGCAGGGCTGGAACCCCCAGCCAGGCAAGGGTGAGGAGGTAGGACACAGGATCAGGCATGGCCAGGAGACCCTGACTCCCCTCAGCAGGCAACGCTTCAGACCAGGAAGCAGAAGGCAGGCAGGACAGGGAGCATCTTGAGGAGGGATCAACGAGTTGAGGGACTTTTTCATGGGGAAAGGAACAGCAGAGGCCTAAACTCTGAAAATATCTCCTTGGTCTGCTTTTTTTCCCCAACCGGTGGCAAAGATTTATTTTTATTGACAAGGAAAAATGTTTGTTGCATTTAATCAAAAGAAGCAAGTTGGAGAGGAGCAATTTCTATGCAGATTAAAAGCAAACAGTATATTCTTTAAGTTTTTTTCACATTGGTTTGCTATCAGGAGGATCTTTTTTGCCCAGTTTGGGGAAACACCTCCCTCCTATAGAATCTAGATTAAGATGTAGTATTACTTCTGCCCCTGGTTCCTTTACCTCTATCATCAAAAGTTTATCAAGAAAAACATGTTGATGAGGAGGAGAATGGGAACCCTCATGCTGTTGGTGGGAATGGAAGTTATGAAACACAGCATGGAGGTTCCTCAAAAAATTAAAAACAGAACTACCATATGATCCAGCAATTCCACTTCTGGGTATTTATCGGAAGAAAACAAAAACATTAAATTTGAAAAGATCCACGTTCACTGTAGCATTACGTATAATAACCCAAATATAAAAGTAACCCAAGTGTCCATCCATAGACAAATAGATAAAGAGGATGTGATGGATATACAGTGGAATATTATTCAACCATGAATCTTGTCATTCATGACAACACGAGCGGGCCTTGAGGGCATTATGCCAAGTGAAATAAGTCAGACAGGGAAAGACAAATACCATAAGATCTCACTTATATATAGGATCTAAAAACACAAACAAAACAAGCTCAAGATACAAAGAACAGATTGGTAGTTGTCAGAGGCAGGGGAGGCAAGGAATGAAACCGGTGAAGGAGGTCAGAAGATACAAACTTCCAGTATAAAATAAATAAGTCAAAGGGATGTCATGGACAGCATGGTGCCTATAGTTAATACTGTGTTGCATATTGGAAAGTAGCTAAGAGAGTAAATATTACTTAAAAGTTCCTATCACAAGAACAAAGAAATTTTGTAATTATACATGGTGACAGATGATAACTAGATTTGTGGTGATCATTTCATGATGTATACAAATATCAAATCATCGTGTTGTACGCGTGAACCTAATACAATGGTATATGTCAATTATAGTTCAATAAAAATTAATTAGGTTAATTAATTTATAAAAAAGAAATAAGACAATGAATAGATGGGTTGATGATGGATAATAGATAGATGATAGATGTAGGTACAGTTGTAACTAGAAATGATAGATACAGACTCACAAAACAATGCAGAAGCTCAAGAATCAACAACACTTGTAGCATTTTCCCAAAATATTTTAAGGCACTTCCCCACGGGCAAGTGCTCTGATGCCTATTGACACAGATGAGGGCATACCATCCGGAGAGGAATGTTATCTGCTCCGGGCGCCACGGTCCAGAGCTCTTTCTCTTCAGATGGACTTCGCTCTTCCTTCAAGGGAGTAATTAGTCATTAGCATTTTTGAGTCCCAGTTGAGGGCTGGGAGCAGAATACAAGAAATTTCATCAAGGATGGAGTGATAGCTAGAACCTCTCTAGAGATGCTGTATCTAAAGCCAAGAGGAGGCACAGGTGTGAAGTTTCCTTGAGTTTCCAGAGCTCCTCTGTGTCACTCTCTCAAGGGCCAGAGGAAGCCCCTAACCATCTGTGCCTCCTGGGGGCCTGCTTGTGGATGCTCCTCAGCCCTTCAGGGAAGTCCCAAAGGGGACTCCTGCCCCCATGATTATACACAGATGAGGGTGTCCTGTGTCCCTCTAGAGCAGAGGTCTCCACACCACCACCATCCCAGCCTTCACAGAGCCTGTCTTTGGGAGTACTTTAGGGGCGGATTAAGGAAGGGAGGAGATGCCTAAGGGTCTGCCAGTTACAAGTCTAAGGAAAATGAAGATACTTATATTCTCCCGGTAATGTGCATTGATCACTGCAGAGTCAGCATCAGTCGGGGGTGGTTTCCTAGCAGGACAGACCACAGATCTCAGGAAGCCCTGGGCCTAGCCCATGAAGTCTGACCTTATTTGCCCTCAGCCCCAGCAATAACCTCACAACCCCTGATATTCTGGGGACAAGGACTCCACCGAACTGACCCAACTTTGGCCCAGGCCTCCCTCAGTCTGAACCGTGGTGTCCCTGTCTGTAGGTGGCAAGAGTAAGTAGTGACCAGGGTCTGAGGAGAAGTGCCTGGACATCTTTGTGCATGGTTTCTTGGTCAAAAGCTTCCCATAAGGTCTGCGGTCTGTCATAACTCAATTCTGGGCTCTGCTGCACTGCAGAGAACTGAGGCTGGTTTATCCGGTGGGGAGGTGGACTCAAGCAGTGAGTGTCAGTGACATGGCACAGAAGTGAGCGTACTTATGTGAGAGCGGGGCAGCATGGCCAGGCCCATGTGGCTTAGCCCTGCGGAACACACACATCCATAGACGGGAGCCTGTCCTCACTGCGGGCAGTCTGGCACCAAAGCCTGTGCCCCCCACCACAGCAGGCTGCCTCAGAGGAATCTGCAGGGAGAAAAGAGTCATCATTTTCCAGATCTCCACATTTTCTTCTTTTTCTTCTCTGCATGACCGTATTTCATTGAGAGGACATAGCCAAGCCAGTTGAAGCCCTCCAAGCCTGTCTCTCCAGGCTGCCAGGCTCAGCCGCCCCCCTGACCCCTTGGCTGGATCCAGACTGCTCTCCTGTGGCCTGGCGTGAGTCTGTTTCCTGGACACAGACAGCTCAGCCAATGGAAGTGCGGGCCTTCTGGTCCTTTTGTTGGCACAGTGTTGTTAATTAGCTGTCCTCATCGCACCTACACTAGGAGCTCCTGAGGACAGAGCCCCTCTCCCTTTCTCTGAAATCCCACAGGGCCTCATGCAGACTTCTCTCCCTTCAGCAAGCACGCATCAGGGTCTCCCCGGGGGCGGCCACAGTGCCAGGCACCAAGGATCCCAAAATGAAAAGACTCAGTCCCTGGCTGTTTGACACTTTAGCAGAAAGTACTGGGAGAGGCCACAGAGATCTTAGCCTGCCCTACTTCTCTGCGCCTTCACCATCAATAATGAAAGACCCGGGAGCAGACTCCCTGACACTTCTTTAGTCCAAGCATCCAAGTAGGAAAGCGGGTCCAGGCAGCGGCCCCACAGGGGGTGTCCAGGAAAGGGCTGCAAAGACAGAGCTGCCCCACACTGTTTTGCATGTCCCTGGCCTCATCCTCTGAGGCTTTAGGTGACAGATTTGGCTGCCCCTCACCCTACTGTCTGGCTGTCTCCCTGCCAGGCCTGGGTTTCTGCTCCCTCTGAGTCACCCTGACCCCAGCTGCCACTATCAGCAGGCTCTGTCAGCCACGGCGGTCTTTTTCTGGTAAGTGACAGGTCTGCTACATCATGCAGCACGGCAGCACGCTGCGCCCTTGAAGATTTTCTCCTGCCTGCAGTGCACGCGCATGGCTGTCCCCTTGCCCTCTGCAGCCTTCTCCATGCTCTGCACCCAGCCTGCTCTTTCCACCCTGAACCCCCCCAACATCCTGGGGGCCCCCAAGTCACCCCAGCCCTAGCTACACCATGGCAACATGTATAACCTTGGCAAACCTCTGACATTTTCTAAGCCTCTTCTCTCCTCTGCAAAATTGCAATAATAGTGCACCCTCACCCACCTCACAGGATTACTGGGAGGTAAAATGAGATCATGTATGTGGATTTGCGAAGTACTATAAGACTTACTGTTATTCTTATTCCTGTCTAATAACCCATCCCAAACTTGATCATCATAAAGTGGGACTGGGGGCAGTTTTAATGCCTAGGGACTGTCACCTCCTACCTTTCCCAGTCGCATTCTCCTGGAGTCTCTCATGGCTTCCCCCAGCAAGCTCAGCCCTCTCAGGTCTTGACACACAGAAAGAATATCAAGGCCTACATGGTTGTGATGGTTAATTTTATGTATCAACAGGGTGCCCAGTTATTGTGTGTGTGTGTGAGGGTGTTTTGGAATGAGATTAACGTTAGACTCTGTACACTGAGTAAAGCAGATTGCTCTCCCTAGTGTGGGTGGGCCTCATCTAATCAGTTGAAGGCCCGCCTAGAACAAAAGGACTGACTCTCCCGAGAGTAAGAGGGAACTCCTCCTGCCTGACTGCTTTGAGCTGGGACACCAGTCTTTTCCTGCCTTTGGGTTCCAGCTACAATATCAGCTCTTCTGGGGTCTCGAGCCTACTGGCCTTCAGACTGGCACTTACACATTGGCTCTCCAGGGTCTCCAGCGTGCTGACTACAGATCTTGAGACTTGTCAGCCTCCATAATTACATGAGTCAATTCCTTATAATAAATGTCTTCATATATAAGAATCCTGTTGGTTCTGTTCCTCTGAAGAGCCCTGACTAATACGCTTATCTTCCAGAGGTCTTTATTAGGCAATGTGTGGGAATGGAAACACATTGGGGAATTTTTTGGTTGTCAGAATGACTTGGGAGAGGAGGCACTACTCACATTTAGTGGGCGAGGGCGAGGGACGCTAAATGCCACCTAATATCCGTGCTTATCTCACCCTAAATGCCAAGAGCACTCCTTTAAGGAAATCTGGACTGACGCTTAGCCAGTCTCTCTAAGTTCATCCCCTTCACTTGGTGTGGCTCATTCCAAAGCCACATGAGAGCACTGGCCTCCTTTCCTGTTTCCCAAACATAGGAATTTTCCCAAATGCAAACTGGTTGTCGCATAGGAATTTTGTACTCCCCATCTTCTCTGCCCAGAGTGGTTTCCAACCCCCCATCCCCAAATGGTTGTGTCATTGGTTCTTTCTTGTCCTTCAGGTCCCATGTCACCACCTGAGAGAGGCCTTTCATGGCTACTCGATCCATGGTGGTCCCTCCACCCACAACACTAATCTTCTATTCTCTCTCCTGAGAGCACTCGATTCCCTATGAACTGCTCATGTGCATTTGCTTGCTGGCTTCACTCTTGTTTATCCACTCCCATGAGGACAAGAACTTCATGTCCTTCGCCCCTGTATGCCCAGAACATGGTAGGAGCTAAATACTTATTAAACCTATGTTGGGAACTTACTTTGATCCTGACACCATGCTGGGCACCGAGAGATGCAGAGTAGAATAAGCTCTCCCCCACTATGGGGGAGGGGGCAGGCTCTGGGACTGGTTTGGCAAAAGTAATCACGGCCCCCGGCATTGCTGGGTGAAAGACCCCGGCACCTACCTGTTCACTGTGGTCTTTGCATAACCAGGCTCGCCCCCATCCACAACAGTGCTGGTGCCCCCTCTTCACCTCTAGGCCACTTAACCCCAGACTCCCCTCCCTGCCCCCCTCTGGCTCTCACCAGCCCTCTCCCCCAGGGCACTCCAGACCCAGCTGTCTGCAGAAGTTTGACCCATGGTCTGCTGAGGACCCACCAGGGCTCTATGGCAGTCTCTTCCTGGGCTCTCCCTGCCTAAGCAGCCCTCCTCACATCTGTCAGCCCAGAGGTGCCTTGAGTTTTCCCTGCCTCTCTGAACACTTCATCTAGTGTCACCTGTCAATATAGGAAGCAGCCAGGGAACATGGGCACATTTCCCACAGCCCCTATTCTTTCTAGGCCTGATTTCTTACAGTTCTCCAATTCGGGTTTCCAGAATCCCAGCTTGCTTTGTATACACAAACCCACTGACATTCAGACCAACAGACCCATCCTGCTCAGGGTTTGGTCTTAAGAACTTTTGAATAGTGACTGACCCTGTAACTTAGTCCCAAGTATATCCTCACTGGCTCCATGGCACTTCAGGTTAGCAAAGTCTTGGGAGCTCATTGATAAATCTCTTATCTGATGGCACATCTGGAAACCAAGTGCTAGGGCTGTCCGCAGAGACTAGGGGGCTTACTCACGACAACAAATGTTGTAAGAAGCAGCCTCACACATGCCAGTGACCTGGCCCAACTAGCTCCACAGGTAAACACCCCCTTCTTGTGACTTGAGGTATCTGCTCCCTGCCTTTAATTCCTGCACTGTCTCTAGAAGCTTTTTGTTAAAAATGTAAATGGTATCATTAATCAGTTCCCTCCCTCCCCTTAAGGGATGCTCATCTGATCTCTGAGCTAGCCCTGGACTCTGAACAATTATCTTTTTGCCTTAGATTAGTTGATAATAAGGTTGAATTTTTTTCCAGGGGAATTCTTTAAATGTAAGAAGAGAAAAGCAAAATGAGAAATCAGAAAAAAAGGCCATTTTTTTTTCCCCCAACACAATGGCTCTTTTTCTACAGGTGGGAATAACCTTGCTTACTGATAGAGTTTCCAAGTGTCCTCAGGATTTGAGATTTATGTTCATTAAAAATAATATTAAATCTATAACTGTCCTATTTTTCTTCAAGTTGAGTTTTATTATAACTTATTTGCACAACAGCAGTATATACTCTAAGAAATAATATAAACTGCAATATAGAGTATAGTCAAATATTCTATCCTGTGTTTTCATTTGATCCATAAAATTTTATCATGCATAGCTAACACATTTATTAAAACCACCTGGCAACTAGAAACAGAGGCCTCACCTGGACCTCAAAATTGAAGTAGCTTCTGGTTGAGTCCTTCTGGGGCAGGACACCCTTGGGTGTCTCGTCCAGGCAGGGGTGTCTTTCTGCCTACTGCCCAGGCTGCTATGGCCACACCTTGATCTCTGCCCCCAACCTGAGGGAGGAATTACTTCCTCCGGCCCACAGGCATTTCCATCGCTGAAGTTGAACCATGAGGACTCTTGCTTTGTCCTTCTGCTGGAAGGGCCTGTGGCTCTCAGCCCTGGAAGCCTCCTCTCACCTTGGTCTTCTGTCACTAACCAGCTGTTGTTAAGGGCTCAGTGAGATTTATATTTGAGACTAGACTTCCTACTTCTGTAGATAGAACTTTCTGCGATGAGGGAGATGTTCAATATGGCAACCACTTAGCAGCACATATGACCTTTGAGTCTTAATATGGATCTAATGCAACTGAGGAACTAAATTGTTAATTCTATTTAATGATAATTAATTTAAATTTAAAGATCCAGATGTGACTAGTGGCTACCATGTTAGAACGTGCAGCTCTAGTCCACATGGCCTGTGGACACTACCATCCTGGCGTTGCCTGGCTCGTGTCAACTGCCTGCCCATCATTCCTGTTAAGTTACAAGAACACTTACAGTGGATCTTACATTTAAACTCCTATTTGGTCTAAGAGATGTCTTATTTTCATCATATTTGCAAAGCAGATGTATATCTTTAACTTCCAATTATACCTTTAACCCATTGAATGATTTGTTTCTTTTCAGTTTAGGACTATGAACTCTACCACTTCCCCAGGAACTTCTCCCTTGTGGGTGCCTGAGAAGCTGAGGAAAACTCCCTGAGTGCAAAGGAGAAAATAAAATGGTATTATGAAGAAACTTTTTTTTTTTTTAAGAGAGAGAGAAAGAGAGAGTGCAAGGTGGGGGGGGGCAGAGGGAGAGGGAGAGAAAGAATCCCAAGCCGTCTCCTCACTGAGTACAGAGCTTGATGAGGGGCTCGATCGCACGACCCTGAGATCACAACCTGAGCTGAAATCAAGGGTCAGATGCTCAACTGACTGCACCACCCAAGCGCCCCTATGAAGAACCTTGATATCAAGGAGAAGGAATTTAGATGTGATGACTTAAGAAATGAAAAATCATTGAAAATTTCTTAGCCAAGAAGTGACAAAGGTAGCAGGCATTTGAAGAAAGGCTGAGAGATGTGAAGCCTAAACAAGCTGGATTTGCGTCTTCCTAACTAGCTATGAACAAGTGACTGGCCATTTCTGAACCTCAATTTCTTTGTCCATAGAATGGGAATAATACTTGCCTGTATTAATCAGGGTTCTCCAGAGAAACAAAGCCATAGGATGTGTATATTAAAAGACCAAGAGATCTACTTTAAAGAATCAGTTCACATGATCCTAAATCTGCAGGGTGGGCTGACAGGTTGGGGACCCAGGGAAGAGCCAATATTGCAGCTCAAGTCCAAAGTCTGTCTGCTGTCAGAGTTCCTTTTTGCTCGGGAGAGTCAGGCTTTTGTTCCATTCAGGCCTTCGACTGGCTGGATCAGGCCCTCCCACAGCATGGCAAGCAATGTGGGTCACTAAATGTTCATTGATTTAAATGTTGATTTCATCCAAAAGACACCCTCAGACACCATCCAGAATAAAGTTTGACCACATATCTGTACACCCAGCCAAAAGAAACATAAAATTAACATACAATAAAACTAATATACTGCCCTGTAGTGAGGGTCATATTCACTCACATATCTGACAGAATGTATATGGAAGTGTTTTGAAACTATCAAGTGTTGTTAAGAATGCAGTCAGGATGAACGCAGTGTCCATGGTCCAGAAGCAGTAAACAGAACTGAGTGGAGTGAATCTAGAGTCTGGGTGGGTAAGGCAGGGCAGGATGGTGCAGTGATGGCTCAGATGTTGGGGCCCCGGATGGGCATGGTGGCTGGGGATGACTGTGGAATGTGGAAGCCATGGATGTGAGTGCCATTTTAAAGAAGGTACCCCTGAACTTCATAAAAGGTCTGACATGGCAAGGAGAGAGAGAAAAGGGGCACAGCTTCCTTAAATGTGACAAGGTACCACTGGCAGAGGCAGGAATGCTGTGCTACGGTGGGGGGCAGGTAGTAGGAATGTGAGTGATGGTTTCAGTTCTGAACATGTTGAACTTAAGGTGGCAGCAAGGTACTTCAAAGAAACTTCCCACAAACTATGGAAGATTCCAGTTGTTAAGTCGCGGGGAGGGTCTGAGATTTTACTCCATTTGCAAGCTAACAAGGTAGCCTGCTACAGCCTCATGAATGCTGGCAGAAGACATGAGACTGCTGGGTCAGAGACAAACGACTTACATCAATTACAACAGCCGCAGTATCAGGGCTTATGCCAGTTCCCCAAGCCCCTGTCCCACAGGACACCATGGAAAGGGCCAGATGATGGCTGCACAAGTGGGACAGATACATTCCAGGAGGGGAGCTCTCAGCTTAGAAAACTCAGATTCTTGGGGCGCCTGGGTGGCTCTGTCAGTTGAGCATCTGACTCTTCATCTCAGGTCAGCTCTTAATCTTGGGGTCATGAATTCAAGCCCCATGTTGGGCTCTACGCTGGGTGTGGAGCCTACTTAAAAAAAGAAAAAAAGGAAAGAAAAGAAAAGAAAACTCAGATTCTTTATAGTGAGCTGAAAGCCTGCCTGCCCTTTGTCCTGGGGGAGACATTATCTTTACTGAAGTGGACAGTAAGGGAGCCTGCCATTTACTCTGAAAGGAGACCTAATCTCAATCTCCCAAATCCATTTGCTCAACAAACATCCTTAGAAAGATCATCTGGAAGAGGGAGTCAGTGTCTCTACCCACAAGATGTTCAGGAGTGTGAGACTCAATGTCAATGAGGATCTTAAGGAAGAGAAACAACTGGGGGGGTTGGATTTGGGAATCATCAGTAGATGCCCAAACCAAGCGAATGGACCTATATTCCTTAGTCTTTATCAGGCAGAATCCTGGTGGAAAAAAATGAATTCACCCCTGCTGCTTCACAAGAAGAGACTGTAATGGACAGGCCACTCACAGAGGTAAAAGCAGGATGAAGAGAAGGTGGGAATATGCGCTAAGCAAGCAGTAGCCCTTGATGATTCGTAGGGGTCTCGGGTCTGATGTGGATGTGATGATTTGCATAATGAAAGCAATGTCACCCCATCCTCCTGTTTGACCCCCCCACACACTGATGGGCGTCTCTGGGGCTCAGTAATCTTAGACAACTTGCCCAGGTCACAGAGCTGGGGACCTTGTGCAGTTCTGTCGGTGCACACGCCTGTCTTTCTACCATGCCACGCACCTGTCTCCAGATGGCAGGGGGTGGGGGGCGTGGTGACATAGCTTGTAAAGCGCCTGCAATTTAAGCATCTATCCAGGTGTTACCTCCTGATAGTGCCCACTCTGTAGTAATCGCCCCCAACAGGAGTAGAGCATGCAGCAGCTGGAATGATCTCTTTAAAGGCAACTACCCTGCAATGAATAAAAGGAAAAGTCCTTACTTTTGTCTGTAAGGCCCTCCACAATCCAACCCCAGCAAGATGATTTCTCAGCCCCAGCTTCCTCATTCTCCCTTTCCCTCAGAAGATTCGAGCCCACCTAGGCTCCTTTTCCCTCCACGAACATGTCAGCCATGGTCCCCATCTCAGGGCCTCGATGCTCACTGTTCTTTCACTTGGAATTCTCTTTCCTTGGGTTCCATATGGATTGCTTCCTCTTTTTATTCAGGTGTCTGCTAAAAAATAAAAAAGAAATTTCAGGAAACCTCCCCTAATCACTGCAAATGTAATCTCCCTCCCCCTTCCCCATCTCTACCCCTCTCCCTCCCTCTCTCTCCCTCTCCTTCCCTGTGTTTGTGAAGCAGAAAGGGGGAGGTGAGAGGGTGCCGGGGGTTCCAAACTGGACGTTCCAGCCCACCCCCTTCCGCTTCTGCCTCCTCTCCTCCTGACACAGGCCGCCACTATGACCTTCCAAGGGTTGACTCCAGTGCTTCCTTGTGGGGCTTGGGTCTGCTAAATATTGCAGAGCCCTCCTGGGCAGAACAGACGCTGGATGTCAGGAGAAGGTTTGTGTCCAGGAACGAAAGCAGGAAATGCACTCACCACTCTGAGCCTCCAGATGTCGGGGTCCCTGGCACAGCGGGAGGGAGAACCGGCTAGCACTCCTTCCCTTTAATATAGACAGTGACGCTCATCTCACCCCATTCCCTCGTCCCTTCTGGGACTTTCTTCAGAGAGGATAACTGCCCCTTGTTCCCCATTTGCCCTCCTCGTTATCCCACAGAAGTACAAGAAGGAGGTGAGAAAGGCAAAGAGGAGGATTTTCTTTCTTTTTCTCCTCATCCAAAGGAAAGTAGTTTCCTAGTTGAAATGATTTAAAAAAAAAAAAAAGACAGGGACTTCATGAGTAATATTTTCAAATAAAAAGTGCCTGGCACATAGTAGGAGCTTATTATACATATTTTTAAAAGAAGAATAATGAGAGATTGCCGACCTCTGTGAGTCAGGGAGGGGTGGACGAGAAGGGCTGCTCCCACTAGTACGTGGGGAGGCTCACACCAAGATGAAGCCAAAAACTCCATTTTCCACGCTGGGACCACAGTTTAGAGTCGCAGGGCCAGACTTTGATGTGACACCAGGTCATCTCCCTCCTCCCGGCCGCCTCCAAGCACACTTGATACAGGCCTTTACACAGGGAACCTTAAACAGGGAAAGAGGTAAGGCTGCCCCTGGAGCTCTGAGAAGTATAATTACAGATTTTTCCAGATCATTCACCATCGACATGGTGATCTCTAAACACTGGAGGGAAGACTCTCTTGCAAAGTAGAGAAGCCGCCACAGGGCGGGCTGCAGGGCCACGGGTCAGGGCTTCCGCGGTGGCAGGGTTGCAGCAGGGGTTATGAGAGCCCAGGATGCCACCCAGCAATGGGCACGGGAGCTGGGCAAGGCATACGTTCAGGCATCTCTGGACAAAAGGCTCCCACAACAGCGGACACTTGGCCAGGGCACTCAGGGCTGCACGGAGAGGCCCATAGGAAAGCTGGGGGACCGTGGCCTGGAATTAAAAGACCTGCTCCTGGATTCAGCTCTGCCACCAACTCACTGTGTGTCTTTTTTTTTTTTTTTAAGATTTTATTTATTTATTTGACAGAGAGAGACACAGCGAGAGAAGGAACACAAGCAGGGGGAGTGGGAGAGGGAGAAGCAGGCTTCCCGCGGAGCAGGGAGCCCGATGCGGGGCTTGAACCCAGGACCCTGGGATCATGACCTAAGCTGAAGGCAGACGCTTAATGACCGAGCCACCCAGGCACCCCCCACTGTGTGTGTTAAGCAAACCATTTTACCCTCTTGGCTGCTCGTGTTTGCAAGACGGACAACACATCCCTCAGCCTTGAGGGGACTGCACGAACTGCTACACACAAAGGCTGGGCTCAGGGTCTGGCTCTCCACTCAACCCCCACCTCCAGGGCTGCCGGGAACGACCTGCATTTCCCACTCTCTCAGCCCTCTCCTTGCCCAGCCATGTTCAGTGCGACCTGGTGGAGGACACTCCTGCGTCCTTGTCCAGGACAGGGACGAACGTCCATCATCTGGCTCCGTCTCTACATCTCCAGCCTTGATTTTTACCCGTGACACATAATCTGACACAGATGAGAGGCAGTGGGGCAGGGGAGGAGCCCAGGAAGCAGCCCCTGCTGTGGGGCCTTGAGCCAGAGATACAGGGAGCAAGCAAGTCCCTGGAGCAGCAATCCGGCAGGATGAGGAGAAAGCCAGGGATTCTCTGGACTTTTCTTCAGGTCTGCATATTTGTTTGCTTGTGGAGAGGAAGCTGTGCTTGGGGCCAGATCACAGCAGGGTGCAAAGGGCACCATAGGGACCCTGATACCCACTGTTATACTTCATTCCTCCTCTTCTCGATATAAGGGAGTGATATAACATATCTACCAGAAAAGGCTTTGACGCAAAGCTGGTCTACTGGCTGGAGATCTGTGATCATTAGAATCCTTCTGAGGTGACCAGCCATCTTGGCTTGGCAGGGACTGAGGGGTTCCCAGGACATCCCTGAGCACACCACCGTATCCTTCTCCACCCCCAGGAAGCATGCTCTCAGTAACAGGACGGGTGGCCTTGTGATGCTAAATCTGCCTTCTCTCTCAAATCCCTCCACTTTCCACAGAACCGTCCAACCCCATACCTCCCTCCATCCCTGCACTGGCAACACCTCCTCCAGCCCAGGAAAGAAAGAGGTAGGGAAAGTGTGCCCATCTGAGGCTTAGGCACAAGGAAAAGCATGTTCAGGGCAAGACTAGTCTTTCTAGAAGATGACCTGGGATAAGGAATGAAGGCAGAATCCAGAGGTGGGTGAGAAACCAGAAGAAGGCTCAGGGTCATTTTATTAATGAAATACCACCCACATTTTTGAAAGCTGGGCTCAGTCCCCCAAAATCTTCCCCTCGGGGCTCTGCATGCTCCTACTTCCTTGCTGTCCTGCTGACAGCTTTGACAAAAACACATTTAATTTAGACACAGAGCAAGGCAATGGCCCTCTCCCTGAGCCTATGGCCCTCAGGAGATGGACCTTCGCCCCCAGGGGAGTCTCCCTTGTCCCTTCCCCAGGAAAGCTTAGGGCCAGGATCAGGTCTCAGTTGCTTGGGTCAGAACCCTACCTTTGAGGAATCATGGTATTTCTGATTTTCAGAGTCTTTCTTTTTTTTTTTTTAAGATTTAATTTATTCATTTGATAGAGAGAGAGCACAAGCAGGCGGAGCAGCAGAGGGAGAGGGAGAAGCAGGCTACCCACGGAGCAGGGAGCCTGGTGCGGGACTTGATCCCAGGACCCCAGGATCATGACCTGAGCCGAAGGCAGATGCTTAATGACTGAGCCACCCAGGTGCCCAATTTTAAGCCTTTCTAAGTGCTATTGTCCAGAAATCTTTTTTTAAAAGAAGTTTTCTTTATTTTTCCAGCTTTATTGAGCTATAATTGACATATCACACCATATGAAAGTCAAATCATCACTTTATATACCTTAAATATATGTCATCTTTTGATCTTCATACAACCCTGGGAGCTCCTGGAGTCTGGGTGATTCGTTCAAGGTCGCACAGCACAGCTGTGCTGAAGTCCAGACTCTGGCTATTTGCTCTTCCCTGTGCCTGTTTTGCTTCACTCATGGACAGCACTGTCAAACAAGGCCTGCCAGGCTCTGGGATGGCCCAGGCAGACGAGGAAAGTGTCACAGCCACATCCTGAGGAGCACCAAGCCACAGGCACCAATGACCTGAGACATGGCCCAGATGTCACCACCCCCAGGGGCTCCACTTTAGCTGTCTCAGCCCAGCCTGAAGCCAGAGGAAACACCTTTCAGGACAGACTGTACCTGCAGAGCTGTCGGCAAGAGCTCAGCAGGTCTCTAAATACCAGCACTCTTTCCGATGGATACCAAAATATAACAGAGGTGTCAGCTCTTTTAAAGCTGCATTTTCTATAGTTTTACCAAGTTAAAGAAGCTTTCAGCTACCTTACATCTTCTGGGTGATTTCCTGCCAAATGAGAGGGGTAGAAAGACCATACACACACCAATGTTGAGGATGGCTGGAAATAAGATGTTTCCCACATAGTCCTTCCTCCAAGACGTTAGCACCAATGGGACACCAATGTTAGAGAATCAAATACAGAGATTAGGTCTTTCCAATCAGTTCTTGGAAACTTCTTGGAGTCACTGTGTCAGGACAATTCTTATTCCAAACGGGAGGTGCAGCGCTTGATGACAAGCTGGAGAGTGTTCTCCATGGGCTTCCATGCACACATGCTGAGCAGCGTCATTTAGAGTGAAGCCGTGGGCACTCTCATTCTCTCTCATAAATAAGTAAAATCTTTAAGAAAATTTAAAAATACTTTGGGGCGCCTGGGTGGCTCAGTCAGTTACCTACGGCTCTTGATTTTGGCTCGGCTCTTGATCTCAGGTTTGTGAGATTGAGCCCTGCATTGGGCTCCGCGCTGGGTGTGGAGTCTGCTTAAGATTCTCTCTCTCCCTCTGCTCCTCCCTCTCCTGTGCTCTCTCTCTCAAAAAAAAATAAATAAAAATAAAAGCCTTCACAGGCTTCCCACTGCACTGACAATGAAACCCCAATGCCTGGCGTGGCCCCCAAGACCCTGCTCCAAGCCCACCACATACCTGCCTTCCCTGCCTCTTCAGGGTCTCCTTACGTGTTCTGAATCTGGCCTCTCTCAGTGTCTTCATATATCTTGTTCTCTCCTTTCCGAGCACCTGACACCCCGCCACACCTGGTGACACCTCTTCAAGGGCAACTGTGAACGAGGAAAAGGCATCTACTTTGGGTGGTTCAGGTCACACAGGCATTCAGCCTGGAAGACACATACAGGTGGGACCTGGCTGCCACTCCCGCTCACAATTGCCACACAGCTCAGAGTGGCTCTCAAGCTCAAATATCCCTCACAGCGGCTACCTGAGCCTAGCACTTGCAAGTCACGACTAGGTATTTATATGTGTTTATTTGCCCATATTTAATGCATCCCCTTCTAGACTCAATGAGAGCAGAAACTGTACCTGATCTATTACTGTCCTTGGCACATACTAGGTACTAAATAAATAAGAATTACATGAGTAATTGGATGGATGGATGGATGGATGGATGGAACAACAAGATACGCCTCAATGAACTAGGTCACCTATCTGGATTCTGAGAGCATCCTTGATAAGGGCGAAAGAATATCTCTGGTGAGACCTACAAAAGGACCTCAACCAGAAGATCTGGACCTACTCATAGTGCTCAGTATCATATTCTGAATTCCAAAATAGTGGTTGCCACCACAACATGAAAGGAAGCTTGCTCACAGTTATTTCCCCAGTGGTGACCACATGGTAAGTCTTGATACATTTCTGTTAAATGAATAAATGCTTCTGGCAGGTGTGGTTTCAAAGCAGTCACATTTCTGTGCATAAGCCAGAATCCTATTTCATCGATGAAATGTAAACCAGAAACCCACAGTAGCTGGAAATTATTAGGAAGCTCCCTGGAAATTCAGGGTCTGAGCATTCAAACATCAGGGTATCAAATGGGTAGATGTTGCTGCCATAGTCTCTTCCTCAATAACTAATACAACACACACAATAAATATGAATAATCTCCATCCAGATCCAGTCTCTGCCATTTTCCATCATATGCCCTCTGAGCCTCAGTTTACTCATCTGTCAATGTAGGGGAGTAAGAATGCCTACCACCTAAGGCAGTTGTGAGACATTACCTGGCACCCAGCAAGCAGCTATTATCATAATGGCTTAACAGAAGGCATCACTTCAGAACGAAGCTGTTTCAAGTTCTGAGAATATATTGTCGGAAAATGTCCCTGACATCATTAGATACACAGAGGAAGTGAGGAAATACTTTGAAATGCACTATCCCAATGACAGTATTCCCTCCAAATTCCACGTCTGCCGCAATCAGCTATCCAGTTTGAGGTGGATTCTGATTGAAATTATAAAAAAAAAAAATTGGCAACAAGAATGTATATTGCAAAACAAAATGTGTTGCTTTTAAAGTGATTTTGGAACCTCAGTAATTAGTCTAGCAAGTTCCAAAGATACATTCTGTAGTCATCATTCAGTATTTGTTTCATTTGGTAATCTGCCTTCCTAAAAAAAATAAAATAAAAATAAAAATAAACTGGGAAAAAACATCTGTTATGAAGCTGTTTGGGACCAAAGGGCCTCCCCAGGCTTTGTTGGGCTCCATATTACAAGGAACCCCCCCCCTTGGATCCCACATTCTCTCTTCCTGCCAGGCTGCTCCTGGGTCACTTCTCAGCTCTGGTGGCTGCTGAAACAAGACAGATGCTGCTACACAAAATAACTCAAGAACATACCAGAGCCTGTTGCTTCCAGCACTTGGAAAATTTGACATTCAAATATGCAAATATTTTATGGCACGAAGAGAAAAAAAAGAGAGAGAAGGAGATAGAAAGTCACATTTGAAATGAAACATACTAGAGATGTAAGCAAACTGGAATTTACACTTCTCGATTATAATTAAACTGGTGCTATTATCAGAGAAGAGCACAGAATTTGCCTTGATCCACCACTAGGGTCTCCTATTACTGCTGAAGCCACCAGACATGGCACCCAGGCTCTAGCACCTGCTGCCGATAGCATGGCTGTATTTGAGGCCCCAGGGTGTGCACCTTTTTCTGCCTGAGTGGAACTTTGAGTTGGTTTTCCGGGAGCAAAGTCAGTCTTACTGTCTCAATGATGAAGTGAAAAGAAAAACAAATCAGAGGTTCAAAATCAATCTGGGTCACACCATTAATAGCTGAGCTATTTTGATCAGTCGCTTAACCTCTTGGAGTCTCTATGTCCTCACGCATGTTAGTGAAGTTAGTTTACACGATTTCGAAGTCACCTTCCAGATCTTCAAGTCTGTGAAAAACCGCCACGGAAAGATTTGAATCAGACAGACCTGAGTTTGAATAATGGCTTCATTATTTACCTGTTTGGTGGACTTGGGCAAATTGCTTAATAGCATGGGGCCCTGATTCTCATCCATAAAACAGGGATCATAATAGCTTCTATCTCACAAGGTTGCTGCAGAATTTAAATGCAATTATGGAAGTAAAGTCCAGTTTTACTTCCTCTTTCTTATAATTTCTTCTTTTCTGGGATGGAAACCTCAGAGCACAACTAGATGAGAAGAGAGAGAGTTTGTGGCTGGGATACCTGCAACATTAACTTCATAAATACTAAGATAACTTTCAAAGGTCTAGATTCAGATGCAGTCATACATGGGACTAATCGCTTAAATGAAAGACCCCGCCGTGCGCTTTATTGGCCATCCTCTAATATCAATTACACTTCTGATGCCTCACCATCATCATGTGGTGAGTGTTTAGTGACAGTGGTTATTTTTAACACCAATCTAGCAATAACTTTACTGACTTTACAAACTTTATTACCTGACTTCCCCTCCCTTATAAATCACAAAAAGATGTACAGAAATGAGTTTTATTTTGCTTTAACTCTTTTTAAATTAAGATTTATTTATTTATTTTAGAGATAAAGAGAGAAAGGGAAAGTGTGAGCGGGGTATGGGGCAGAGGGAGAAGGAGAGAAGCAGACTCCCTGCTGAGCGTGGAGCCTGACACAGGGCTCCATCTCAGGACCCTGCAATCATAACCCGAGCCAAAATCAAGAGTCAGACACTTAACTGACTGAGCCAGCCAGGGGCCCCGCTTATTCTCCCTTATTTGACATAGAACCTTGAAATTCATTGATTTAATTACTTCAGCAGATTCCACTGACATCTATTCCATATTTTTTAATACTGAGACATACTGTTTACTAGGCATTATGCTAAGTATTCAAAATAAATGAAAGGAACATTTGTTTTATTAGGATAAAGCAACTCTGATTTATCAACAGGTGTGGCTATGTTAAAAGACATTATTGGAGGGGCGCCTGGGTGGCTCAGTCTGTTAAGCAAACAACTCTGGATTTCAGCTCAGGTCAGGATCTCAGGGTCATGAGATCGAGCTGCACATTGGGCTCCACACTGGATGTGGAGCCTGCTTAAGATTCTCTCTCTCCCTCTCCTTCTGCCCCTCCCTGCTACTTGTGTGCACATGCACTCACTCTTTCTCTCTCTCTCAAAAAAAAAAAAAAAAGACATTATTGGCAAGGACACAATGAAAGAAACCTATTCCTAGAGAAACATATTATATTAGTTGTCTACCACCATTTAACAAATTACTCTGAAACTCAGTGGCTTAAAACAATAAAAGTTTCCCAAAGTTTGTAGAATCCAGGAGGAATCCAAGAGCAGCTTAGCTAGGTGGTGCTGGCTTGGGGAGTCTCATGAGACTGCAGTCAGGTGTCAGCCTGAGCTGCAGTCATCTGAAGGCCTGCCTGGGGCCGGGGGATCCACCTCCAGGCTGGCTCACTTGCATGGTTGGAAAGTTAGTCTGGTTTCTGGCACATGCTCATCCCCTAGTGGACCCCTCCACAGGGCTGCTCGGCTGTCCTCATGACCTGGCAGCTGTCTTCCCCAGCTGAGAGCAGTCCAGGAGAGAGCAAGGTACAAGCCAGCGCCTTTTGTGGCCTTATCTTGGAAGTCATGCTTCCTGTCACTTCGGCAGTTTCCTCCTGGTCACAGGTCAAGCCAATTCAGTGTGGAATTATCCTTATCCAATAAGGATAAGCCAATCCTTATTGGAGGCTGGCCACCACACGGATTGGACAGAATGAGAATTTTGACTTTAGGCCATAGAGAGGACACCTGGGCAATAATTCTAGCCAGAGAGTAAGAGAGGAAGGAACAAAGTCATCCACTGGAATAAAGATCAGAGAAGAAGAAACTGTTCAATACATTTCACCTCTGTTAGGAAGGTAGGGAGTGGGTCTGACCACCAGAGGCCAAGCACCTACCACAGGAAGTATAGGCAGGAAGGAGACTATGGAGGGGTCAGAGGCAGTGGGTCCTGGGAGGGCTGATGCTGCCCACTGGGGGTCCAGTGAGCAGAGAGAAGAGGCTGTGGGGGGCCGGAGGCATAAGCAGCATGCAATCACCTCCAAGGTGTAATCACCTCCAAAGCAGCATCCTGTTGCAACATCTGGGACACGAAGGGGAGGTGGGAGGGTCTGCGGGTGTTATGTACCATGACCCTGCACTCAGCTTGTGGTTTTCTTTTCATCAAAGAAAACAGATCAACTCTTACATTTAGCCCACCTGCAGGCCTGAATTCCGGTTTCCCTTCCCTTTTTCCACCTTCCGAGCCACATTCCCTTTCTTCCTGTGAGCCCAGGACGATCCCAAGAAAGAAACATTTATAAAGACCCTTCATTAAAAGGTTTTACCTGGATATCAACCTCCATGTGGCCCATCAACTTAGACCCTGAAACTGGGGTCTGGCTTGGTTTCCCCCCCGCCTTTAGTAATTTATGCAGTCAGTCTTGTCATTGAGATATGATGATAAGTTATGTTTCAAAGTGTTATCATCTAAGGCACCATTCCAATGCTCCCTGCTCCCTGTTTCCCACTAAGCAGATAAATGTGGTTTCCTAAGGCTCTCTTTTCTTGCCTGGGCATGTCCTTGAGGGAGTGCCTCCTGGCCTCTAGGCCCAGGTCTGGACAGCTCCTCACGAGTCTACCCAAGCTGCTTGCCCCTGCCCCAGAGCGAAGCTCCAAGAGCAGAGCTGACTGTGTCTCTGCTGCCCTTTGAGATGATGATAGGTAATAAAGTGGGCCTCTGCTCTCCCTTCCATGTCCAGCTCTGAAGATCCCAAATGTAAGGAAGATGAAGAAGGAGAGGAAAAACTGCCCACCAGTGCATTACTCTCCTTCAGGGGGCTGACAACAGAGGGCTCGTGTTATCCTCCTGGGGCCCTCAGTCCTGTGGGGAAGTGAATCTGATTTCAGAGCTTGGTGGGCTGTGCTGACGGTGTTTACTCTGGTGAGGAATAAAATCAGGGTTGAGCTGTTCAGAACCACCTGGGTTCATCCCTCAAGGGACAACATGGTGTACAGAATGCTGACAGAGAGATGGAAGGGCAGCTGGGACATTGTCACCCATGAAAATGACATCATCTGACAAGAGAAGCTTGCAGAGATCTCTGGCCTCTCCTGGGGGAGAGCTTCTTTACCTACTTCCACACCCTTCAGAGCCGCAGGTAGGTTCCAGGATCTTTGCCAGAATGTGGCAACTCTGGCCAAATGAAACACATTATGCAAACAGAAGATCTGCCAAAGGGGGAATTGAGATGCAAATACGGAGAGCAGAGATCACAGCATTGCCCTAAGCCCATGCTTCAGCAGAAAGATGTTCATCCCGGAGCTCCTTAGTTGCCTGGAGAAGCCACCAAAACCCTTGCCAACTCCTCTGCCTCCACCCCACTGCCCCACAGTTACGGCAGGCTCCCACTTAGCATCCTGGCCTCTAGGTCCTTCCCTTTCTACGTAACCCCAACACCTAAAAGATTCAGTCATCTCAATTTCCTGAGAGCTGTAAAACGGTGCTATGCTTCACTCTAGTGGTTTTGCATGGATTATATCATACATGGGTTCAAATCTTACCTTGCTTTAGAGCCATCTGGTTTCCAACATGCAGTTATTTGTTTCTCCCAGCACAATGCCCCAAAGAGGAGAATCTGCATATTTTCACCTTCAAGGAGAGAAGTCCCTAATCTGAGTCCCTAATCCCTTACCTAATGGCCTGGCAAAGGCATCCCTATCCTGACAAAGGGCTTAAATATATATATATACACACACACACATATGGGCTTAAATATATATACACACACACACAAACACACATACATACATATCATACATACATACATGTACATATATTCTAAGAAAATTTTAATTTAGGAAATATATTTAAAGAATATTTTAAAATGCAGACACCCTAAAAGTAAAGTGGACAAGAAACCTGAACAGGCAATTCACAGAAAAGAATATCCAAATTGGGGGGGCGCCTGGGTGGCTCAGTCGGTTAGGCATCTGCCTTCGGCTCAGGTCATGATCCCAAGGTCCTAGGATGGAGTCCTGCCTCAGGCTCCCTGCTCAGCGGGGAGTCCACTTCTCCTTCTCCCTCTGCTGCTACCTCTGCTTGTGCTCTCTCTCACTGCCAAATAAATAAATAAATAAATAAAATCTTTAAAAAAAAATCCAAATGGCCATTATATAATGAAAATATCTCAGCTTAAGTAGTGATCAAAGAAATGCAAATGAAAACCACAAAGAGATACCACTACACACCCATCAGACTAGTTAAAATTAAGAGAAGTGATAATATAAAATTTTCACCAGGATATAGAGCAACAGGAATTCTCATATGCTGCTGGCCATTGTTCAAATTGGTACAGCCACTATGGAAAACTGCTTGGCAATACCTACTAAAATTGAACATAGGCATCTCCTATGACTTAGCAGCCTTATTGCTAGATATATACCCAACAGAAGGGTGTGCAAGTGTCCTCCAAAAGACATGGATTGGAATGTCATAGCAGCAGTGTAATTTTTAATAAAGACTGAAAACAAGCCAAAGGTCCATCACCAATGAAATGAATAAATTATGTTATATTCATATAATGGAATATTATTTACTGATGAAAATTAACAAACTATAGCTACACAAAACAACATAGATGAATCCCAGAAACAATCATTAATAAAAGAAAGTAAACACAAAAAACATGCTGTATGATTCCACTTATATAAAATTTCTAAATGGGCAAACTACCAGTCTTAGGTTGTTTTCATAAGAGAAATGCTCATTATTAACTTCAGGACAGTGGAAGAGGTAGTGATTGGGAGGAGTTACTAGGGTACTGGCAGTGTTCTGTTTTCTTGACTTTGGGTGGTCAATATTTGGCTTGAGATTTTTTAGTTTTTGATAATTCATTGGGCTGCACATTTTTCTGTATGTTGTTCTGTTTGTGTGTATGTTCAGCAATAAAAACAATAGACAGAAAAAGGTCACCCCTTCCAGCCCTACATGTCCCCCATAGGATGTGCATTAAGGACACAGGTGGGCCCAGGCTCACATAGGATTAAGTCATGGCTCCTATCTTACCACCTATAGGACTGTGGCAAGTTACTTAATTTCTGTAAGCCTCAGTTTCCTTTCCTATATGATGGGATGATAATGATTAATAAATAGGGTTAATAAATAGACATTAATGAATATGTCCAAGAACATATTAAGGGCCCAGCACAGGGCTAGAACATGGTAGGTGTTCAACCAATGGTAGGTGAGAGTGGCTATTGCTTCTTGCTCTGCCATGAGTTCACCTTGATCTATTCAGCCAAAACTGTGAGAGAGTGGAAAGTACTCTGAATTTGAAATTAGGTTGAGAGCCTTTTGTCTTCTTTAAGATTCAGTTACCATATCTTTAAAATGGGATGAATAATACCTGCCTCAGATAGCTCATAAAGATTAAGTGAACTAACATGCAAACATGTCAGGCACACAGTGAAGCCCCAGAGTTCATTTCTCTACCAGTTTTGGGGTTTTGTTTTTAACTTGGGACCGTTCATTAGTGAGGCATTGTAGGAAGGACTGCAGGAGGAAAGACTGGCCAGGAAGCCTGGGTTGCTGCTCTGGTATGAATATATAATATTCATAGTACCCACAACTCAGCAGCTGAAAACAATTTTCTTTTATAAATTTCTTTTATAACTCCATGTGTTAGAGAAGGGAGGGAAGGCAGGGGTCAGTTGGGTAATTTTCACTTGAGGTCTCTCATGCTGTTGCATTCCGATGTCAACTGAAGTTGCAGTCATTTCATGGTTCAACTTGGCTGGACATCTAAGAGGCTACTTGCTTTCTGGCGGTCAATACTTGATTTTGGCAGAGAGCTCAGTTGGAGCTAGGGACTCTGACCGAGCACCTCCACATGACCTCTCCATTTGGTTTGGATTTTCTCAAAACATAGTGGCCCCAAGACTCCAAAAGGGAATGGGCTAGTGGACAAGGCAGAAGCCACATTGCTTTTGATGACCCAGCCTTGGAAGTCATCTAGCGAATTCCCAGAATCTGTTGTTCAAAGCAGTCACACACCTGCCCTTATTCAAGGGATAAGGACTTAGAATTTGCAGCCATCTTTTAAAACTGTCATAGGTACACTAAGATTGCATGTGAATTCTGGAAACCTTCCCTCTAACATTATAGGCAACTTTGCATAAAGGTTAAGAGTGCTGTTTCTGGGTTCAAATTCTGATTCTACCACTTATTGCTGCATATCCTTTAAAAGGTACCTAATGACCCTGTCTCTTAGATTCTTTATTTGAAACTGGAGATTAAAAAAAAGAAAGAAACTGGAGATAAATAATAGTACCATCTTCATTGGTCCTATTGGAAGGCGTGTGTGGTCCATAGTAAACATGTTCAGTGAAAGTTAAATTTTAATATTGTTTCTACCCACAATTGTATCCAATTCTATGACCTAGGACTCTAGTTGTGTCACTCCCAACATACTCGGACCTCTACATGTTTCTTATAGATATCACCTCCTTCCTGGGATGTACACTATTTGACTGCTTCTGGGGAGGGTGGAACTAGGCACATATGTTATAGTAGGATAAGTACTTGAATTGGAGTCAGCTGGTCCTCAATCCAAATCCTATTTCTGCTTTTGTTTTCTTTTAATGGATATGGGATAAGTTGCATATTCCCTGAGATGCAGGTTCCTTAAAAAAGGAGAAAAATAAGACCTCCTTGACAAAAGGGCTGAAAAAATTAAGTGAGGAAGTTTATAAAGGCACTCAGCACAGAGTCCAGCTCTGGGTATTTGGTATTTTGGGTTTTGTCATTGTTGTTTAGTTCTCAGGAGAAACAAAACATGAGTCTCAGAGAAGGTAGTCAAAGAAGCCATTTCTCAGTGGCTGAAATAAACACCTTAATTAAATCATCCTCTTCAGCCAAGAAGAAGCCAAGAAGTATAAACTCCTGGTCAAGGATGGTGTGGTGATTATACTCCCAAGCATCATGTTTCCCCTTTCCTCTTCCCTTCCTTGGTACCTCCCTGCCAATTTCCCCACTTTCCCTGAGCCCTGGACCTCACAGCTTGCCAGCCACTCTCTACAAACACACAGGTTAGACAGGCAGATTCATGTGGCTCTCAATGCCTCTGATTCTGATATTCTTTCTAATGCCTTATTTTCCCATTGTGGCTGCTTTGGCACAGTGACTTCATGCTGGGACTTTGTTGGGCTCTGCCCTCAATCCAACTCATGGACAAGTCACTCTGGTACTTACAGGAATTTTCCAAAGAACAAAACATCAGGAAAGGACTTGGGATCCTTTGTGGGAGTAGGCCATGTCCATCTTCATCTGTTCACTTCCTTCTCTGTATCTGCTTTGTGTCCTAGAGCTCTTATTCTCTGCCTTTTCTCCTCTCCACCATATTCATTCAGTCAGTCATGTTCATTCATTCAATAGATATTTATTAAACACCTATTATGCATAAAACAAACAAAAACCTCTCTTCTCCTGCCTCCATTTTCTTAGTGAGTAGGTCTTCACTGCTTCCCAAAAGGTGTCCTCCAACTGCTGCCTCAGACAAGAACTCCAGAGGAATATACAACCCACCCAAATTACCCAGATAGGGTATTGCAGAGAACAAAGGTTTACTCTGGTAATGGCCCCTAAGAGTTTGTGGTTACTGCCATGGGTGGAAGACAGGGATAGCTTGGCTGAAGGTGAAATGGGATTAAGGAGGTTAGTGCAGGAATTCAGAAGCACAGACATCTCCTAAATTTGTAGAAACATATCAGCACCAGAATTGGATGAGGCACAGTGGTCAGAGGGAAGCTGCACCAGGTCTGATCAACACAGAAAAGAGGGCCAAGAGAATATGGGGTCCAGAGACAATTACCTCTTGTCTCAGGGATTTAGGACCCATGAGTATTGTCAGTGGCACTGAAGATGGAGGTTGAATGCTACTTTCTCCCACTGGGGCATTATAAACTGCAAATTAGGAAACAGTTCTGCTTTTGAAGGCAGAAGATGCCGTTCAACTCAGAGCCCCTGATCTCTGATGAGAATGGGATACTGGGGGGTACAAAGGGCTCTTGGCGCCAAGAAAAGTAGAGCTGCTTCAACTTCCCTGGATTCCAGCCAACAATGAACTTACCATTTGTCCATCCATGATATGTGAAGCACTTCAGAGTTACTGGATAAAGCAAAGCCTACCTACCTCCAAAGCAAACTTGAGTGTTAACTTTTTTTTTTAAGACTTTATTTATTTGAGAGAGAGCATGAGCAGTGGGGGAGGAGCAGAGGGACAGGGAGAAGCAGGCTCCCGCTGAGTAGCAAGCCTGATGTGGGGCTCAATCCCAGGACTCTGAGATCATGACCTGAGCCAAAGTCGACGCTCAACCAACTGAGCCTTCCAGTTGCCCCGAGTGTTAACTTTTTAAGTAATGATTATATATACTATATACACAAAAAATAAAAATTGTAGAAATGTGTTAAAGCTGAACAAATGAAAACAGGTATTTTACATTTTTGAAAAACTGCCCAAGAGTTCATCAATAGTACTCAGTTCCCTTGAGTCACTTCATGACCTCTAGCTCAATCCATCTCTCAGAAATTACGAATCAGCATCAAATCAACCTCTCTCACAAATCAGCAGGAAGGTTCTATCATCAGAAGGTCACACAAATCTGTTCTCTGTCCTCTAAAAAGAATAGACTTAGAAAATCATTTAGGGTACAAGGGAGGGAAAGTTTCCCTCATAAGGGAACAGCCAGGGACAGATTAACCAAATTGTATCAGAGTGACAAACACCTTGATCTATGCATGATATAAATGCTTAATGTTTCATGTTACTTTTTTAAACTATGTTCTTTGTGCCCTATGGATGGTTGCCCATGTTGTGACATCTGTCTTTAGACTACTGATTTCTCCAAGACAACTCTTTGTCTCAAATAATAATTGTTATTTTAAAATATGAACAAGTACATGATTCTGCATGTTTTTAAACAACATGGAGAATTTGATTCTGGATGTACCCTCAGGAAAAAAGCAAATCTCTCCCCCTACCCACCATTCATCTTCTATCCCATCGTTTGCCCCTCAAGTTAAGAGGCACTTGAGGGGAGGCTAATGCAATTTGGAAACATCTTGAGCAGAGAGATTAGTAGAAGTGGGGCCATTGTGCCTGGAGAGTGAGAGCCTGAGTATTCTTAAATTTCGATGGAAGAGAGGGAGAGAATGTGCCAATGGTAAAATGTTCCCAATCATTAAGAACAGAAGGTTCATAACTGGAAAAAGCAGACTAGAGAAAATATTTGTCAGGGACACATGATTTAGTGTTAGAAGTAGGATCCTGAAACTGGGGTAGAACTGGGAAGCCATTTATTAAGCCAAGTTGTAATTGTTACAGAGGGTAGTGGGGAGCCATCGGAAGGTTTCAAAAATTCATGCAAACTTTCCCCTCAAAGTGGTGTGTTCTTACACTTTTAATTCCAGGACTCATTGAACATACAGGCTTCACTATCAGACTGGACTGATACAAAAATATAGCAGAATCTGAAACCAGATGTATCATTCTCCCCAACCTTATCAGACTGACTCATGGTTCAGTCTCCAGAGCAAGAGCCTGAGACGTGTGCCACAGTCGGCCCGTGCTCTAAGTCTCACACCTTCCATGGAGAGCTCACACCCATCTCTGCACTTTTCCTTGATCGCGCTGTTCCACGGGTATTTTTAGCTTGGCTTCTTGGCAGTTTCTCAAAAGCTTTGCAAGATACTTATGGGCACATATTGAGAACTACACTGTACAAAACTGGGGAAACCTGCCCACTGCATTTTTATTCTACAGCCTCCACCTATGAGGGTCCCTATCTTGCTCCCTGTCCCAGTTTTCCTCTCTGACATGCTGGGTGCCAGAAGCCCAGGCTGTATCCAGCGTATAAATCAACTTTAACTCTGGCATGAAATAAAAGAGAAAGCTTTTAAAGATATTACCTTTTTGTCATTAGGCAAAGAGTCAGTTCTCCAATGGACTAAACTTTATTTGACTTTAGGGTCTAAGCATATGGCTTTATGAACACAAAAGTTCTGTTACATTAACTTCATCGAAAGAAGGTTAGACCAGAGGAGGGGAGACAAGGCCATAGGAAGGGCAAATTCGCCTATTTTACACCTATGAAAAAGTACATAAGAGTAGATCCCCTTCCTTTATTCACTGAAAGTGTTTAAGAAATTTGGCAGGAAGATGAATGAAAATTCTAAAGAGTTTGCTGGTGTTACATAACATGTCCTGTCTTAAAAGATTGAGAGACATTTCAATCATCTTCTACATACCAAGCTTAAAAACACTTTCCCTTATAAGATGTTTAGGAAAAGGATGGCTTAAAAGTAATTGTACCTAGGGGCGCTTGGGTGGCTCAGTCGTTAAGCGTCTGCCTTCAGCTCAGGTCATGATCCCAGGGTCCTGGGATCGAGCCCCACATCGGGCTTCCTGCTCCGCGGGAGGCCTGCTTCTCCCTTTCCCACTCCCCCTGCTTGTGTTCCTGCTCTCCCTATCTCTCTCTCTGTCAAATAAATAAATAAAATCTTAAAAAAAAAAAAGTAATTGTACCTAAACATGAGGGCAGGATGAATGAAAGGTGAGTTGGAGTAGTAGGAAGAACATTGAGGAAAGAGTGACTTGAAGGACAAGTCCTTTAACTTCTCTGGACTGCAGGTTCCTCTTCTACTGAAGCAGAAGTTTAAGTGAAAATCTTTAAGATCTTGTTGACCTCTAACATTTTATTATTCTGGAGGTCTCATCCAGCTTGAGAAGAATTTTATTCTAAATGGTGAGTCCTGGAGTTTGTAAGGTTACATCACTGGTAACTGGCAAGTCAATTTTCTCACTTACCTGTAGTAGAGTCTCGGACTCCTCTGATGCCACAAAAAAAGAATAGATCATGGCCAGGCAGAATGCAGGCTCACAGAAAACCCCCCATTAACAGTGGTAATGGGACCGATAGTCTTCAAATTGATGAAGACCTTTTCACTTGGCAGGGGTTAGTGGAAAGAATGGGGGCTAGGGGAGACATAAGAAAATATGGTAGGAGAACCAAGACTTTCTTCTGAGAAAGCTCCACCATTTGGGGACTTGGAGGGGGTGGGAGGGGACCTGTATAGATACCTGTCCAAGGAAGAGAGAAAATCATGTCAGAGGAAAACTTGTACATATTTATTCTTGCTCCTAGACAAATCACAAGCTGAGCTGGGAGACACTGACCTTATCATAATATTTATGCCCAGATCTTCCATGTCCCTTTTAGACATGAGGCAGGTGACAGGGAGGGCAGACTCAGTGCTCCCTGCCAGTGATAGATGTTCCTGCTGCAAAGGAGTAGCATTCACAAGGGCTGAAAGCATGGCAGGATCTTAAAACAGCTGTTCTCCATTCAAATATCTGTGCCACATACCTGTTCTGTATTGCCCTCCATCATCTGGAAAACCCATTGCTATGTCCCTTGAACAAATACATTGGCATTGGCTTAAGCAGTACAGTCTGGTCAAAAAGCACTATGATTGGGTACTAGATGCATATCTGCCCTTACTTTGAGAACTCACTGTGAAATGATAGACGTCAAATTGGCAAATTTGCCCTCCCTGTGGCCCTTTCTCCCCTCCTCTGGTCTAGCCTTCTCTTGTTGAAGTTAAAGAATGAGAACTTCTGAGCTCATGAGCCATATGCTTAGCCCACTAAAGTCAGATAAAGGTTACTATTAGCCTCTTCACATAGGGTGGCAAGGTGATCAAATAAGTAAATGTTTATGAGAAGCTTCGTGTTAATCCAGGCTGTTGTCACGGCTTCTCTGCTCAGTGCATCCCTGTCATCCTAGACTTAGTTGCCACATGAAAGATTTCTCTGCCTCCTGCCACCTGGCACAGACATCTTGCTTCTGTCTGTTTCATTGGTTACTGTCTTATTCTCTTCCTTGCATAAAAAAATCTCTTCTCCCTTGCTGATGTGTCTTAATTTCCCTCTCCCTTGACTGTTATTTCAGCAGCTCTGCTATTTAGCTCCATGGTGTCATATCAGACAGTTGGTGGGAAAGGAACGGTGCTAAATGACATAGCATCAAAATCCAGGACTGGCTTCTTGGTGGTGAGGAAGCCCTCTTCAAAGCTCATTGCCATTTCATTGCTTTGCAGGGGAGTTGTTCCCTTTGGTGAGAGAAGAGAAAACACCCTTTAATCCTGCTTCTTCCCACTCCCATGCATACATCACATATTCCCCTAAGAGGTCGTCCAGTAAGCCTTTATAGCCAACAATGTCACAGCTGTGACTGTCGTTCCTCTCCTGGTAGAAGGGAGACAGAACAGCAATAGGAGTTTGGGAATGCCAGTCCCTGTTCTAGAACCCCGAGAGCCTGACTTTCTCTCGCTGTTAGAATACTGCAGAGTGTTTCCTTATTCATACATTTTCTTCTCAGCACGTTCGAACTTGGTAACGCTGGAGGTAAAACTGGTAGGCTGCCTGGAGTGCATGACGATGCCTGCTGGCAATCAGGAGACAAGAGTTCCCATGCCAGGCTCAGCCTCTTACTTGCTGGGTCACCGTGAAGGGTTAGTTCCCTTTTCCTCCGTAGCCTCAGTCTCTGGATCCATACAGAGCTCATAGAACTGTCAGGACATTGCTGCCTTTGTCCTTTCACCAAGAAGAACCATGATGTAGTAGAAAGAAAATGAGCCTTGGATAAGGTGGTGTTCTAATCTGAGCTCTGTCCCTACTAACTGTGTGACCATGGGTGAGATGTAAAATGAGAATCAAATGATGAAAGATGTAATTCTTCCATTCCTATCCACATCTTTAAGGATTTTAAAGACAAAATAATTTAATTTATGCCATGCAAGTCTGTAAGGAAGCTGGCCTGGGATTTTAAGACCCTTTATGTTCTAACAGTTCATGATTCTGATTCTTTTTTTTTTTTAAAGATTTTATTTATTTATTTGAGAGAGAGAGAATGAGAGATAGAGAGCATGAGAGGGAAGAGGGTCAGAGGGAGAAGCAGACTCCCTGCTGAGCAGGGAGCCCAATGTGGGACTCAATCCCGGGACTCCAGGATCATGACCTGAGCCGAAGGCAGTCGCTTAACCAACTGAGCCACCCAGGGGCCCCATGATTCTGATTCTTTAATAGACTTATAAATCCTGAAGCTAGGGTTATAATCATCAGCAAAATCAATTATTTATTATTTATTGAAAACCTACTGTGTACTACTCTACTCTCTCCCTTAAAACGCTTAAAATATAGATGGGCTGTATTTTTTTTAATCACTAAAATATAAGATAACATATGCTGAGTGACAAATGTTGCAATTGTACAAGCAAAATGTCCTCCTGGTTTCCGAGGAGGAAGTGATTATCCAGAGACGCCATGGTAACATGCTCTTCCCACCACATCCCCCATATAACTCAGGGCTCCACTTGACCTTAACCAATTTCCATTTCAGTCAGAAGAAGTCAAGCAAAATGCATTATTGGGAGAATTTTAAAAATTCCAAGGTTTTAGTGTCCGAAGACACAGCATGTGATCTTTAGGCCTTCCATGAAAGTGCTTCCCTTGCTAGCCTTATGGTCTGGGGAGTAGTGTTAACAGGAATTCCCCATGATGGCCCTGTGGGAGAAAAGGCAGTGCTCTCAGCTATGCTCATCGTTTTCAGATGGGAACAACAACAGAGGAGAGAGGCATGATTTTGATCTAACCAATCATCAGGCTAGAACCAAGCCTTAGCATTTCCCTGGGCTTAAAAAGGAAAGCTGTCAAGAACTTTCCTCCCCATTTCAGAGACAGAAACTACAGCACAAAGTTAGAGAGTGCTATTTACCCAGGCTTCAAATACATCAAAGTAGAAACTTGTAGAAAGCACTGCTAGGCCAGGACTGTGAAGGCCAAGCATTCTGGGCAGACTCAAAGATGAAACCGAGTTCCTCTCCCTGACCAGCCCCGCAGGCCTTCCCACACAGAGTGGGCTTACAATGAACCTGAAGCAGGCCCTATGAGCATGGGGATGGCTAGCAGGAGGGGATGAAGACGACAGGGCTCTCCCTAGGGAGCCAGTTATTCTTTTGCCGCTTGGTTTATGTTTTTGGAATAAATGACTTGGTATAATAATAGAAATGAAGGTGCTGGAGTGAAACATCGTGACAGGAAGAGTTCCCACTGGCATCTCAATCAATTGTGGGTTTTGGCCCCTATGTCCTCTTTCTCATAAGCAACGAGAATCCTGACCCAACAAAGGGGAATGAGCCTTTCTTCTCCTCTCTGGTCCAATCTACCCACCAGGAAGGGACAGTTTCTCTTACCACCATCTTTAATGACCCCAGTCTGACTTCCTAGGAGGAGGTCTTAGCGTGTTTGAAACTTGTGTGTTTTTGTTTGGTTTCCTAAATGTTTTAGAGGGAGAGGATAGTTCCAGAGCTGGAAGAGACTTTAGAAGTCATCTTGTCCAGTTCTCTCACCTTTCACAAGGTAAGCCTCAGTGATTTGCCAAGGCCCTGTAGTTAGCTCACAGCAAACCCAAAGTCCACGCCTGTGTCTTTTTACTTTGCTCGTTGGAAGGCTCTTTCCACCATAACATCTTGTCCCTGGTGAGAAAACTGCTTACTAGGACCCCAGCCCTCTACTGGGTGGAGAGATTTTCAGTGAACTCAAGGTAACTGTACACTTGCCCATTGATCTTCTAGTTTGCATTTTCCCAGGTGAGAACAGGAGTAGCCTTCCCTCATGCCCTTCCCCTCAGCTTTATTTGCCCGGTTCAGTTCAACCCTATTCATCTCCCAATACTCCAGACAAGCATCACTTTATCTGAGAGCTTTCTACTCCCCAGGTTTGCTTGACTGTCTCTCCATTTTGTTTTTAAAACTCCTTTTGCAGAGGTCCATTATGGGCCAATATAAGTCCGTTATGCTGTAGTGAAGGCATTGGTACACTTGATTGCTTTCTCATTCAACCAAACACTCCTGTGAAGGCAGAGACCCTGTTTTAGGTGACAGTGCACCCCCAGCCCCTGGCATAGTGCCTGACACATAGCAGGTATGCAATAGAAATTTGTTGAATATGTACAGAATTGCTCACATTACCAGCAGGCGTCTGGTCTGCTGAAAGATGTATGCCCTATCTCTGGGCACTAGTGAGCCTTCCTGTGCTCTGCTCCAGCCTGGGGAGAAGAAAGTATGTCTGATGGGGACAGAGCAGCTATACAGAGTACTGAAAGGAGCAACACCTGGAGTGGAGGAGGCACCGTGGAGGTGGAGGAAGGGGGGGGGGGAAACTCTTGAGATCAGTTGTGGGAGTTGTGATGATGACAAGTCCAAGTGCATGGAAATGACAGCAATCACTGGGAAAATCATGAGCCACCTTGGATGTAGGAGAAATGACGGAGACTGAGCAGAAGAGCCCAGGTAACAAAACCAGGAGACTCAAAGAACTTTTGTGACTTTGTTCAGAGCTCTGAATTGTGCAAAATCTGGGATGCCTATTCAGGCTTAATGCGCAAAGTGTCATGGCCTCCCTATATGTTTCTCCCAGATGTTTTCAGGCTAGGACAGACCTCAGAATGCGCATGACCTTTAGTGAGAGGCACAGGATGCCTGAAAAGGGTTTGAGGTAACAAATGATTGGCAGGGTTGCCGTTCAACTGCCAGAGTGGTACAGCCATATCATCTGCAAAGCTCCCTGCTTAGACAAGGCTCAGTCAGCAACAATGAGGGCCAGGAGTTCAATGACCTGAGTTTTAATCTTGCTTTTCTGCCAATGTGCAAGATCTTTCGCAAACCAATTTATCTCATGAGGACTCAGTTCCCTAGTGTGGAATCCCAAATGTATATTCTAAGTCTATGCTTCTATGGTTACCTGCCCCTCAAGCTCCCTCACCCTGTGTGATCCCCAATCTGCTCTCCTGCTCCCCCACACCTAGGGGGGGATCAACGTTGCATCTTAAATGTCTCTTAGTGACAAGAGTCAGCAAAGATCTGGTTGTGGTAGAAATTCAAAGTAGGTGGATTTGAGGAGGACCAGGACCCAAACTCACAAATAGAGGATGTACAACAGAAATCTTCTCAGTAAGGACACATTCTGAATGATCACTTGCTGACTGACAGATGGGGAGAGGAACAGAACATAAGCCAGCAGCCTGGGTTTAGGTCTTCCCTCCCCTTCCTTTCTGTGTGTTGCAGGCAGGGTGTAGGTATTGTGATTAAAACCCCCTATTAAAACACTCTCCACCTCCTTGGCAAAGTGGCAGAAGCAGCTGATTTCCCCTCCTCTAAGAAGTTACCTTCTCCCTAGAAGAGGCTAACCTGGCTCTGTAACATTCTCTTCTCCTTTCTCGCTTTGCTCTCCTTATATTAGCAGCTCAATCTATATGCTGATTGTTGTTGTGCCTGCATTAAGTGGCAAGAAGCTGCAGCCCCCGAATGTTAAGTGGGGACGAAGCTTCACAGGAGAGAGTGGTTTACTGCTCTCTCGCTGGTGGAAGCTGAAGCATTTATGAGGACCAGGACTTGGGGGAGAAGAATTGGACTCCATGTTGTAGAGAAGGATGTTTCATAGGCCATGAGGCCCCTCCCACCATAGAACGCTGTGCCTCCAAGTAGATGTAAGAATTAGGACTTTCTTTCTTTCTTTCAGCTCTACGTCCAGCATGGAGCCCAACATGGGGTTTGAACTCACGACCCTGAGATCAAGACCTAAGCCAATATCAAGAGTCAGATGCTTAACCAACTGAGCCACCAAGGTGCCCCTGGGATTTTATTTCTAATGGTCTCCACAGGAAATGATGTTGGTTACTTGGCTACCCAATCTGATGGTTAAATCATCTCCATTGGGGAATTCTCATGGCTAACAAAATGCTCTGGATGCAGTCTGCATCCAGAATTCAGACAGGCTCGAAGCCCAGACCTACCAAGGGACACTCGTGAAAAAATGACATTTGCTCTTTCCAATTTCATAATAAACACTGAGCGACGGAAGGAAAGCTCTGTGTAAATCATTTGCACCTGCTGAACAGACTGGCTCATGGCAAGAGCCCCTGGAATGGTCGGGCAGTCAGGGGTGGCATCAGAGCAGGAGGGAATCAAAAAAAGAAACAAACAACAACAACAACAACAAAAAAACATGGAATAGAGAGAGAACGTCTTAGAGTGAGCCCTGGCAGAGTCCTAACTCCCTTGGTTGGGACACCTTCAGTTGTGGATCCTCACAAGAGCTCTGGGGCACTTGAGGAGCTGTCTGGGAGCACATCATAGTCTCTGGCTAATGTGTCCTTGAGGTTAAAGAAATGACATCCCTAATCTTGTCTATTTGCCTCTCCTGTCAATCATCCCATCTCTGCATTCTGGCAGCCATGCAAAATCTAATTCTCCTTCTTCTTACTGGTCAAGTTTTCTTCTCCTTTGGAATAAAGAGAAATCAAAAAAGAGTTAGATCTTCTTTCAAGGTATATGTTTGATGTTGCCCCAGCCAGAGATAGAGCATCTCATGAACCCATCCAAAACCTAGCCACTGGCCCATGATATGGTCTGCTCAATCTCCCTCAGAATGACAGCATGAAAACAGCTAGACTAAAGTAAATTCATTGTTCTGAAAGCCCACTGCCTGATTCTTTTTTTTTTTAAAGATTTTATTTATTTATTTGAAAGAGAGAGAAAATGAGAGAGAGCACATGAGAGGTGGGAGGGTCAGAGGGAGAAGCATCCCGGGATTCCGGGATCATGACCTGAGCCGGAGCCAGTCGCTCAACCAACTGAGCCACCCAGGCATCCCTCACTACCTGATTCTTAAGACTCAATGCAAACAGAAGCAGCACCGACTAGGTCTCTTCAAAAGCTAACTGGGCAGTTTCAAGATAGGTGTGCTTTGGTGCCTTCCCCAAAGGTGGTTGCCAATAATAAAACAGTCTCTTTTATTAAATACTCGTTGTATTTTTCGGTGATTTGCACCTTCATGTCCCGCATCTTACTGTTTCCCTGTGACAATGATATGTAAGGTCAGGTTTTCTTCTCTTTGAAATTGGGAAGAGAGAAACTAAGAAGTTGGCACTTCTTTTTCTAAGGTGCATGCTTCGCGTTGTCTCTGCCTGTGCTTGCTACCTCCACAGGTCCAGTCTCCACTCTGCTGAATGCTTCATGTGAACCATCTCAGTCCCCACAGTACCCTGTGGGTAGGAACTTTAGTCCTCTTTGTAGAGTGGAGGAAACTGACATTCAGTAAGGCTGAATTATTTGTGCAGAGCTCAGGAGTGCACATTAAGATCCAAGTCCACGTCTCTAACTATACAGCCTTGGCTAGCATCTTGCACCAGAAAGTTCCCCAGGTCCCCCGCTTCTTCCTATGTGGATACATCACTGCTTAGCCTGTCCAGAGCCCTAGCAGTGTCCATCTTGGGCTCCTGCCCCTAGTTCTCAGAGAAGACCCCCAACCTCTTCACATTACCATTGAAAAATTAAAGAAAGTATCTTTGATTCAGAGTCTCAGAAGTTCCCCAGCTTAAGAAATGCTGCTTTTTTTTTTAACTGCCTCTGAATCACTCACCTTTTCAACTAGCCTCCCCCCTCCAGGCTGCAAGTGGGACAGGTAAAGCGGGAGAAGAGAGCAGCAATGAGCCAGCTTCTGCCCTGAGTCAGTGATGACTCCCAGCGGTTTCTCCTCCACAGATTAATCACCTCCAATTATGGCTTCTGACTGGGCCTCGAGTCATTCACAGCATCGCCTCCTTTGTCTGACCTGCGCCTCCCTGCCATCAGGCTGCCTATTTGTCCAAAATGCTGTTGCGTGCTACACTTCCCAGCACCCCAAAAAGGTACCCCAGCAGCCAAGTGACTCAAGAATAAGGACTCCACCCTCTTCCCCCTCACCATCTGCTCTCAGCACCATGAGCCTTTTGGGGGCAAAAAGAAGAGGGAACATGAAATTGCTCCCCTCCGGAGCCTATAGATGACTATGAACCCTCCATTAGCTGATTGGATAATACCTTGTTGTGTTTCTCCTCAGCCCTGACTAATAAAGCTTTTTCTCATTTCCACTAATTACCCCCTCCTCACTGAGAAGGATGCCACACAGCCCTGGAGGGTGCTCCATGGCTCGCCCCACACCCTCACCCTCTCTTCCGTCTCTGGCCCCACAGGAACACCTGCCTCCCTCCCACCCTGCCAACAAAGCCCGGGGTAGCCGAGCCCCTGCTGCCTTTCTGCTTCCTCTTTGCAATTCCTAAGCATCCTCACTTTGGCTGCTGATCCAGGCACATGGGTACCTAAGATACTGTGCCATCTGCCCACCTCAGGGGGTACCACACTTGGCTCCCTGCCCTGAACTGCCAGCCCCCCGGGGGCATGAGCGAGAACTCAGTGCAGAGTGTTGAATACATCTCTGTAGCTTGGCTACGTTAACAAGAATTTTCCCAGATCTTGTTTCACTTGATCTTCACGTAATCAATTGTGATTCTTATGCACACTATCATCTGGGAAGATGTGGTGCATTATTATCCCTGTTCTTTAGAGATAGGGAAACTGAGACCCCATCCACGGGTATGAATCACCCTCACTCAGTGAGTGGCAACCCAAGTCTAGAAATCATGTTTCTCCACGATACCATGATCCAGCCCTAGCATTAGGATTGTGAAACACTGCCTGAAGCCCTCGTGGGAATGGTATAGGAGCTTAGAATTAGGTAGACCCATGATTGAATCCTATCCTAGCTTTATTTTATTCAGTGAGAGACACTATTCTAAGGACTTTTCAAATACAGCATCAACCGTTGTCACTCCCACAACTTCCTTTGGGCAAGAAATTATCAGTACCCTCAGTTTGCCACTGTGAGAACAGGGACCAGGCCACAGAGCTAACAAGGCACATCACTGGGGTCAGACATATGCACCCTGGTCCAGGGCCAAGCTCTTAAACCCTCCATGATGTCACTTCTGCAACTCCTGACTGATTAAACTTGGGCAATTCCTTCAGTTTTCCCATTGTTTCAATATTCTCATCTTCTAAATGGTGGTGGTAAGAGAATCTTTCTCCCTGGCATTGTATGAGGTTTAGATGGGAAGACGTGCATAGTGTATATAAAACACCAAGCTCAAGGTATGACACACAGAAAACACTAGTGATTAGCACAACGAACCCCAGGGCAAAGCTGCAAGACAGAGGAGAGTGAGGACAGAATTTAGGATGGCATTAGAAGGAAGACTCCCAGGTCCCTATTCCCAGAGGTTCACAGTGGGACAAATGGCAAATCTTAGGGCACTCTGTAGACAGGGACCAGGTAGCATGTCATCTGCTCCTACCCTGGCCATCCTCATTCCTTTTTCTAAGCATATCTCTCAAGCCTGTCTGATAACCAGGATCTAAATTAACTCTGAGTCTGAAAAGCAAAAGGCTCTGTAATTAAGGTTTTTACCTACTGGGGACCTTAGTCATCTTTGAGAATCAGATAAAAACTATAAACCCTTTCTCTAGAAAAACCCAAATACACCCAACACACAAACTTGTTCTTCAAAGTTCAGGGATGATGAGCAGGTTGCCAAAGGTCCATTTGACCCCAGGTTTAGCATCCTTATAATTATCATGGCTAAGCTTGCCAAGCCTTTTCTTTTCCAACTTCTTACCTTGGCGTTCTCTCTCTCTCTCTCTCTCTCTCTCTCACACACACACACACACACACACACACACACACACACACACAATCCCTAACTACCCCCCCCCATTGCTTCCCTGGACACTGCTCCTGGCCAGTACAGAAGCTACAGTGGTAGTTGCTCTAGCAATGATGATGGCTGTTGCTAAGGGAGCCAGGAGGCATTGGGGGGGGGGTGAGTGGGCAGCAGCCCAGCAGGGCAGCACCCCCCCATATAAGTCTGAGCGGCTCAGGCCCTGGAAACGGTGTTCCCAGCTGGCTGCCATGGCAACAGCAGGCTTGGAAAAGTATTCATCATGGTCTGGACAGATTTCTCCAGCTTGCACTTGCTCTTTCTTCTCCCTAAGTGGCTAATTGAGGTTTGAAAAGGTCTGCTGTGAGTGGGCAAGGGGCACAAGGGGCAAAGGGCTGGTCACATGTCCTAAATGCAGCAGGCTCCCCGGGGAGGCTGAGAGGCCAGGGAGGGTCCGAGCCAGCACCCAAGCAGACACCCTAACTGCTGGGGAGGCAGCCCCAGAACACAGAGATATTCATCTCTCTTCCAGGGACCTCTGCCCCTCCTCCTGCTTGGAAGAACTCACTCCTTGCCCAAGGAGTTACCCTAGGAAGGAGACCTACTGGCTATGTTCAGGTAAGCCAGCAGCCAAGTGAGATCTGGTCACTTCCAGCACAGCCATTCAAGAGATGCAATGAGGAGAGTCAGGCTGATGGGGAGAGGTTGAGACATGGGGTATAATTTAAATGAGGCTAAGGGACAGATGAGGTGAGAGGTTAATGGAGCAGTTTAAAGCCTTACCACAGTGTCACCAATTCACTGGTCTGATTGTAGGTGGTTTCAACGTTATCATCATCTAGAAGTACCATCCCTGTTACCATGTATTGGGTGGTGATTAAATGGTGTGCCTATCTTGACTTGATCTTCAAAGCAACTTTCTGAGTGAGACTATTGTCCTCTTTTTACAGATGAGGAAACTGAGGCTTAGAGAGTTCAAACCATTTGGGCAAGTCATGCAGCCAGAAAGCAGTAAAGCTGAGACTTGAACTTACATCTGTCTGCCTACAGTTCCCATCTCTTACTGTGGGTAGCACAGGGCCTGGTGTGAGTGTGACCTCTTCACCTCTCAAGACAAGAGCAAGCACCTCAGTTTGGGGCTTTAGAGTTCAGAGCCCTCAGGCTCTGAGGTTGGCCAAAAGTACCCCCTGCCACTATGCATCCTGTAACATGTGGTTTTAGAGCAGCTTGATTGCTTTCGAATGCCAGGATCTACTATGGTGATCATTTTATGTCGTTGTTTTTAAAGCATGTGCACAAAAGTAGAGAGATCTCATCTGTGACCCAGGGCTTTAGTTGTCAGGTGTGACTCCCAGGGAGTTCCCATTGGAAGAGGACCCTCAATGGGAATCACTGGGCTCCCCAACTTCCAGAACAACGGGGGAGATGGGGCACCTCAAGGAGGTTGCCTGGTCTTCTCTGTTCTCAGAAGCTTAGAGTGCAAAGGGAGTTTTCTGGGCCCCTCTGGGATTATAGAAAGGAAGGGAATTAGCATTTAAAAGTACCTACTATATTCTAGGAATTCTCGTACATGTATCTGTTTAATCTTCACAATAACCCTTTACGATTGATATTATTATCACCTCATATTATGAAGTGAGCTCATAAAGATCAGGTAATTTGACCCAGGGCAAACAGAACTTCAGCCCAAATATAACTGGCTCCAAAATCTGTCTGGTTTCCGTTCTATTCTCTGACCTCCTGTAGATATTGGTTGCTCCTCATGGCCTTTTGAAGCCAGGAATCCCCAGTTCAGCCTCTAAGTGGGGAGTCCAAGTGGTCTTCTTCTTCCTGGGGCTCCCTCATCTCCACAGAAGATGAGCATCTTTCATCCTCCAGCTATTTTTATTTCTCTTTTCCCATTCTTCTTATCCTCAGATCAGGAGTCACAGTCAACAAGCCAGAAGCCAAAGCATGGCTCTCACCCCATGTTCCTCCAGCTATAGGCAGAGAAGAAGATGGGGTTCCTCACCAAGCCCGAGTGCAAAGGAAGAGTCACCAGGGAACCCTGGAGTTTGGGGTCTCCATTCTCAAGCTGGCCTTGGCGCAAGCTGTGCCTTCTCCAAACCTTCCTCCCTGATCTCTGCTTCCTTGGGAAGCTCTCACATCTGCAGGCCCTGCTGGGATCAAGGAGGAGGCAGGGGTGGGAAAGCGAGTGCCCTCGCTGTACCATTCCTTCTCTGGGATGGAATCTCTCAGCCTGCATCTGGTGTCCCCCTCCATACCAGAAGTAAGACCGTAAGCTCACTCTGTTTTGGGTGTTGTGTCCCATGTTGGAATCAATTGTTAGGAGGTCGTTTGCAGTTCTGGGAGGAGCTCAAGACCAGGAGTCAGAGACCTTTGCTCTGTTCCCAGTTCTGCCACCAACAAGCTGGATGATCTTGAGCAACTCACTTGGCCTTTCTGGGCCCCACTTTCCTCTGGTAATCACTGGACCAACTAGCCCCTTCTAATAGTCTACATTGTTTCTCCGAGCTCTGTAGCTCCGGATACCCATTCCACATCTCCCGCCCCAAATCGACAGTCCCTTCTACCCCCAACAGTCAGATGTCCTTATCCTATCCAGACCTGCTAAGCTATAAATAGTACAAGGCAGTTGGTTTGTTGCTATTATGATTTCTTTTCAGGCAGGAAGTCGAATTTAAATTGTGTCCCAATCAGGACAAACGCTGGGATGCTCAGGTCTTCTACACAATGGATTATATAAAAACAGCTAACCTCTTATTTCCCTCTCTCTTTGTTCCTGCTCTTTTCCAATCACTCAGTCAAGTCAGTCAATGTGTATTAAGTGGATGTGTCTGCAAGGCCCGGTGCAGAAATGTAATCCAAAACGACAAGATTCTTGTCCAGGAGGAATTTACAATCCCATAAGGATACAACCCAGACAGGAGCATTAAAGGCAAGCCTGCTGCCCTCATGCAGTGGGGAAGGACAAAGGATTTCTCAGTGTCTTTTAATGTTTCCTTTACCCACTTTCCTTGTGAATTTCATAGTGATATCATGTATCTGGTCCTGCCTACTGCCTTCTTATCTATGGAGGAAATCAAGCTGCTCAGACACATCCATCCCCTCTCCTGCCAGGGCCTCACCTTCCTACCTGGATGTGTTGACCTAGTTTCCACAAATCCGCAACGCAAAAGCAAGGGTTTGAAGGCTGGGATATGCGGTCTGCGTCTGTCAGAGCAAACGATGAGACTACATACAGATGGAGGTTGTGGCGACAGTGGAGATCTGCCCTCCTCCCCGCTGATGTCCCTTGGCTGCCAGGTGTCTATGCTCCAAGTGCTTTCTCTGAATTCCCTCACTAAGCCTCTTAGAGGGCAAGTGCTACTTGCTGCCTCCCTCTTCTCCTTTAGTCCTGGACACCTCAACATCTGCTCCATAAATAATAGCTTCTCTAGAGCTCTTTATAATTTACAAAGTGCTTCACTTGTATTTTCTCATTTAATCTTCTCAACAAAGCTGTGAGATAGGATTATTACTGCTCCTTCTTTACAGATAAGAACCTGAGGCTCAGAGAGACTTCGTGAGTGGCCCAAGACCTCACAACTGGACCCAGCTGATCTGCCCTTGAACTTGACTGAGCTCTTTTGGCCCGAGATGCTCCCTCATGGTCTTCTCCATGAAATCAGTGGGAGAAACTGCTCCTCCCCTTGGATCCCCACTCTCGTAAGACGTCACAGCGCCAAGCTCTCACTCCATAACCTTGTACTACATGAGAACCCAGAACTCAAACACAAGAGACAGGGCTCAGCAAAGGAGTGAGAATAGATGAAAGAGAGTCAAGGGCTATGCTGGTGCCCACTCCCCACTTGCTGGTCTAAGGATCAGACCTGTGCAATTTCTTTGGTGGGACTGTTTAAAACACAGAGTGGGTTTTGAAGGGTTTGTTAGTTTGGATTTTGTTGTTGTTGTTGTTGTTGTTGTTTCTGGACAGAAATAAAAAAAGAAACATGAAGAAAAAAGTAGGCCATTGGCCCAGGAGTCCCCTGTGAAAACAAGAAAATACCTGGGTATGGAAGAAAAGCCAAGCCAGGGAGACAGAAGGTAGGAGTCTCGGGGCAAAACTGTTCCCTTTGGCTCTTATAGGCAGGAGAAACGGTGTTGGGGGGTTTCCCTGGAGAAGAGGAGGTCTGTCTACGTCACAGCTGCTAAAGGGTCCCACAATGGGGCCTCCAGGTGAGTCTCTGGATGGAGAGCAAACTTGCCACCGATCTACCTCTGGTGGGGGCTGAGCTGACAACCCCCAGGATGGCTATAAAGGAGACAGCTGCATGAGGAGCACTCCGGGAGTGTGGAGCAGAGTCAGGAGCTGTGGGGAGAGATGTGACAGGCCAGCTCCAGTCCATTCCTACATGGACCCCATTTCTGAGCCACTTTCCAGCCACCTTGAGAATGCACTTGGCTACTTTGTCAGTGAGAGAAAAATACCAGGGAGGCAGGCTTATGAGGAGGTGTTCAGGAAGTAAAGAGAGGTAAAGAAATGGGAAATATGGAAGAGACATGGGGCAGAGAGAAGGACTGGACCCCAAAGATATAGGGGAAAGACAGACAGGTGACCTGAAGGTGGGCCAGAGCATGAAGAATAAAGCAGGGAAGGAATCTTGGGGCCCGATGATGAATGGGCAGAGAAAGGAGAAGGAGAAACAGTGGGGCCTGGGGGAGTGACTCATTAACATGTGAGGACAAGAGCACACAGTGCTGCCATCCCCCCTCCCACCGACGGCGGTCATCATAAATATAACGAGCACCGGGAGAGGACAAGTCACCGGCACTGGCCCTACTCCCTCCTCTACTCTTCTCTGTCGTCCTGGCCCCTGGTGGCCCTGGGCTCAGTTTCTCACCCCCCGGTCCTTTACTGCTTTCCACCTCTTTCAGCTTCTTTCTGTTTGTTCACCTGCCACAGTCAAGGGGCTGAAAATCCTGAAGCGGAGATTCTGCTTCTAGCTCCGCTCCTCGAGTGCTGGGTCACGCTGGTGGAGTGACTTTCAGTCTGAACACCATGGTTTCTTCATTTATGAGCCTCCCATGAGAGTTGTAAGGGGGTAATAGAGCGGATGTAAAAGGATTGTAAAATCACCAAAGGATCAGACACTTTAGATCCTAAGTTTATTTCCAGGACTGAACTCGTCAAATCCTTTGAAGGGGAGACTCTTGCCCCAGACACTCTGTGCCCTCCTCCATGTGTCCCGACTGAGGCACTGTGGCTTGTCTGCCGGGCTTCTACACACCTGGCAACTGCCTAGTCCCAAACCAGAAGAGCCTCGAGTGAGCTCGCGGCCAGTACAGAAGCTACAGTGGCAGTTGCTCTGGCAGTGATGGTGTGGAGTGCTTGTGGGGAAGAGCAGGTGGGTTTACCGACATTTCCCAGGCAATTAATCCAGACTCGGGTCAGAGACAGGGCCCTAGAGTTACAGCCTCAGACGTTGTATTCCTGAAGCAGATCTTTTAGCACACAGAATCATCTAGGTAGAGTCTCAAGGAGTCACTGAATATGCATGAGAGAGAGAGAGAGAGAGAGAGAGAGAGGATATGAATAAGGGGAAAATAGCAGAGAAGCGAGAGGAATGGTGGATAAAGACAAAGGGGAAAGAAGACCTCAGGGACTGTGTCACCAGTGTGGTTGGATAGAGACTGGGGGAAAGGCTAGGGAGAAAAGAGGAGCGGGACGAAGGTTCTGGGAGAGAAATAAAGAGGCCAAGAGAGTGGAGCCAGGAGCTGGTGGCGCAGGCAGATGGAACAACAGAGACAGAGAACAGAGCCAGAGGAGTGGGCACGCAGCGAGGCCTGGCAGCCAAGCCCTGTGGGTTTCCGTGGGAAGCAGATGCTTCCAGGGAGCAGCAACCGATGGTCCTCAAGCACGTGGATCCTTGTTGACTCCAGGCCCAGGGCAGCCTCCTTGGCAGCCAGCCTTAGCCCGGAGGAGCAACGCCTGTCCAGAGAGGCAGATGAACAACAGCCCTGCCACTGTAGGGCTCCAATGCTTCTCCTCTGTCCTCCTCCAGGCTCCACCAACCCCTGTGAATCCCAGGAAGCCATAAGCAGCCACATCACGCTGGGGAGGAAGCGGACTGCATTGGAGGGGTAAGTGTGAGCCACAGCACAGTGTACTAGCCTGTGCATGGGTGTGCAAGCTGGTGGGAGGGGCGGGGAGGTAGGGCAGCGTCTCTGGCAGCATGGAGCTTAGTGCCAAAAGTCTGCAGTATGCTGGGGTGGGACTGATCCACAGCAGGGTACTCCTGGCCAAGCGGTGGGGGCAGGGCCATTCCTTCTCCTCTGGGTACCCACTGTGATCATCCTGCAGCTTCCCGCTGCCACCATGTTTTTCTTGTGCCCAAGCCACCAGACTGCCTCAGCCCCTTCTCTGCAGGAAGGAGCCTAAAGAACCCTGGGGTCAGAAGAACCTTGGGGTTTCCCTGGCTTCATTCTCTCCCACCAATGCTCACAAGTCACTTTCCAACGGGGGGCTGCCGACAGAGAGCAGTATCTACAAGGCGCTGACTTGGGAGACCCCACCCCCACCCCAAGAATGCTGTCTGGTAGGAAGGAAGCTTAGAAGGAGCCGGGGAGAGGGAGGTTTTCACCGGGACCTAGCCATCTTCCCAGTCCAAAGGCCACTCCCATGCTGTCCTCCAGCACCCGCCTCAATGGCCCTTTCCAGTGGTGTCCCCAGAACAAGGCAGTGACCCCGACGGCAGGCTCCCCAGCTGTGCCCGGGTCACTCCCACAGCCCGGAGTCCCGCACTTCTCCGACACCCCAGGTCAAGGGCTCCTGCCAGTGGCCCCTGAGTGAAGGAGAGCTGTGCCCTGGGAGGGAAGCGGTAGAGGGAGGGGAGCTGGGTGTGGAGCACAGCGTTGGCGTGGAGGCACAACTCACTCAAGTGAAAGACAGGTACCACGGGAGCCAGATGGGCCAAGCAGAAACAGAAGTTAAGTAGGAAGAGACGGATAAACAGCAGACACCAAGCCACCAGCCAAGCATATGCTCTGCAAGCAGGCGACACAAGCACCCAGTAGGGTTTTGGGTGGGGGAGGGGACACAGACCCACAGGGATGGGGACATAGGGTTTGCTGTGGGCTGACTATTGCCTGGTCAGAACTAGGGATCTAATCTTTCTCCGTGGAGCCTCAGAATAATGGAGCGCAGCTGTGCTGGCAAGGAAAAGGCGCATTTGGCAGGGTGGGGGGAGGGGAGTTTGGGCGGGCTGCCCGAGGGATTGGTCTCCGGTGCAAGAACCAGAGTCCCAGACATAGAAGTCTGAATAGCCAGGTACCATTTCCAAGACCCCAAAGCAGAGACCCCTAAAGCTGAGTGAGATTCAGGACACTGCAGAGAACCACAGCCTGGCAAAGCCGGGAAGTCCTTCAGCCCTGCAGGTGCCGGCTTCCCCGCTCTCCAAGCCCATCTAGGCTGGAGCCCTCAGTCTCGGTGATGTCATCCCTTTGAGCTCCAGGCAGGGAAGGGGTGGAGCCAGGCGGGAGCTTTGCAGGGTTTATAGGCTCCGCCCCCAGACCGGCTCTGCCTTGGGTCCCTGTCGGCCCAGCCCCCTCCCGGCCGGGCTTCCGGGCCAGCCTCTGGAAACCTGGTGCTGCTGCAGAGCAGGAGAGGGGAGGAGGGTCATGCAGTCACCCCTTGCAGAAAGCGGGGCCTGCGCAAGGGAAAGACTTACCTGAGGCCCTCTTCCACCGCATCCATGTTCATTCCCATGTTCACTTATGGGAGCTCGGAGCTTCCAAGGCCCCTTAGCCAGCTGATAGGAGCCCAGTTTCCCAGTAACCCAGCCTCCACCCCCTTCTCCCACCAAGCAGGTCCAGAAATGCTTATGTGCTCTGCAAAGTACCAGGTGTCCACTGGGATCTATTCTCTGGATACTGCTCCATGGAGGAGTAACTGAAGGAGATAAGTACTACCCCAAGTTTGTTAGTGCTGAGCTAAAGAAATAAAAGCTGCGAGCGGAATCTGAGACTATTCTAAGCCCCAAATCTAGACAGCCGTCTGGCAGAATGGTCCCTTCACCTCTCACATGCTCCTACTGGACATAAGCCAGCTCTGTAACAGCTGCTGGCCTCTTTGTAAAGCTGGTATTGGCCTCAATGTCCTGCCTCCCCTCTTCCGGGGCTGCCCTAGCCCATGCCAGGCGCTGTGGCTTGGAGCATTGAGGACTCACTCTGGGCTAGGCAAAAATTGGCCTTCCTGTGCCCATCTTAGATGTCAAGGTGCTATTTGGGGGTTGCCACATACCTATCTGGGAAGCACAGATAAAAGAATCAGCCCCGGCCTGGTCTGTGAAGTTCACCGCACCACGGGGGCTGAACACAGCTGGTTGGCATGGCCCCAGGGCCCAGGAGCGGAGAGAAGCTTTCCCAGGTGTAAGCCTGGGAGCCAGGCCCACATGTGCCCTCGTGCCCAGGGCAGATGCTTGGCTCAGTGCCAGGGATCCTTGGCTCTGTGACCGTGATGTGTCCAGGACAGACAAAAGTGAGAATGGGGGTGAAGAAGGAAGAAAGGCAGGACCAGGAGTAAAATTTCTACTTTGATTCCTTCAGCCCTGGACTAGGAGCCTTTGGCAAGACCAGCACTAGGACCAGCTCACACCAGGAAAATGCTGCCCTTCCCTTTGCCAGTTCTTGGACTCACTCGTGAAACAAATTGCCCTAATAGCCCACAGTATCATGCACCTTACATTTTCCGGCTGCTTTCTTATGTATCAGGTTTGATGCCCATAACATCATCATCGTGGAAATAAAGCAGATGGTATTTTAATCCATTTTATGGATGAGGAAACTGAGGCTGGATGTGAGTATCTATCTATTGAAGGCCTCCCTCACAAGGTGCATGAGGTTATATAAAGATAAATGAGCAAAATAACTTATTAAGAACCCAGGCTCCTAGACTCCTACTCTCGTAACACACCCCCCCCCCCCGGCCGTCGCCATGACTCTGCTTCACATAGGAAGAGACACGGCTAGAGGAAGAAGTTTCCACCTATGAGATAGCTGCTCAACAAAGGGGTGAAGGAAGGAGAATGAAGTAATTGTGCATTGGAGCAAATTGTCACCTGGCATGTGGGCCTCTGACAGAGGAGCACGATGTGTGTGCATGTGGACACACAGCGCTGTCTCCAGGTATGTGCACACCCTGCTTGTTTCAAAGGCTGAGTTAAGAAAGGGTATATGCACAAGATTGAGATAATTCATAGTTTTATATATTAGCATATACACTGATGGCAAATGCATGTACAGGAAATAAAAAGAAGAGAAGGATGTGTTTATGTGGAGATGTGAGCAGGGTCTGCATATATTTTTCTGCTAAGAAAAACATTATACAGACAGGTTCACAACGTGTCTGTGAGCACAAGCCTGGTGTACTGGGCGTGCAAATGTGTCCCAGTGTATAGGCATGGGTGAGTAAGTGTGTGTAGAAAACCAGCACCAACTGGAGAGGAGCATTTCCTGGAGCTGAGTCAAGGGCTTCTCTGTTCTCCTTTCCAAGGCATTCCTAGAGGGTCTTCCTGCCCGGGACAAAAAAGTGAGCATTCCTGAGCCCCCCCCCCCAGACAGAAAAGTGAGCATTCCTGAGCCCCCAACTGCCCCATGAAGCTTGTGCTGCCTCACCCCACCTCAGGCCCCCCTGCTCTCCCCTCTCAGACCCACAGAGGGTCTGAGCAGGTCAGTTATAGCTAATAATATTTAAATTCTGGCCTGAAGGTGCTGAGGAGGCCCTGGGAGAGAAGAAGCAAAAGGCGGCATGGATTTCAAAGGAGGGACTTGGAGTCAGCAGATGTTATCACTTGGTGCCTGAAGTGTCCAGTCTCAGAGTCAGACCCAGAGCCCCCTGATTTGTGTGGAAGCCATGGCTGCGTCAGAAGCTTAAAGGCCATGGGTGACACTAGGAACTGCCCAGTTCCACGCCCGGGGGCAGCAAAGACCGGCAGCCCATCACATCCTGGAGCAGACATGCTATCCTTCTCTACCGACTCTACCCACCCACCCCACCCCCCCCCAGCAGGTGCCCCAACCAGAGAATGGGAGGGGAGGGGCCTCCTCTGTGTGGGGCCTCCTCTGATATCTGTAAAAAGTTCCAAGGAGCTGAGAGCCCTTGCGAGATCACATGAGGGGGGCAGCTACCAGGGAGCCCCCCGGTGGTACCACAGAGAAGCCCACTTCCCCTCCATCGCTGGGTGTTTGAGTTGTGCTGAGCCGTCCCCCACGGAGCTGTGATTCATTAGGCTGTAACCTCTGCCAGAGCAGGCAACCTCAGCTTCGTTCACCATGAACGGGGCCGGGCTGGGGGTGGGGGGGCGGGGTGCGACTAAATTCTAAATCCCAGGAGCAGCTACTGCAGCCCTGGTCCCAGCAGTCAGCTGCAGGGAGAAGCAGAGTGATGCGGGAGGAGGAGGTCCTGAGCTCCGGGAAGGACCAAGAGCACAGCTTAGACCGGCAGCTGGAGTTTTCCTCGCCAGGGCTCAGGTCAGGCCCCTTTGAGGGCTGCCACACCTGGAGACTCTTCCTCCCTTTTCCCCTCAGTAAAGGACACACCTGTGTGGCACCATGACAAAGATTCAGGGCACGTCAGAGCTGGAAGGAACCTCAGCTCTGCTTTAGTGTCCCAGCCCTTTGTCACTTCACAAACAAGACCAAAGATGCCCCAAAGGAAAGAAGAGACTTGGCCAAGGTCACCGAGTTCATTGGCAGCCACACCAAGATTATCATTTAGGATTTTTGCAAATGGATATTTCTATAGTTTGGTAGAATTTAGAAATTTTTCAGAAAGTTAGACAGTCTGAGCTGAGCAGCCAGCTTCCGCTCATCCACACTGGTAGGACACTGTGATTACAATTCAGCTACATAGCTCCCTCTGCGAAATGCAGTGGTGTATCCCTCAGTGCGGGCCACACAGCTGCCTGCCACTCTTAAAACAGGGACTGTAAGCCCAAGGTCAGTGCACCGGCTTCCTGGGCTCATAAGCCCTTCAGATTGTAGGCAGATTTTTGAGTGTCTGTGCTCTAGATATTTTTCTGGAGAGAAGTTCACAGCTTTAATCGATTTATAAAGAGATGCATGATATGGACAAGGTTGAGAATCATTGTTTTAAAGCATCAGGAATCCGGGCTCCAGAGAAATCAGATCTTAGCAATCAGTTGCTAGGTGAATGCTAGGCAGCATTCACAGACGTAAAAGGGTTGGACTATATATTTTGCAGTACAAAAGAGCTTCTAAGCTCTAGAATATAAGTTCCCCAAGGGTAAGGTTATTATCTCTTTGTTCACCTATCTGAGATATCAGCCTGGGTCAGGGCCTGGAGCAAATACAAATTTGATTAATTTATTAATCTGTACAGTACTTCTCTTCCCATATCCAATGCTGCTTTGTCTCCGACGATGACAAGAATTATAACAGGGAAGCCTGAGGTAAGAAGTGCAAGAATTATTTTATAATTCAGTGTTGAGTTTCTGGACCTTTCTCCTCCACTGTTAAAGGCTGATCACCTTGGGGAAGTCGAGGCAGTCGACCCAAAGCCCAAATTTAGATCTCCTGATGCAGTTTGTGTTGCATTCCACAACTGCCCCAGAACCTTCCGGGAAGCTTACTCCTCCAGTCAGAAGGGGAGAGCTCCAGCAAGCAGAGGCTTGTCCCAGACCCTGGACCTCAGGAGTCTGAGTTCTCCATTGTAAAAAGAGAAGAATTCTAAATCTGGCAAGGATCAGGGTAGACCCTGGCCTCAGGACACAGGCCGCAGTTCCTCAGCCTCTTGATCTTCTGTTTGATCGTCATTCCTTGTCCTACTTTGCAGCTCAGCTGCTAAGCCCACTGGGGATTAAGTTGGGGGGAGGCAAGGGGAGAGAGCTCACCCTGGAGAGGGTGGCTTTCTGAGGACGGAAGAGAGGATGGGGTTCTCAGGGCCCCGCTGGGCCAGCTTTCCTCCCCTTCCTCAGGCTCGTCCTCGTAGGCTAGACCCTCCTTCGGAGAGACGTGCTCTGAGAGGTGGTTATACAGCTGTTGCCTCTGTCTAGTCCTAAAAATAGCCTCCTCTCAGCCCATGCCCGCTCAGGGCTGGGCCTGCGCTGAGGGCTCACAGGCAGGCGGGACCAGAATGTGGGGTGGGACACAAGTGCCCCCAAAACGGGGAGACAGAAGGAGGGAGGGTACCGCCTCAGGAGCTGCCTCTTGACTCTGGTCTTCTCTGGTGCCCCAGAAAGTCCCCTAGAGAAGGGACAGGCTTTCTCATCCCTGTGTTTTTGAGGCATAGAAAGGCTAAGCCAGCTGACCAGGGTCAGGTACTAATACCTAACGTTTAGGAAACCATACCACATGCCTGTTTTCACTGTTTTAAGCACCACTGACATAAAGGACCTTAGGATGTAGGTATTATTAGTATTGTTCCCTTTGATAATCAAAGAAATGAAGGCCCAGAGACATGAACTCACCAGAGTCAGAAAGTAGGGGAGGATTCCACCTCAGGCAGCCCCCCCACACCCCCAGCCACAGCCAAGGCCGAGGACCCAGCCCACCCAGGACGCAAAAGGCTGAGGAAGAGGAAACAAAGTCCCAGAGTTGCCCACAAAGGAGGGCACCCCAAGTGAGATGGGCATGGTTGCCTAATATCCACCTTCTCCTAAAGAGTTCATTATATATAATCACAGACACATGGCATTCCTGGGTCCACCACCCAGCAGCCACTTGGTCAGACTGGCTTTGAATTTTTAGGTAAATCCTCTCTAGCTGTCCCCATTCACCTCGCATGCTGCCACTTCCCCCATTTTCTGAAAAGGCTCAGGGACATGGTGCCCAGCTAAGTCCTGGGGAGTAGGGGCCCCAGAGACTCAGTCAGTGGATCATGCTTCCGGGCACAGGCAGGTGGGGGACAGCTAGGGACCTTTCGAGCCTGTGTGATGTAAATGCCTAGAATGGAGCAGCTTTGGGCTTTACAGACAGGGTGGACAGAGGATGGAGGGAAGGAGGTAAAGGGGAAAAGAAAGAAAAAGGAAAAGAGGAAAGGAGGGAGAAAGAAGAGGTGGGAGGGGGGAGAGAAAGAAAGTGAGCAAAAAGTGGGTTCTCAAGACTGGCTGGCCACCGTCTCTAGACTAGAGGAGGCTGAGGGGGAAGGGCTGGGTCTGCGGAACATGCATGCAGGCAGGGGCACTGGAGAGAAAGCCCTGGTGTCAGCAAGAGGGTGGGGAGGGAGGGGACCACGGTGGCCCCAGGATCGTTGGATGCTGTAAACACTGCTTCAGTCCTGTCTCCTCTCCAGTTCCTCTGTTGGACTTGCCTGTTTAAGGCCCAAGCACACATCATGCTCCCACAGACACTAATGCAATTAACGAAACACATTCATAAATCTTGCACGGCATCCGGAGCTGTCTCCTCTCTCCCCAGCACGGGGGCCAGCTCCGGAGATCCTGTGCAGAGAGCTGTCTGGCCCCCCTGTATCAGAGCCTCCTGAAGAAAGCAGTGTAAACCTTAGTAGGACAGCAAGACCACCTCTTCCTGCAGGAGCCCCATTACAGGCGGCGACCAGGAAATACTAAGTCAGAAGAAGCTAGGAGAGGAGGTGGCTGTGAATATGTGTTTGCAGGGGACTGGGGGAGTGGATCATGCCTTCCAAGCTCCAGATGAGAGCATTCCCCAGAGGCCCACAGAATCACCCCTTTGGGGGATATTTTACCAGGGAGGACAGAGCAGGAGAGTGTATGAGACCGAGGACATCTGCATGAAGGTATGTGCATGACTTGGCAGTGTGATTAGGTGTTTATGTTTTTTGGGGTGTGTGTGTGTGTGTGTGTGTGTGTGTGTGTGTGTGCACTCAGGCTGGAAGACTGGTGACTCACTAAAAAAGGGAGCTTTCTGATCTGAAGAGCTTATTTTCAGCTATTTTTATCTCCTCTTGTCTCTTCGCCCCTTTCTCCCCCTTGTCTTTTTCAAATGTGGAGGAATTTGTGGGCCGTGAATGCTGTGTGTGCCTATGTGAATTTCAGCTTGAGCCAAGAGGTGGGAACCGCCCCCTCTGGAAGTGCAGAGATGAATGCCTAGGTGGGCTCTGCAGGTGCACAGTGGGGACACACTGTGACACAGAACATCTTATTCTGGTATGTCTATGTACAGGCATATAAGCAAGTGTGCATGAAGCCAGAAAGGTCCCTGGATGTTTCCACACCGCCGACCTGAACCCGTGGCCACGGGCACAATCCTGGGCCCCTGTCCTGGGGACTGGCCCTGACCCCTGCATTTTTTCTCTTTGCCCAGCCACCCTCACCTCTAAAATGTTGACATCTTATCAGGAAGGCCTTTCTTTGCTCTGTCAACAGGGAATAAGAAATGAGCTGCTAACTGGGCTTCTGTTAGGACTCATTCCAGCCCATCCTACTGCTCACCTACCACCTTTGGCCCTGAGACACTGCTCCCCAATCCAGCAGTGGTCCAGCCATCTGGGGCCAGCTTGTGCCTGGGCTGGCAGGGCAGGGCTGAGAGATATATTCCTCCTCGTGCAAGCTCACTCTTCCAGCCCATAAAGAGGAAGACAAGAGGGAGCTCTCTGAGTGCCCTGCCTCAGAAACCCTGCCTGCAAAGAGAGGTCACTGCAGCTCCCAGGGAAAGCATTCCAACGTGTCCTTCTCTCCCTCCCCTCCATAAAGGAAGCAGGGCAGAGAGCAGACTGCATTCTCGAGGGTTCTAGAATGCCCTCAGGTCCCTTGATGTAGAGTCTATGGTGAGATGACCATGTACGTGCACACATGCTAGTGTGACAGTACAGGAATTCACATGTTGACAGCAATCCACACAGCCTGTGGCAGATGCTCTCGGTGTCAGTCCACACATGTACGGGCCCCCACTGCCCACCTTGCCACATGGGCTTGCACATCAGCACCAGTCACGGTGGGCACACATGTGCACGCTCACTCCTACTGGACCCCATGAGAGCTAATGGGAGGATTCCATCATGATAGACAGCCTGAGGTCCACCACTTCCTTAAGTCTGCAGTGTATGCATGGCTGAAAGGCCCCCAGCCAAGGGGGCCAAAATCCAGCCATTTGTGGCTCCTTGAGCCATGTATTCTTCTGAAGGACCACACCAGCCGAGAGGAGGAGCACTTCGGCTAGTTTGTCTGCCCAAAGGCACTGTAGCTCCTGGTGTCCAGTGGGCACTGGGTATCAGGTCTCGGAGGAACTGGCTATCGATCCGCCCACCCACTTCATCCCATTCCACAAGCATCTGGGGTGCGTGTGCTCATGCAGGTCGTCATTGCAAAGGAGGACAAACCAGAGCCCCAAGATCATTCACGGTCTGGCAGGGAAGACAGACACCTGTACAATTAGCCTGACAGATTGTACCACCAAGGCCGTGTTTGTGCATGAACTGCAGAGGGTCATTACTTCTTCCCGCTGGGACCTGGGGGCCTTCCCAGAGAAGAGGGCAGGACTTTTTGCCTTTGCCTTGAGTGGTGAGTAGACTTCACCAGGGTGAGAAAGAGTTTATGTAGGGGAGGCGGAGTGCAGACAGTGACAAGGGAAGGGCGTGGTGAAGCAGCAGAACAGCAGGCTAGACAGGGCACATGAGGGAGAAATCAGATCCTGCCAGCAGGTAGCCTGGATTCAAATCCTGCCTTTACTAGTCTGTGGCCCTGGCCTCAAGAAGAGATTTTGAATTATCTCTCTCTCTCTTCTTACTCCACTAGAAGGAAAAAGTCTTTGCCTTTCTTGAAAGATCTGGATGTCTTCCAAATGGGTGCCTCCTAGGCACCCAAACAATGGGCATACTAACAGGGCCTATCCTCCAGCAATGTTCTGAACTTAAATGAGAGAATCCAAGGGAAGCTGTTAGCACGGAACTAAGTAGTTTCGTACTAAGTTATTAGCCTCTTTTGTGGCTAGAACAGTGGTTCTCAACGGGGGCAATTTTGCCCCCCAGAGGACATTGATCAATATCTGGAGACATCTTTGTTGTGAAAACCTGGGAGGCAGGGTGGGGTGCCACCGGCATGCAGTTGAGAGAGCCCAGGATTCTGCTAAGCATCCTGCAGCACCCACCTGAGAAGGCCCCACAACAACACAGTATGCAATCCCAAACATAAATAGTGCACAGACTAAGGAGTTTGCCTCTCACCTGAAGACAATGAGGTGATAATGCTTTCTAAGCAGAGATGATGTAATGAAATCTAAGTTCCAGGAGGAAAATCCCATCAAAGTGTGACACACTGAAGAGGTCAGTCAGGACCCTGTGGGTCTTCAAAAGGGGCTTGAGCAGCAGCGCAACCAGCGAGGGAGCACCAGGGGCACAAACTCGAGGGGTGTGGGAGGAAGGTGAGGATTGAGAGAGGTGGTTGGGGTAGGGAGGGAGGAACAGGCATGGGTCTGGTTGTTGGGGGAGGTGCTCTGAAGTTTGTGGGACTGAGCCAATGCTGTGCCAATGGTGATGCCACTGAGGCATCACTACAGCCTCTGAGGAGGAGGCTGTTTGGCCCTCCAGGATGAAAACACCTCCAACAATCTGGATGTCAGCCGTGTGCCCTCCGTGCCATCTGTTCCCACTCCTCGCTCCCCACCCCCATGTGCTAAGGACCGCTCTTCAAGAGGCCACTCACCACACCTCTCAGGGCCCAGGAGAGGCGGGCATCCTGCTGTTCCAGTTCTCCCTCCTTTTCCTTACAGTTCCCTTTGAATGGATGGAGATGGAGACCCTCAAAGAAGGAAGGACTCTCCATGGCCCTAAGCAGACAAACCACAGAACGAAGATGACCACTCTGGGCTCCTGATGTCCAGCACCTGTCCATCATTCAAGACCCTGCAGCTCCTGCAGCCTGCTGTGGGCACGGGGAAGGGACTCCGCTCAGGGACTGAGTCTCCTTACCACCCCAAGTTCCCATGTCCCCTCAAATGAGCCCTGAGGACAAGTGAAAGGAATTGGGAAGAAACCCCAAGCAGTCAGTACCTCAGCAGGTGAGCATTTGACGTGTCCTGACTTGTGCTCAGGGCTGAAAAAGACAGTAGAGCCATTTAAGAGGTCATTCCTACCCTCACAAATATTACACATCTAATTGGGAGGGCAAGACAAAGAGGCAGAGAATGACCAAAGGACAATTAAAAGGCCTTGGTAGAACATAAGGAACATCAAATAAGGACTAGACCAGAGTTATGTCCCAGTGCCTTGGGGCCTGAAGCAGGTCCCTTACACCTCAAAAAGCTCCAGCTACCTGATCCATATAGATTACTTCTAGTTGTCTGGCTTAGGGATAGTGGTAGCACCTCTGATGGGTTAGTCCTGATTGTCCGAAGCACTGCGTTGAGAAGGACTCTGAGGCAGCATTCAGGCTTAGCAGAAGTGCTGTGGTTAATTAGTGCTGCCTGGGGTGAGTGCTAACAGATGTGGGGCAACGTGATGGCTGCTTATTAACTACTCCTGAGTAAGAGCAACTGACCGGGATCACTTGTAAGGACTCTTCCGGCTCTCAAATTCTCCAATTCTGTGATTTAAATGGTACATTTCAAGGTACTGGCTGGAAGCACAATAAGTCAGGGGAGGAAGAGCTCTGTGTGGGTTAGAATCATGAGAGAAGGCTTTGGGAAGGAGGCGGCACTTTAGCTAGGCCTCGAAGTGGGGGAGTGTGAGTAGCTGTACAGGAGGTGGGAGGACATTTAGATGCATGAAAATGGGGCTGAGCATGGGCTGTTCTTGGTACAGGAAGGAGGAGGCCAGCATCACTGGAAGGCACTGTCTTTGTTTGGGCAGATAAGATTAGATATGCAAGGCTTGGTCATACCGAAAAACAAGAACTAGCATTTATTGAGACCTTACTATGTGGGAAGCCACAGAACAAAGATGACTTTCCACAAAATATTTCATTCAATCAGCACAGCATGCCCACAAGGTAAGTCCTATTGTTAGCCTTCTTTTCTAGAAATGGAAACACCATTAGAGACATAAAGTGACTTGCTCAGGGTCACACAGCTAGTTGGAGGTAGAGTCAGGTTTTCAGCCCAGGCAATGTGGTTCTGAAGTTTGCAGGTGTAACCTCTCTGTTCTGGTTTCTCCCCTCCTCTTAAAAGAGGGAACCCAACAGTGCAGTTGAAACCTCACCGCTGAATCTCTGAGGTCCAGAGAGAGGGCAGAAACAGCTGCATCTTGAAGAAGGAAGACCTAGGACATCAATCACATGAACAAACCCAAGCCAAGAACGTGGCAGCATGGACACAGATCACAGTAAGCACGAAGCACCATGGATCTGGGCTCCTGGACACTTTCCCCAAGCCCTAAATAGTCTACTGGATGATGTCCCAGCACTGCAGATAAGGCAGCAGGGCATGATATTCCAGGGATTTGGGGCTCAGCATGTGAAGGTAGAAATAGATCCAACCCTGCTCATACCACAAGCTCAGAAGCAGAAGGTGGCAGCCTTGAATGAAGATCTCATTTCAGAGTTCTTAGCTTAGCACTGCCTTGGCCCAGGCAGCCTCTGGCCACCTCAGCACTGTCCCTCCCTGGCACCTGGTGGTGTGCAAGGGAACTTCTGTCCCTTCTCCCTCTTTTCCTAGCCTTCTCTCGTCCCTTCCTTCCTTTCTGGATTCAAGGCAAGCCCAGGCTCTCCCCAGCTCTTAGTTCAGTGGGACCCAGGGAGATACTGCTGTGCATCTCCCTGCCTCTAAGCCCCGAGCGGAGGGAGAGACTCGTGTCTTCTCATTCTTTCTTCAGCACTAATACCGCTTGTCCCCGGCCACCCAACAGCCCTGGACCATGCAGACATGGCTCAGAAATCGGAAGAACAGTATGAAACCAGCCTGGGAACCCCCCAGCCTTTGTCACAATCTCCCTCTCTGCACCCCAACCCTGGCTCTCTGTCTCAGATGATTAAACTCACTCTCAGGACCCCCTGGAGGCCCTTCCTTATGGATTCTCCATCTGGCTTCAGGGAGGCCTCTGGCCCCCACTGCACTGAGGAAGAGACAGAGCCATAACAATGGACTGGAGGCTCCCACAAACCACCTGCTAAACTCTCACTCTTGTTGTCCAGAATATGCTCATTGGCTAAAGACCTGATTTTGTAACTCTCTTTCTAGAACTTTCCTCCTTTCCAGACCACTGGGCCACAGTGACCATCCCCACTGTCAGGAAACTCATTTCATTTTCCAGCTTTTCTCAAATGCCTCTATTCTTTCTCGTTCTGGGGATTAGCAGGGTCTAACCGCCCCCCCACACCGCCCAGTGAGGCTATTCCTTAGCACCCCACCCCCAGCAAAAATAATTCCCATCTTACCTCTTCTAAAACTTACAGTCCCAGCTCCTTGGGCCTGAGGCACAGAAAGAACACTTTCCTTCCAGCCAGTAAGTGGCAAAGAAGAGCAAACCTGAGCTTTTCCCTTGAAGAAGCCCAGTGGAAGACCCCACAGCTCTCCCCAGGCCCCTGAGCTCTGCTCTTTCTTCCCAGTGGACACAATGGCCGGGTGTCCTTGGTCAGGCAAATACCCAGCAGCCAACCTCTCCTCTCTCTGGCTTCCTGCTCTTCTTGTGTAACTCTCTCCATTACATGGGTACACACACCCAGTCATCGCAGGCCTTCTCTGGAGCTGTCCCCAACAGAACTCATGTTGGCTCCAGTGTCAGGGGCAGGACACGCAATGCCGGGTCTCTCTCTGTCTGGAGAGCGAGGCCATAAAGGAGCAGAGGTAGACATGCTCTGCCAGCAGCATGGAGAGGGGTCACAGCCCAGAACAGAAGCCAGTGCCCTGCCCATCACCTGCTGCTCGGCTCACGCACACACTGGAGTCCTGGGGTGCTTCATTCTCACTGCCCGTATCTGCTGTGGGGCTTACAGCCCCCCAGAAGGCATTGAGGCATTTTCATGGAATTCATGATCATGACCCAAACCTTTTTCCAGTGAGAATATATGTCATGGTCTTTAGGCCTCAAAGGGCTACTTCCTACGGGAAGGGCACATCACCTGACTGGTGGGTAGGAAGGGCTGGAATAGGTGAGTGCCACTGTGGGCAGAGTAGCAACAATTCTGACCCCATCATACCCAGTTACATAAAGCTCCCGCTGACTTGGTATAAACTATGACTAAGAAAACTTTCCAAAGACAGTTGGTGGTCCTCCACCCCCTGCAACTGGTGAGAACTACCCCCACAGACAGCAGAGCAGAGATTAGGGCTCCTAGCTCCATGGCCCTGACTCATCACACACACACAAACACTCCCCAACACTTTTTCCCAAAATGGTTCCCCTCCTACCCGTCCACCCTCCTACCCGGGCTGGGTGACAAAAATGAACACCCCAGAGATCTTGCCAAGTTCTGGGCCAGGCTGAGCCCAGGGAACATAACATTCTTCACAGAATGAGGAGGCCAACTCTCCCACAGAAACAAAGTCCATTCAAAGGAAAATCACCACTGACTGACCCTACTATGGTCACTGCATTGTTTCTCAAATAGCTTGGACTACCTGCCCTCAAAAAAGAGCTCAAAGTGCCGAAATCATAAAATATTAGAGCTTAAAGGAAACCTAAAGGTCATGCTTAACCCCTTCTCTCCTTCCCTATTTCCATGCATCTACTCACACATTCACCTATCTATCCATTCATCAAATAGTTGTTGAGTTTCTGTTATTCGCATGTACAGTGCAGGCAATGGGGACCTGATAGAGGCAGTCTCTCCTCAAGGAGCTTATCATCTAGAAGGTGAGAGAGGCAGGTGAAAGGGAAGTTGCTGCAGTGTGATAGGTACCATGACAGGAAAGACACCTGTTCCCAGGTGGGCGGGGCATCCAATGGAGTGGGGGGGTGGGGTGTTCATGGATGCTTACTGGAAGGAAGCATACCTACGTTGAGATACAAAAAAGAAGGAAATCCCATTTCATTCAGTAAGGGGTCTATTCAACACATAATAGGGTCAAAGCACAGTGTTAAGCATGCTACATGAAGATGAATGAATTGTACTATCCACCAACGGATGGGGGATATAAATTAAGCTACATATTACCAGTATATACTATGAAGCACCCAAGAGGAGGACCCATGGAGCCCTAGGGAGAATTTAAGAAAGAGTGACAGGAAATATCCTGTTGGGAAATCAGAAAAAGTCCATGGAAGAAGTGGAAATTGGACTTATCTTGGGAATGGATAGAATTTAGAAGCACAGATAGGGTGGGGAAGGCATTCCAAGCAAAACTAATGGTATCAGCAAAGCTTAAGACCCAGTGATGTCTGTTTGGGTGAATGAGAATATACCAGTTTGACCAAAGCTTGTAAGATGAAGCAATGGTAGATGCCGCTTAAACATAGGTCAAGATCTTATAATAAGGGACAATTCTTAAATTTAAAGCAAAGCCCAGAGAGGCTAGGCAATTTAGTCAAGGTCACAGTTCGTAGAATGCAGGACTTCTGGACTCAACCTCAAGGCTCCGTCTACAGGTCCTAAGCATGCAGGTTTCTCCCCTTGGCATGATTCAGCCCCCTCTCTGATGGAGAAGCACTGTGGCTGACTCCCCTATCCCCTTGTTGGGGGGGTTCTCACTGCAGAGCAAATAGACCCCAGGCTAGAAATCCAGGCTGCTCTACTCCCTCCCCTGCATTTTTTAGATGAATATGTAGATTTTCTTAAAGAAGGTAGAAGAATCACCCTAACAGACTGGGTTAGGTTCTCACTTTGGCCCTTGCCCAACCCTATTTGAAATATCTGGAATTCCTATAGCTAGTGTCCTTTCTTCTTGCTCCTCCCCACCGCCTCTACACTGACCTGTGTGGTCTTTAGGGTTAAGCCTTTATTGTTTTAGGTACGGACCCAGTTCTATGCTGGAGTCCACATGGGTGTTTATGACTGCAAGCTCTCAAAATACTGGGACACTGTACCTAGAATTCCCTTTGAACAGTCAAGCACAGAACACGGAACAACTAAGCATCTGAAGCTGGAAATTGGCATTAAAGGGCGGGCTTGTTGGGTGTGAAGAATTGTAATAGTAAGAACCAGCCACAGGGTGGTGCCATGAGGCTGACGGAAGGGTTTGCCAGGCTAGAAGCAGATCTGCGTTCCTGCCTCAGCTGGTGGGGGTTCAGAGAGGCTAGCTCTCTCTTGGAGGACTGCAAATCAGGGCTGGCAGCCGGATCCAAGAATGCGGGGAAGACTCACAGATGCAGTGTTTGCTCTTTACTCTCCTCTTCTCCTTTTACGAGCCATCTGTGACCAAGAGCAGGACAGGGGGCACCTGAGAGCCATTGGATTTGGATCCTGCTCTAAGGGAGGGGGAACAGTGGTGGGGACTCTGCCTCGCATCAGGAGGAAATCTGTGTGAGGGTGTGGGTGCGTGTCCATGTCCTTGAGGTTTGAGAGATTGGTTGGCAGGGTCAAAGATGCTTTCTTCTTAGTCTAACAAACTTCTTGGAAATAAAGCCAATTCCGGGAGGGAAGCTATACCCTGGACATTTGCTGCTGCCCCAGAACTGGACGTTTTAAGGGGCTATCCTAAGACAGGGTCTGGATGCTTCTAAGAAGTACAGGAGAGTTTCCTTTCTGTTATCCATCCAAAACTCACCCTACACATAAACCATACAAATCAAATATTTCTCTTAGCTCAATTCATATCTTTTGTTAAATATGCATTTCTACAAATGTCCTTTTCTGGACATCCCTCAATAGCCTTCTACAAAGTACTGCTGAGAAAAACATCTCTGCATGCACAGTTGCACACATATCCATCTTCCATGCATCCCACACATAACACCCTCTCTCCAGGTCTGCTCACACAAGGATCCTGCACGGAAATTTATGTACATATTTCTCCACACAGAAAGGCAAAAGCGCGCGTGTGCGCACACACACACACACACACACACACACACCCCAAGGTGGTATACACAGTGTAATGCAGAGACCAGAATAACAATACCCTTGCAGGGTGAGGGCCAAAACCATTTGACCTTGCAGTGGGAAGTTTGTTTCCAGCTTACACATTCCAGTTCTGAGCTCATCTCTGGAGAAACAGAGGAGAGCTATCAGAATCGGACTGCAACATCTCTCCGGCTATGAGGACGAAAATTACCTAAGGAGAGGGAACTTTTGACTTGGTGTTTTTTTGCAAGGTCAACAAAGTGTGAGGTAGCTGCACCCAGTCTCAGTAGGAGCCAGGAAGGTTAGCTTTGAACTTGCCCTTCACAGGTCAACCAAGGGTCAGGGTGTTTGTTGATGTAAGAAAGAGATGTAAGAAAGAGAAATTAAGTGTGTGGATTGTGTGTGTAAAATGAGAACAAGGTGGGGAGGAAGAAAGGAGAAAACCAGAGAGGTGGAAGTAAGGAACCGAGAAACGGTACAGACAGTTAAAAAAGAAAGAGCAAGCCCCAAAATGGAGTCATACGCCCCCCACAGCAGCAATCCAAGACTTAGTTTCCGCCTCTCCCAGGAATGTGACCTTAACAGTCCATCTGAAATTTCCTGGTCAGCACTAGTGAAGTTACCTGCGTGATAAAAACCCTTCTTCACAAAAAACGATGTCGTGGCCTGAAACAATCCATTCTTTCCTTTTACTGGTAACTTCTTTGCCCTACCCTCCTTTCCATAAAACCTTCCATTTTGTACAACTCCTCAGACCATCTCTGCATTGGCTAGGTGGGATGCTTCTCAATTCATAAATTGCCTAATAAAGCCAATGAGATCTTCAAACTTAGTTGATTCTTTTTTAAAGATTTTACTTATTTGACAGAGAGAGACAGCAAGGGAGGGAACACAAGCAGGGGGAGTGGGAAAGGGAGAAACAGGCTTCCCACAGAGCAGGGAGCCCGATGCGGGGCCGATCCCAGCAACCTGGGCTCATGACCTGAGCCAAAGGCAGACGCTTAACGACTGAGCCACCCAGGCGCTTCATACTTAGATGATTTTTTAAACAAATTTGGTGGTGGTGGTGGGATCTGAAGCACACTTCTGATGGTATTCAGAAACAACCAGATAAACAGGCAGGGAGCCCAGAAACCCTTTTGAGTTCACGGTCTTTCTCACCATTTCTAAGGGCCATGGGTAAGTTTCTGTCAGTTCTAAGCTCTGTTTTCTTTGCACTGAACTCCCAATCTAATTGGCTTTCCTTTAAAGGGAGGGTCAGTTTGAGCGGGCTGACAATTCTGCCTGGAGCCAGGTCCCCAGTCTTTCAAACTGCAGTTCTCCAGGAGGAAAACCCCAAACCTTAGCTCCGTCCCTGGATTCCACAATGGGAATTCTGATGCTTTAGCCTGCAACTCCTATGTGTTTGGCATCCTCCCCAGATTCCACATTAGGAATCTCTGGCAACAGCTGCAGTTCTGCATTTGTTTAGCATCAGCCCGCAGTCCCCATTCTTTGGGGCCTGCAGGGTCAGTCTGCTCCCCATTCCTCAGATTATTAGTGTGACTCCAGGACAATGAAAGGCCTAGCTAAAAGAGATGGGATTCTTTATTTCCAGAGAGTTGAGCATGCCACTTTCTGGCACACGTACTTACTTTATGCATAAGAACTATTTTTCCATAAGTTGAAGATGATCTAGCAAGATGGCAAAATTTTACTAAAAAGAACCTGGAATTCCAATGGCCATTATGGGGAACATTCCAAATAAATACAATCATTTAAAAAGTGCACTTAAAAGAAGGGTTTTCAAATCAAACAAGCAGAATGGGATGCCTATTTTAATTAGCATGCAGAAGCTGTCAAAAACTTTCAAAATTCCAACATAGCTTCATTGAATGATTCATTGCAAAAGGCTATGAAAAATTAAAGAGATAAAAGGTACCTAAAACAAAGGCTACAACCCAATTCCTTGGGGAATTGGAAATAGTTGCTTTTGTTTTATAAATCTGTGCCAGGCCAAAGATGTGGCTCTAGTAGTTCAAAGTTCACCTGCCCTGCCTGTTTTGCCAATCCCCTAAACCTCACCTATTCCTCTCAAAATGTTTGAAAAGATCAAGACATTGAAGACAGGATTGTTCTACATTTAATCTGTGCTTTTGTGATATAAAGTTTTATCCCCATCTTCTCTAGGACCAAAGAGCCATTCTTTGAACTGCAACTTTAGGGAGAAGTTTCTTATCAGAAGGATAAAGAAAGAGAGGCAAGTATTTGGAAATTGGGCCTAAAATGTCCTCTCCACAAATATTAGTAAAAACAAAAGTTAAAAAGATCTTTGTATTGGGACGCCTGGGTGGCTCAGATGGTTAAGCATCTGCCTTCGGCTCAGGTCATGATCCCAGGGTCCTGGGATCAAGCTCCATGTTGGGCTCCCTGCTCAGGAGTCTGCTTCTCCCTCTCCCTCTACTGCTCCCCGTGCTTGTGCTCTTTTGCTTTCTCTGTCAAATAAATAAATAAAATCTTTAAAAAAAAAAAAGATCTTTCTATCTCTGTGTGTGTGTGTGTGTGTGTGTGTGTGTGTACACGTGCACATAGTAAATATGAGATATTTTTTTATCTCCAGATGGTATTGCTAAAATTAATTTGTAAAAGAACTCTATTTAGTTGGTTTGAAGGCAAGAGCTTCTAAGGAGGGGCCATTCTAAAACTCTCAGAAAGATATAAAATAACCCAAATATTGGGGCACCTGGGTGGCTCAGTCAGTTAAGCATACAACTTTTGATTTTGGCTCAGGTTATGATCTCAGGGTCGTTATATCGAGCCCTGCATCAGGCTCCACACTCAGCAGGAGTCTGCTTGTCCCTCCCCCTCTATTCCTTTCCCCTGCCTCTCTCAAATAAATTAATAAATAAAATCTTTAAAAAAATAACCCAAATGCTTTTCAAATTGACATGATCTGAGATAATTTTTGGCAACTAAAATCTAGTTTAAGTTTGTTGATTTCATTGAAGCAGACATGTCTTTAACGTTCTCAACACTGAATGTAATGCAGACGTAAGAAGTTAGGGTTCGAAGTCAATGGCCAAGAAAGAATTCTTGAGACATCTTTGGTGCAAAAAGGTGGTTTTATTAAAGCACAGGAACAGGACCCGTGGGCAGAAGGAGCTGCACCGGGGTCATAAGGAGCGGTCCATTATAGACTTTCAAGTTACGAGGGGGTTAGAGATAGTGTAAGCCTCCCAGGTATTTTGGAAACCAGGTTTCTGGGGGCTAGCTACTGTTGGGAAGGGTCCCTTACTGCTGTTTAGTAGAAACTCAGTCTTGAGACTGTTCGGATGTGTATTGCTGGGCCATATGCTTGGGGGATGATTGCCAACCTATACCTTGGGGGGGGTAGAAATAAAGGAAATTTCCAAAGGAATTTTTATATGTTAAAGTAGACTTACAGGGTCCTGGAGTTGGGCTAAGATTGTCTTTTGCCCTTAGCAAAGTATTGACATTGAGGCAGTTGAATCCCTAGAGGAACGTCACTCTGCCTATTTCAAGGACTTGCCAATGGGCTGTAGGTAGGAAGGAGATTTAATAATTTTTTTCTGCCTTTGTTTCCCACAGATAAACAAACAACTTTTATTCTACTTGAGTTTACTAGTTAAATTCATGTTATCTCTGTTGCAAAATTGTCAGCAAAGAATAACTTAGAATGATGGCTGATCTTGTCTAATGTCTCGTGCAGTTTTCATGGGTAATCTAAACGTAACTGTTGGAAGCAAATGACTTAGATGTAAGTGGAATAGGAGTTTATAGATAAACTTTTTACTAACAATTATATTTTATGGTATGTGTACTTAAAAATAGCTTCCCAAATCTCTGGTAACTTCAAACTTTAGGGTTTTGCAAAGTTATATTACATAATGGAAATTTGTTGAACAATTAGATCATTACCAAATAAGATAAAATACTGAAACGTTAATTACTGAACAGAATTTAATTTACTTTGTCTTCCTATTCTAGAGGAACTAAAGATATTTGGGCCTATTAATAAACATGTTCTGTGCCATGCTGAGAAATTTACTATGAGAAAACATATGCTTTTAGAAATTATGGAAAGTATTTATAATTGTATCCAGCCACAGAATGCTAACACAGTTTGCATTGTCTACTTCTGAGGTTTCACTAGAAATTAAGGTTTCTAAGGGTGGAGAATTCTAATTAATATATGTAATTAATCCTGTTAGAAATTTATTATTTCTCTGCATGCAAGGGAAGTAAAATGTGTGTTTTGGTAAAAGAAGGTATAAGGAATGGAGACGCATTTTTTGAGGAAAGAGAAAATTGTGAAAAAGGAATCTTTAGAAAGGAATTTTATGTGTACTCTGAACTAAGATGAGAATGAGTAAGTTTTATATCAAAAGTAAGCTGGTGCCATAGTGGAGGTGTGTGAAGGGGATTCAGAGTACACTTAATGATGAGCACAGAGTAATGTATAGAATTGTTGAATCATTGTATTGTACACCTGAAACTAATAGAGCATGGCATGTTCCTTGTACTAGAACTAGAAAAAAATAATTTAAAAATGTGGTATAAAATATTGGGGGTCAGGAGCAAACAGTCAAGGAAGAATTCTTGAGACGTCTTCAGTGCAAAAAAGGTGGTTTTATTAAAGCACGGGGAGAGGACCCATGGGTAGAAAGAGCTGCAATGGGGTCATGAGGAGGGGCCCATTATATACTTTCAAGTTGTGAGGGGGTTAGGGATAGCGCAAGCCTCTAAGGAATTTGGAAGCAAGGTTTCCAGGACCTTGAGGGGCTAGCTGTTGTCAGGAAAAAGTCATTTACTACTGTCTAGTAAAACCTTAGTCATGATACCCTTCAGATATATATCGGTGGGACATATGCTTAGAGGATGGTTGCTAACCTATATCTTGGGGTAGAGATAAAGGAAGTTTCCAAAGGGATTTTTACAGGATCCTGGAGGTCAGGCTAATGTCAAGCTAAGGTTGCCTTTTTTTTTTTTTTTTTGAAGGTTTTATTTATTTATTTGACAGAGAGAGACACAACGAGAGAGGGAACACAAGCAGGGGAAGTGGGAGAGGGAGAAGCAGGCCTCCTGCAGAGCAGGGAGCCCGATGCGGGGGCTCAATCCCAGGACCCTGGGATCATGACCTGAGCTGAAGGCAGACGCTTAATGACTGAGCCACCCAGGCGCCCCTAAGGTTGCCCTTTGCCTCTAGCAAAGTATTGACACTGAAGTAGTTGAGTTCCTAGAGGAAGGTCACCCTGCCTGTCTCTGCTACTTGTCAATGGGCTGTAAGTTATAATGAAGTTTAATTTTTTTTTCTTTTGCCTTTGTTCTCCACATCAAATGTAATTTAATTTTAAAAAAGGTAAGCTGATGCAAAATTAGAATTTGGTTTTCTCTTTGGGGTTTTGGTCTGTTTTTTGATAACAGATTGTGAAAATTTCTTTACCTTGTTTAAGTGATCTGCCTAGAAAACAAAGATTCTGTGTTTTATCAAAATAATACGTTTTTCATTACTTGGGGAAACAGAATCATCTTAATATTAAAAGAAGTAAGTTTTGTTAGTAGATAATGATGTATTAAGTTTCATAAAAATCTGTGATTCTCTGTAACCAAGTGCTTTAAAACTGTATATATGGTTCCATATATATGTATATGTATATAATATATAAACTCAAAATGAAATTCTAAATGAAGTTTTTTTTTTTTAAGATTTTATTTATTTATTTGACAGAGAGAGACAGCAAGAAAGGGAACACAGGCAGGGGGAATGGGAGAGGGAGAAGCAGGCCCTCTGCGGAGCAGGAAGCCTGACGCAAGCCTCGATCCCAGGACCCTGGGATCATGACCTGAGCCGAAGGCAGACGCTTAGCAACTGAGCCACTCAGATGCCCATAAATGAAGTTTTTTTTGACCCAGAAGAAACTTTGGGACTTTTTTTTAGAGGGGCCCTGGAATATTCCAAAGGGCTTCTTAAACTAATTAGGTTTACTTGATATGTTAAATTACATGGGAAGCTTTGTCCCATCAGAAGTAATACTAAGGCTTCTTTATATTGTATTTGTATAGGTATATACGTGTTCTATAAATTATGTAAAACTCCTAGACATCTGATATGTTCTGCTATAATGTTATCACTTATAATTCTAATTATTATCTTAAAATGTTGTATTATGTCCTCTGGGACCCCAATCAAAAATGGGTAATAAGTAAATGGTCTTACTGCTATTCTCTCACCTTCTGAAATTGCTGTCATCAAAACTGAGGCTCACACTAAAAGGACAAAGCCTGAGTCTTAGGGAAATGCCTCTGCTGCCTTTCATGCAAAGGCAGCAGTAACAGAATCTGTAAAGGGGAAACCGAGGCACAGATGAATAGGCTTATGGTTCTTGCAGTTTCCATCTGAGCCACCTCAGGGTCCCAGGGCTCCTGCCACTATCCTGTCATCCTTTAATTCAAGACAGGGTCAGAACATATAAATCTCTCCCAATAAAATGTTGCAAAAGGGAATGGGGGAAAAGACTGTGGCACATGTGGATGGAGTCCATTCTGCTTCTGCAAAAAATGGCCCCTCATTGCCAGACATTTGCCATCCTGATGTCCTTGCAGCATGGCTACAGTCTGCTCCTGAATCAGAAATTAAGGTGGGTAAATAATAGCTGTAAATTGGGGCACCTGGCTGGCTTGGTTGGGGGAGCTTGCAACTCTTGATCTCGGGTTTGGGGTTAGGGCCCTGCAATGGGTGTAGAGATTACTTAAAAATAAAATCTTTAAAAAAAAAATAGCTGTATGGGGTGCCTGGGTGGCTCAGTCGGTTAAGTGTCTGACTCTTGATTTCGGCTCAGGTGATGATCTCAGGGTCATGAGACTGAGCCGTATGTCCGGCTCCCCACTCAGTGCAGAGTCTACGTGTCCCTCTCCCTCTGCTCTTCACCGCACTTGTGCTCTCTCGCTCTCGCTCTCGCTCTTCCATAAATAAATAAATAAATAAATAAAATCTTAAAAAAGATAATAGCTGTAGGTTAAACAGTTGGGGCTATGGTAGACCCAAGATGGCTGCTTGGTTCTTTTTGGCTCCCCGTCAAATCCAATTGTTTGATTTTTGCATTTGTTCACTCATCTTTGCATTTTAAGATGACTCAAATTATGAACTGACATCGGTGGGGACACTTCTACAAAATTGCAAAAACAGTCTACCAGCAGTCTAACCAGTTAAGTCCATCATCTTGGAAAAGGCATTTTTGTCCCCAGAGTCCTCCCTCCGGATCCTTTGAACACCTGCAGTGAAATTTCATTCAACTGCCACTTAATATAGGTTATCGATATGTTCTTGTTATTATATGTGTGTCTTTTCCATGTGTGTTGAAGCTTTCCCCTGCCACAAGGTGATGCCCCCACAGTGACAAAGAAACTGTTAGAAAATGTGTTTCCCACTTGGGGTATATACCTTACATGATCTCCAGTGATCAAGACACCCACTTCACTGGGTAAATCACGCAAGCCTTAATGAAAGCCTTGCAAACTCTTTGTAATTATCACTGTCCCTATCACTCTCAGCCATCAGGCAAGGTTGAGAGAGCTAATGGGATGCTCAAATTTAAATTTTTAAGCCTGTGGAAACTACCGGACTTCCCTGGCTCAAGGTGTCAACTTTGGTCTTACCGACTATGCGCAGTACCCCCTCTGGGAAACATAAACTCACTCCACATGAAGCAGTCACTGGCAGACCAATATCTATTGGTATACAGCCTTCTGCTGATCATTTGTCTCATGCTAGGATGGCCAGCTACTGTGAGGCTCTAATATCTGATGCTCAAGTCTGTCATCAACAGGCTAAAGAAGGCTTCCCAGAGCCCAATGCAAAGGATCCTACTGGTCACAGTCTAGAGCCTGGTGATTGGGTTTTCTGGAAACATTATCAGAGAAGACAGCCCACGACCCCCATTGGGTGGAACCTTACCAAGTGCCCCTGACTGGTGTAGGAAAGAACGTTAGGTTTCGAAGCCGATGGCCAAGAAAGAATTCTTGAGACGTCTTTAGTGCAAAAAGGTGATTTTATTAGAGCACGGGGACCGGACCCGTGGGCAGAAGGAGCTGCACCGGGGTCATGAGGGGTGGCCCATTATAGACTTTCAAGTTGGGAGGGGGTTGGGGTAGCATACGTCTCTAAGGAATTTTGGAAGCAAGGTTTCCAGGACCTTAAGGGGGCTAGCTATTGTTGGGAAAAGTCATTTATTACTGTCTAATAAACCTTAGTCATGAGACCCTTCAGATATGTATCAGTGGGCCATATGCTTGGGGGATGATTGCCAACAAGTATCTTGGGGGGTTTAGAGATAAAGGAAATTTCTAAAGGAATTTTTATATGTTAAAGTAGACTTATAGGATCCCTGGGGGGGAGGGAAGGGGGGAGGGCTAGGATTGTCTTCTGCACTTAGCAAAGTATTAGCATTGAGGAAGTTGAGTCCCTAGGGGAACGTCATTCTGCCTATTTCAAGGACTTGTCCATGGGCTGTAGGTAGGAAGGAAATTTAATAATTTTTTTCTGCCTTTGTTTTCCACATCACTGACTACTGTCATTGCTGCAAAACTAGAAGGTATTAAACCTTGGGTACACATCTCACAGCTAAAGAAGGCTTTACCTAACAGCTGATTCTGTGCAGACACTGGAGATCTGTGAATCGAATTGACAAGAGAAATAGTTGACATTGAGGCAAACTGCTTTCAACCAAGATGATAAATCAAGACTTCATACTTTAAGCCTAAAACCCTTTCTCCTTTCCCTTTTCTTTCTTTTTTTTTAAGATTTTATTTTTATTTAGTTAGTTAGTTAATTAGTTGAGAGAGAGAGCACAAGTGGGGTTGGGGCAAAGGGAGAGGAAGAGGGAGAAGCAGACTCCCCTCTAAGGGGGAACCCGGCATGGGACTCTATCCCGGGACCCTGAGATCATGATCTGAGCCAAAGGCGGGGACTTAACTGACTGAGCCACACAGTCACCCCTTTCTTTCTCTTTTCTTTACTCTGACACTGGCGTGGAAAATAATGCCCTCATCTGTATCTCCCAAGCCATTGTTAAGGGATGTAAACTCTGGAATCCGAACAAACTTTTATTTCAGGCTAGGAGAAAATCTAAACACGTCCCTAACTTTTCAAAAAACAAATAAGACATCGAATTGATAAAGACCTCTGAATTTACATTGTCAAGTTAGAAAAGACCTGCCAGGAGGCTTTCATGATTCAGGATTCACTCCCTTTGGCAGGTTTTTCCTTCCCTGGCTAGAGATAAATGTAAATGAGTCTTTGGTCAGGAACTTCTCCTTAATTCTTAAAGTTATGGGAGAATCTGGAGCTGAAGTAATAGTGGCCCAACAAAGTTCCTTAGCCTCTCTGGCCAAAGTTGTTCTGGATAATAGGGTAGCTCCTGATTATCTTTTAGCTGAGCAAGTTGGAACCTGTGCTGTGGCCACATGCTGCAGCTCAGCCAACACTTCTGAAGAGGTTGAAACTCAGTTACATAAGATCACCGAGCAAGCCACTTGGCTTGAACTGGTGACTCCTTTAACAAGATCTTCATTTTACTTGATTTTTTTCTGTGTGTGTGTGTGTGTATGGTTTTTTTTTTTTTTTTGGCTTTTTTACTTACTTGATTTTTATTGCTTTTGGGACAATGGCTTCAAAGTATACTCCAAACATTGGGAATTATCCTGCCTATAATCTCCCTGGTGTGCTGTATATTCTCAAAGGCTTTAAATGTGTGTTCACAGCTACTAACTACCAAGCGGATGATCTCCCCAAGACTGGAACATTGGAGGAGAAGTGAAGAGCATTACTGACTTAAGGACTGTGAGCCTGGAGTTGTGATCTGAGAGTATCACAGTGATTAAGGAAAAACAGCATGACCTGTGAATATCACAGAGGAACAGTGAAAAACCATGATAACTACAGAGCGGCGCTAGGACCTTAATTTTTTATCACACCTCTCAGGCTGAGAATCTGATCAAAAGAGGGCAATTATTAAGAAAGAAACAAACCCAAAATAGAGCCATTTGCCCTCACAACAGCAAACCAAGACTTAATTACAGTTTCAACCTCTCCCAGGAATGTGACCTTTTATTTTAAAGGTTTTATTTATTTATTTGAGAGAGAGGGAGAGTGTGAGCATGAGAAGGGGGCAGAGGGAGAGATAGGAAAGGGAGAAACAGACTCTCCGCTCAGCAGGGAGCCCGATGGGGGGGGGGTTGATCCTAGGACTCCAGGATCATGACCTGAGCCGGAGGCAGCCGGCAGCCGCTCAACCAACTGAGCCACCCAGGTGCCCCTGGAATGTGACCTTTTAACAGTTGATCTGAAATTTCCAGATCAGCACTGGTAAGGTAATCTGCACAGTAAAAACCCCGTCATTCCCTTCTTCACAAAAAAGATGTCCCAGGCTGGAACAAACCTTTCTTTTCTTTTGCTAATAACTTCTTACTCCACCCTCCTTCCTATAAAAACCTTCCATTTTGTACAAATCCTTGGAGCATCTCTCTACTTGCTGGATGGGATGCTGCCTGATTTGTGAATCGCTTAATAAAACCAAATAATATGCAAATTTACTCCGCTGAATTTTTCAAAGAAGACAAAAGAGTAAGTCGGAGAAAACAGGAGCAAAGGAATATAAAAGAGGAATGTTAACTTAGAAGTGGAAGAGTAGGAATAATAATAAACGAGAGGAAAGGGAATCAAAACTAAGAAGTGACTGGGGAGAAAAAGGGTAAGGCGAGACCTTGAAGGCAAAGGAAATGCGGAAGGTGGGACTGGCTCAGCTGGGGTCTGAGAGTACTTCGGGCGCTGTGTCCACGGTGCCTGTCTGAGCACCAGCCCAGCGGGGCCTCCGGATGGCCGCTGGCTCATCTGTAATTTACAAGCACAAGCTCCCCGCAATCCTGATTAACAGGAATTAAGTGGCATATGGCTAATCCTTCTTGCCACAGTTAATACTTTTCAGCTCCTGCCTAGGTAACTAGGCTGCCTTTTGGATTCAGGGAGGAGGCTTCACCCAGCCTAGCATCTCAGGCACTGGAGAGGCCAGCCATCCATGCTGGCTGCAGGAGAGACTCCGACATGAGATTATCCAGCCAGCCAAGAGGAAAAGGGGAGGACAAAGTGGCTGGAAAACTTTCTCTACCTGCTCGAAGAGAATACTAATCCTCTGCACGTGTACCATTTGCTTTTCCTTCTTCCAAAATGCTTTTGTATCTGCTGTTTCACTTAAATAATCACAGAAACCCTGTGAGGGACAGAAGATACGTAATTCCCGTGGAAAAAAAAAGGGAAAATAAATCCTAGAGAACTGAAAGGAATTAACCCAGGAGTACTCAATAGCCAAGTCTGGGGGTCCTTGCTCCCAGTCCAGCCTGTATGTGGAAGGTGGTGGCTGATTTGTTCCATAGGTAACAAAAAAAGAAAGGAAAAGGGAAAAAAAGAAAAGGAAGGAAAAGAGAAGAGAGGGGATGAGAGAGGGCAGGGAAAGAAAATAAAGGAATGGGAAAAAGACGAGTTTCTGACGGTGGCCCAGATAGAGCAAGATATACTGTGAGCCCCAATGAGTGCTTTGTGATTAAAGATTTGCTCAGCTTTATAACTGAGCTGGGTATAGAATCCTAGACTGACTCCCCATTTCCCTCAGCACTTTGAAGCGATGATTCCATTTTGTTCCAGCCTCTACTATCACTATTGTTTTTTCCTTTTAAATAGCCTACCTTTTCAACATAACTAGCATTAAGATTTTTCTTTTTTCTTCTTTTTTTCTTTCTTTCTTTTTTATTATTATGTTAATCACCATACATTACATCATTAGTTTTTGATGTAGTGATCCACGATTCATTGTTTTCGTATAACACCCAGTGCTCCGTGCAGTACGTGCCCTCTTTAATACCCATCACCAGGCTAGCCCATCCTCCCAACCCCCTCCCCTCTAGAACCCTCAGTTTGTTTCTCAGAGTCTGTAGTGTCTCATGGTTCATCTCTCCCTCCGATTGAGATTTTTCTTTTAGTTTGGGGTTCTGACACTTCACTCTGTCTTGTGGCTAGGGGTGACTCAACAAAATGAGATCTTTCTTTATCCTGGGATGTTATGTTTGGGATAGATTCTTCAAACTAAGGATTTATGACCTTCATCAATTCTAAAACGTTTTGAGCCATTACCTCTTCAGTGACTGCCTTTTCTTTGTTATCACTTCATTCCTACACAACTTTCATTCTGTTTTGCCCATCTCTTAACATCTTTTTCATATTTTCATGTCTTTACCTCTTGGTGCCTCATCCTCAGTAATTTCCTAAGATCAATCTTTCATTTCACTATTTTTTTTTAGTCAACTATTAATTCATCCACTGAAGTTATTTTTTCTTCCCTAAATATTTCATTTTTTTAGAAATTCCGTGTGGTTCTTTTTCTCATCTGCTTATTCTTTTCCAATACCCTTTTATTTCTCTGTGTTGTCTAGTCCATTTTCCCTCTAAATTTTGTAAGGCTACTTATTTTATTATCTCTTTTGGATTATTTTATTGTCTCAAGATTTGGAGGTGTTGATTCTCCCACTTGTTATGTGTGCTGACTCTGCCTGTGGTAAGTTATTTCCTCCTGGGGCTTGTAAACTTATTGTTAGTGTTTTCATCAGGGATTGTTTTATTCTGTGGGGGCCCTTTATGTTCTCAGAACATGCTAGGAAGAGTTGTGCATTAGCTTCTACTGGTTGGCTGAAAGATTTCCTCCATGACTAAGGTAACAAAAAAAGAAAGGAAAAGGAAAAGGAAAATGTTTTACATTAATTTTTGGTCTTGGAGACCCAATGAGATAAAGTTAAGTTCACATCCCACACCAGAATGTGACACAGACCTGGAAATTTGAATTTCTCACAGGAAACTCTTTTCTTTCTTCCCTAGGGCCTAGGGCCTAGGGCAGAAACTGATGGATAGAGATGTTTCTCCTACCCATCTTTCCCTGAAGGAGCAGGATTGCGGTTCCAAAGCCCTGCTGCCAATGAGTCCTAGGGTGCTTCCCCTCATGCACATGGTGTTAAACTGCTACCCCAGTTTTAGGGCCCCCTCCGCCTCCTGTTCACATCAGCATGGCTCTGGTTTGCAGACTTAATCTTTTGGCTTTAAATTCCTTCCTTGTTTCTACCACTTGAGAATTTCTTTCTTTACTTCAAGCTCAATATGCATTTTAATTTTACTATTACACTTTATTCAGAATTTCCTCGCACCATGCAGTAAAGCAGTAGATATCCACATTAGCTCATTTCTGTGAGTTACTAGACCCCTAAGGCATAATTATTTTTGCTCCTGTCTCTCCCACTGAACTGTGGGCTCCATGAAGAAAGAAACTATGCCCACATTGTCTCTGGTTCCTAAGTCGTACCAGGCACAAACACAATATAATGGGTGCTGGATGGATAATTAAATGATGTAAGGTGATTATCAAGGTTACACAGTTATTTCTACATCTTCATGAAGACTTTCTCAATCATTCCAAGCACAAGGATATTCTTTTCTTTTCTTTTCTTTTTTTCTTTCCTTCCTTCCTCCCTTCCTTCTCTTCTTCCTTCCTTCCTTCCTTCTTTTCTTTCTTTCTTTCTTTCTTTCTTTCTTTCTTTCTTTCTTTCTTTTTCTTTCTTTCTCTTTTTTCTTTCTTTCTTTCCTTCTTTCTTTCTCTATACCCAACATGGGACTCAAACTTATGACCCCGAGATCAAAAATCACATGTTCCACTGACTGAGCCAGCCAGGTGCCCCAGCACAAGGATATTCTTTTATTCTGAAAATCTTTATAGGAGATTCTGTAACATATGTCATTATGACACCTATGTAAGTGTGTTTTTCTTTTTCTTTCTTTTTAAAAAAATATTTTATTTGTTTATTAACTTGACACACAGAGAGAGAGCACAAACAGGTGGAGTGGAAGGCAGAGGGAGAAAGAGGCAGAGGGAGAGGGAGAAGTGGGCTCCCTGCTGAACAGGACCCTGGGAGCGCGACCTGAGCTGAAGGAGCCTAAGGCAGATGCTTAACAGACTGAGCTACCCAGGAACCCCAAAGTGTGTTTTTCTTAACATTCTAACATGTTTATTAAGCAGCCACTATGTAGTGGGCCCTTAGGAGAACAAATGTTGTGATATAACACAGGTCTGCATTGAGCTCCTGGTCCTGCAATTTTGCAGGATATGATGTGGAAAGCATAACTATCATGATGCAATAGAGAATGTTGTGTTTGCCATGATTTTATTCATGGAAAAGACTGTGTTTATTTGGAAGAAAATGTTTACTAGGCTTATTTGGGAGAGCAACCAAGGCTCCAGTGAGCTTGAGAACGAAGAAGCTGTCCTGAGGCAGGCCAAGGTAGCACTGTTTTGGTTGAGCCAGAGGGAGAGGGAGAGGAGAGGAGGCAGGGAGAGGGTGAGAGCCACATGTGTGCTTCATGGTGTCATGAGAATGGTACAATGCTCCTGAGCCTGTACACCATGTAGTTAAGACTAAAAAGGATTTTGACAGAATTATAATGAAATGATGAGAAATCCATAATCATAGTGTGGTATTTAACAAAACGTTCCCAGAAATTGTTTGCTAATTTTTTTAAAAGGCAAAGATACTGAAGTTTCGAGTAGCACAATAAAATTTAACTGATTGGATTTAGTTATTTTTTTTAAAAGATTTTATTTATTTATTTATCAGAGAGAGAGAGAGAGAGAGAGAGAGAGAGAGAGCACAAGCAGGGGGAGCAGGAGAGGGAGAAGCAGGCTCCCCACTGAGCAAGGAGCCCGACTCAGGACTCCATTCCAGGACCCCAGGATCACGACCCAAGCCAAAGGCAGATGCTTAACCAACTGAGACACCCAGGCATCCCTGGATATATATATTTAAAACTCTATACCTAATCATTAGAGAATACATTTTTTTAAGCATGCAGGAAGCATTTAAAACAACTAGCCCTTACTAAGCTGCAAAGTCAGTCTCAAAGACTATGAAGCACTGATTTCACACAGACCTTATTCTCTGGCCACAGTGCAATAAAACTAGAAGGCAGTCATGGCCACATGGCCCCCAGCCCTCAGATATTGGGAAATTAATAAAGCAGACTTCTAAATGATGAATGGTCAAGTAGAAATCATATAGGAAGTTAGAAAATACTTGGAACTGAGTGACAATGAAGACAATATATAGCATACTTTGTGGGATGCAGCTAATGAAGTATTTAGAATGAAATCAAAGTCTCAAAGGCATATGTTAGAAAAGAAGGAAGGTTGAAACCTGTTAAACTCTAGAAGTCTGAAAACAACTACAGGGAAATTATGGCATTAGAATACGGTGTGATGAAGTGTAAAATATATGAATACATAGTGTATTATGGAAGGACAGAGGAGGGCCACCTCAGTCATCTTGGAGGAACGATGGGGTCAAGAAATTCTCCCATGATGATGTGATGCTTGGAGTGGTTCCTCAAATACATGATACAACTAGAAAACCGAGCAGGCTGAAGGAGAGGTGATGCAGGCCAAAGGGACCACATGGATAACTCCAGGAGTTCAAGAGAGCATGAGAAGTCATAAGAAGTTCAAATGACTCCATGTAACTAGATTTGAGAACATAGATGAGGATGTAATTTGAGAAGTTTTCTCGTTGCTCATGACCAAAGGACTTATTTATTTCAGCCATGACTTTTTTAGTTATAGAAGGGATTGTACTGGATTCTGAAGATAATATGGAGCCACTTAAGAATTTTAAGCAGAACAACATGAGCTGATGTTGGTTTGGTAGGATGCAGGAGTCTAATTGACATTCATTCCACAGATATTTGTTGAGCATTTACCAATGTTCCAGGCCCTGTACTACTCACAATTTTGAAAAGAAAGGTCTAGAAACAGAAGATACAGGCAGGTGCCTACAGATCATTTTCACAATCTAAATGAAAACTGATGCAGCTTGCTCTAGGTTGGTGGCAGTGCGGTGACCATTGATGTTGGGGGCGCTGCACAAGGAGGATCTAAATGCTTAGCAGAGCTTCCCAGTCCTTCCAGGGTCTGTCTTGGGCAGCTGCTAGTGCTGGGCCTGGACTACACTGGGCAGTGCAATTCTAAGGAACAAGGCTTGGCCAGAATACGAAATACTGCCTGGAAAGTGACAGGAATAAGGCAAAACCTCAGTGTAAAGGGTGCAGAGTGTAGACATTCTCAGGGGATGGTCCTCTGTCCTTTGTAGGGCTAGAGTAGCCTCCCAACTGCAGTAAATCTCTGCTGTGCTATTGAGTATTTGAAGACCGGATATCATCACAGAGGACCAAACACATCCACTCCCCCCAATTCTAAATTTTGTGGGAATACAATTCTATGGGATTAAAGAGAAACTTCAAAGTCCTTTCTAGAGCCCTTATCCACTTGCTTAAGAGGCATGGTAGTGAATAATCTCTAGGGGAAAAAAGGCTTGTGGTATAATCCTCATCGCATTACAGATCTGGGAAATAGAATCAAATACCCACTATTTCCAGTCCTAGAACAGAATATCCAGGAACTCTGCAATGACAACCACAAAAAGTATCCTTTCATCCCTGGAAAGAAATGAGCAGTACAAGTTACCAGGCCAAACCCCTGGGCCCAAGGCTATCAGGAAGAACTCGCCTCTTCCCCAAACTGTACAGTAGGGAATTGACCCTGGAAGGGACTCCTAAGGAAGTGCAAGATTCCCTGCAGCACAAGAGGGAGATAACAGAGGCCCTGGTCTCTCTTTGGTGCTCCCAGGAAGTAAACACTCGATGGTACAATTTGTATGAAGAGAAAATTACCTCTAATTGGAAGTTGGGATAAAAATATCTCCAATCTGTAAACAAAGTAGTTGGAGCATCCTGGAGGCAAACAACTTGAGCTGCAGAGCTGCAGATACGCTGTCTGCCCACTCTTAGGAGCTGCCCCACCCCTGCCCCTGAATCTGCTCTTTAGCCTGGCTCCAAGATAGTCCCCATAGCATGTGTGTCCTTTGTGCTCAATCGTGTCCCCAGTTCTGAAACACAGACGAGGAAATATTTCCCATCTTCCACCCCCCAGCCAGTGGAAATATTCATCAAGTCAAGTAGAGGAAAGAGCTCGTTTGTTTTATCTCATCACACGTGTCCTTCCTGAAGGTGGTCTGGGGAGGGTTGTTTGCTCGCTGTCCCTAACACCTTTTTCCTGTTGTCTGGAGGGAGCATCCAGGCAAATCCTGCTTCTCTACTTCCTCAGAGAAGGAACTGAGGCAGACTCCTTAACAGGGGAACTTGGGATTCACAGTTCTTAGAGCCTTCAGTCTCAGAACAGCAAATCCTGTGTCAGGGCTCTGTTGTGGTCATGAAATTGTCCATTCAGTCTTGGTTGTTGTGTTGCATTTCCAGGTGCACTGGTGAGTAGAGATCCTGGCCGATGGGGACGGGACTCTCCAAGTCCTCCCCTAGCGGAGGTGAGTGAGTCTTTCACCCATGACATGTACGATATACTTATTCAAATACCACCACACGCAAACACACACTAACACACTCTAGCACATGAACACCAGCCTCCTTTTGGTGAAATATGAAAGGACTGCTAAACAGCTGCTTATAAAGGTTTCTCTCTAGGAAGACACTTTAAGCTAAAACATTGGCATTAGTATCATCTTCCTCAACTGAACCACTACGAAGGAGAGGACCATGCAAATAAACTGAACTGCACAACTTTCCTTCCTTATATAGCATGAGCAGCACATCTAGTTAGAGGGGATGGAGGTTTTCCTTCCTACTGTTTCCTTAGTTTGGGGGGAGGGGTAGAAATCCTCCTGTTTAAATGAACTTGAAGAGATATTTTGAAAAGAAGGAGCAGGGCCTGATAGTTGGGAGAAAATGTGAGAGAACAGAGTTGGAAATATTTCAAGGAAGAGGAAACCTGAATGGAGACGAGATGGAGCAACAGAATCTTTGCTAAGCCCTGAAGAGGAATGCTTTTACAGAATGAATCTAGGGTCGGAGACCTCCCTCAGTCAATGAATCTCACTTCTCTCTTGCTGTGAGGGTTAACTTGAGGTGATTGTTCAGGTGGATCATGGCATACTGAATGAACAGAAGCCCTAGTCATGTTACTTTCTAAGAATATGATCACACCAAGAAAACAAACACACATTGATGTAAAACTTCCTCTTTGCTTCTCATTCTCTCTGACCCATCTACAGGCTGAAGTTCCTTTTCTTTAAGACTCTCCAGGAATATTGTATCATTTGGCCCAATCTGAGCCAAAAGAATAGGAAAGGGAAGGGGCACAGACCACAAACATCTATGGAGCACCTAGTATGTTCGAGACCTTTATTTCACAGAATCCTCACAATGACTACTTGAGGTGGGTATTGTTATCCCTGTTTTACAGACAAAGAATCCAAGGCTTAGGGAAATTAAATAACTTTCTCAAGTTTACAAAAACCAAGAACTTGAATCATTGTCCATTAGACTCCAGAGCTTATATTTCCCCTCCTATAATTGCTGCTTCCAGGACCTCTCCCTTCTGTTCAGGGGTGACTCTCACAGGAAAACCCTACTGTTTGCTACTTGATTTACACTTTGCATTAATATTGAAAAGTCTTGCAAATGCTTTTGTTCAAGTTTAGCACATGCGTATTTAGTTCCCTGAGTGCTTCTAAAAAATGTATCTCTCCTTAGTAAATCACACATTAGAAACAAGCATACTCAGTTGGATAATGTGGTGATAGAAGCATAGATTCCACAGCCCCACTCACTGACTGCTTCCAAAACTCTGGTTCCCTTCCGAACAGGGCCAGAGCTCTCCTGGGAACAATTAAATCATATGGAGAAGCAGATCATTTTACAGTCAAGTACATCTTACCCTGTCCCAGTGCATCACTAGTTAGGCTCCATTCCAGGATTGTGTCTCAACCACCGGCCATAACATGCAGACTCCATCCTTGGAGGAAAATCCATGTTTTACAATGAAGCACCTGCATCTGCTCTCAAAGCAACCTCTGTTCCATATAGAATATTCATGGAGCCTTTCTCTCTGGTCTTGTTCTGAGTTTGAAAAGATTCCCTAACAGAGAAGACCATTTAATATAACCATATCACAGTGCAGACACAGGAAATACAGCAGGAGAAAAGAGGCACTAGTTTTTGAAAACTACTCTGTCCATAGCCGGACACATCATATTTCTCAGGTAACCAAAATGATTCCTTCATTTAGGCAAATATGCCTGGCTATCTATCCAGGAACTAAAGGGAATGATAAAGAAAAGAGAAATCAAAGGAAAAAAGTCAGTGGGCCTAAGAAGAATTTTCCTCTTTTTAATTCCTGCAAGTTGTGTTTGATGAAGGAAGAAAGGCTGCCACTCTAATATAATTTTCAGATACTTTTACTTGTGACTGGAATATGGTGAACTGGAACAGAAAGAAGGTTTAAGAAAGGAAAGACAAATAAAATCATAGCAGGTTGTTGAGTTATTTTTAAATGTTTTTCTGTCTTTATGAGATTTTGAGAATGTAATTAATTCACACTTGCAAAGTTTTGAGCAATTATAAAGATTTATAAAGAAGATCATAAAGTGATGGCAGTTGAAGCATATCCTTGGCAACAACCTCAATCTATTTCATGTTTCTTGGCATTCATAATTTGGTATATATGGAAATTATACACACACATTGTTCTACTTTGTAAAAACTAAAAATACTAAAAAAAATGTAGGGAGACTGTATGAAAAATGAAGTCCTTAAGTTAAACATTAAAAAAATATTAGTTGTTGGAAACTCTGGCATATTATACTAATAATTATACTCAAAATTCTGTTTTTAAGTTGTTTCCTGGAGCATTAAGGGTGCATTTTCTATATTAGATATAATACAAACTATTTCAAGAATTTTCACAGTATTAAGTGACACACAAAACTTCCTCCATCCTTTGGTTCAATTTCCAGTGCATTTTATCCTTTATCTTATCTCCTTGTCCTCATAAGATTCTGCTCCATTTTCTACCCTGGCCTTACCATTTTCCAATATTCAGAAATCAGAGCAAAGAATTATCCTGCTTTTCTGCGGAAGAAACTATGGATATATCATCATGGTTTTTTTTTAAGATTTTATTTGTTTGTTTGACAGAGAGAGACACAGCAAGAGAGGGAACACAGGCAGGGGGAGTGGGAGAGGGAGAAGCAGGCTCCCCACTGAGCAGGGAGCCCGATGTGGGGCTCCATCCCAGGACCCTGGGATCATGACCTGAGCTGGAGGCAGACGCTTAAGGACTTAGCCACCCAGACGACCCTATCATCATGTTTTTATCTACCACAGAAACTATGGATTATGTTTATTTCAGAAAGACATCACTTTTATATGCTACATAATATATGTCTTGATTATTTTTTTTTGTCTTGCTTATGTTTTAAGTAGATTTCAGTGCTTTTTCCTTCCATCACATTTGGAATCAGGGCCTCAAAAGAGGTGCAGGCAATAATGCTTCAAAGACAATTAGATTGCATCTTTATTTGTGAGAAAACACTTCGTTTCCAAGTTTTAATTGAGTGTTCCTTCTCTGATTTGTAGTGCCGGATTCATTTTATAGCTATGGAAATTTACCCCGTCCCATTCTTGAACACACTTCTTTACCTCCGCCCATCAAATTCTTTGAATGAGACCGCATGGGCGCGGGTCTAGAGCATCCCTACATCCGTAGCAACCAGATTTCAGCTTCCTTTGTCACCATGGTGACGGCTGTGCCGGGCCAGGTGTCGCTATGGTAACTAGGGGCGGGTAGTAGGGGCCCCGGCAGGCAGGGCGCATGCGCGCGGGGAAGCCTAGCTGCGCCGCGAGCCCGCGGCCCCTCAGCTCCCCTCGTCATGGCGCTGAGGCGGCGGCCGGCGGTCCGGCTCTGCGCCCGGCTGCCAGACTTCTTCCTACTACTGCTTTTCAGGGGTGAGTGTGCGTGTTTCTGCCTTTGGGAGAGGAAGATCTAGGGCGGATGGGAGTTGAGCGGAGCGGCTGGAGTCGGTCCAGGCGGGAATAGCGGTCCCGGCTCCGGGAAAGCGGGGGACTCGGCCGGAGGAGCGGCGCGCGCCCGCGTCCCGGCGGAAAGGGGTCGATGAGGGGCCTCCAGGCGGGGTCCCAGCCGGGTGGGTGCGGGGGTGTGAGGGGCCCGTGCGAGGCCAGGGTAGCTCTCTCGGGGCGGTGGGCCGGTCCCCGGGCGGAGGGTACATCTCTCTGGAAAGACGGTGGCAGCTTAGGCGTGGGCTCGGAACTTGCTAGAAGACACTGCGGAGCGAGCGCCTTGCCCAGAAGTGGATAGTGAGGGGCCTTCCTAAGTACCAGCGAGGCACAGCTCTGAGGCCTATCTGTCTTCTTGGTCATAGCCTTCTGGGGTTCTGCTGTTCATTTCTCTCTTGCTGTAAACAAAGGAACTGAATTGGGCAAACCCAGCTTTACTTTGGGGGAAATAAAATGGCACAGATCTCAATCAAGTATTCTTTTTGTCTCCAGCCTGGCCTAGGAGACCCCACAGACCCTTACCCTGAAATAGCATCTGGGCCATTTTGATCAGGTCACACTGATAAACTTGGGAGTTTTGTCTTTTCCACTGTCTGGAATTCTCTTAGCTTTGGGTGTCCCAGGACAGTTGGACAGAAGGACGAAGTAGATTGTATTTAGTGAGCATGTACTGTATACTAGGCACTTTGAAATCTTTCTCTCATTTAGTGCTTACAAGAACTTTGGGAGGTGGATTTTATTAACTCATTTTCAGGTAAGAGAACTAAGACTTAAGTCAAGTCTCCTTTCCAAGACAGTGTTCCGAGTGAGTCGTAAGCTCGCGTTTCCATAAAGCACCACCACACTTCTGTGGTGGACATCCACAGGTAACCAGATCCGTAGAACCATCCGAAGGTCTTTTCAGTTCTTAGGTCATTTTATTGTTTGGCTGAGTTGCCGTTGTCATCCCATGATGTTTTCCAAAATATACAAATTAAAGCACAAAGTGACTGGGAGTGGGGGTGGACAGACTAGGAAAACAAAGCACTCCTGTGTTTGATGTTCGTTCTTGTGGAATGTTCGTAATGGTGGTAGATAAAAGTGGGGGTCTGAGGAGCTGTGGAAACAGGACTCTATGATGAGGGGTCACTTTCAGGGTATAGATGTCGTCCATATACTTTGCCTGAAAGTGATGTCCAAAAACACGTGGTTGGGAGATATAAATGATCAAAGGCTAGCCAGGGGACAAGGGTATCAGGAATGTCCAGCTCCCGGCTTTGTTGGTCACATTGACACTGTCCTATTCACAGACTGGAACAACTCTCTATTGTTGAAAAGTTCTGTTCACATGAAAGTTTGCAGTTTTTATTGCAGACACATTTGGCAATTTAGGAATGAATTTCAACTTGGTGGCTTGTTAATAAAACTAAAGAAGATGCCAAGGACCTCACATACCCTTAACTTTATTTTGCTCTCCTGGAGGTGCAGGTTTTGTGGCTTTCTTGATATTAAGGACTGGGATTTACCTGCAGAGCATAGGAGGAAGCATAAAATTTTGCAAAATAGGGCTGATGACAATCACTTTGAGAGGATGCAGCTTTTTTTTTTTTTAAGTAGGGAGTTCTTTTTCTGTTATTTTGTATGTACTCTAAACATAGTGTAATACCTTGAAAACTTTATTCTTTCACAGGTCATGACAGCTGTGTCTCTTTTATTTATATGATTATTCTTTTCAATTACTATTATTTTTCAGCATTGTCATTTTAAAAAATTTGTTCCTGATATAATACTTTTTTTTATTAGCCTTTGCCAGGCTCTGTTATAACAATTTAATATGTATTCATTTCATGTTGATAACAACTCTCAGAGGTTTTTACTATTATTTTGCCCATTTTGTGGATGAAGAAACAAGTACAGAGAGATTCAGTAACTTGCTCAGGGTGATAAACCCATGCATTTTAAATTTAGAAATCTTGAACTGTTTTTGTTAATCTAATTTCTAGTTACTTGTATTGCATTTGACAGTGGATTTCTTGTTATACACCAGTTTAACAAATTATCAAATGTTCAAAGCTGTGTGGTTTGTATGTAAAATATTCTTTTGTTGTATTGGTGACAGGTGCGGTTCAACCTTACGAATGTTACACCACATGTCTTTTTTGAATGATTATGTAGTAATTACTTTTTGGTTTCCAAATCTTTTGATGTCCTAGAGAGAAGTGCTTCATTTAGAATTAAAACAGTGACAGTTTGTATTCTTGGGATAAGACAACTTGTGTGCTGTAGTTTAGCAAAATCTGAAAATTAAAACTTCTAGGAAAAATTTTGAAAAATATTCTAAAACATTTTTTAGAATGATTTATTTTATATTGTTTTAATTCTTTTTAAATTATCTGGCAGATATAATTACTATCGTGTGTGTGTGTGTGTGTGTGTGTGTGTGTGTGTTCGTGTTCAGAAAAACAAAGAACACCTGCCCTGCAGCATGCAGTTCCTCAAATCAGCTGTTCATTCCCAAATGACTTGTTGATAGGCATTTCTTCTTGAGTGCTTCAGGCTGCCGAGACTGAATGGATAGCTATTAGAAATACTTAATCATAAGTAATTGCAGTATTACATCCAGACAAAATTATCCTCCACCCAAGCCCCTAAGGTCTGTATAACTTGCTCTTAAGGAGTCCCAGTAGGCTAGGCTTAGAAGAGTTTCTCTGAAAGAAACCATATTTGTAATTAAGCACTTTCTGACATGGACATATAATGTAACTGAAGGAGCTGTGGATTTAGTACATCCAGCTAGCAGCTGTTAGAGATGTGATATTAGCAGATTCCTTCTCCATAAATTCTTTGAATTTTTTCAGAGCACAAGTGGGGGAAAAGAAAAGAAAATATGTGTGTGAATGAAGTTAGGATGTATGGAGTCTGTTGAATGAGACACTATTCATGAAGCTGGATTCTCTTTTTAAGTTATGTTTAGAGTCAGGTGGTGTGAGTGTGATGGTGTTAGGGTTGAATACAGATTTCAGATCTTCTTTCTCTACCCTCTGAATGCTAACCATATATGCAAATAGCTTCACTGGAGTATAAAGAGATCCTGAAAGAACGTTTTGGTAAGCACATTCTTTTACACCTAGTTTAGCAAGGACAGTATCCACTATGGTACTGTATGTGGAGATCTAAAGCCTTAATTTACTGCCTCTTTGCCACTTGTCATGATATACAGAAAGCTTCCTGAGAATTAGCCTTTGTTTCTGATTTAAAGGAATGCTGTAGTATTTTGTGTTGGTGTGTTTTCTTTGTTTTTAGGTAGTATCTATTATGTTATATATTGTATTTCCCATGAGTAGTTAGTGTATATTCAACAGGGGTTTCAATGCTGATTGTGTAGAAACATCAAACTGTTTAATAAATTAAGACTATACAAACATTTTTTTCTTATGTTATCTTTGATTTTCACAGAATCCCAAAGCTTCTATGGTTCAGCCTTCTCTCTGTAAATTATTGCCAGAGTCTCATTCTGCTATATTCATGCCGCTACTCTTCCTAACCTAACCTCAGCTCGCGGTGACCTTTCCTATTTCCATATAAGCATAGCTCTTAGTTTGTAGTTCACTTTAGTCCAACAGTCATTTCTTGAGTATCTGTTATATGCCAGGCACTGTTTTTCATGCTAGGGCTGCAGAAATGAATAAAGTATCCCCAGTTCTAGAAAAGCCAGGACCGTTGTAAGCTGGGTTTCAATTATTGGGTGTAAATACATTTTATCTTCTCGGTGGTATTAAAAATTCACGGGAACAGAGGCTGAATTTAATTTCTTTTGTATCTTTCCAGATATGACTATAGTAAATATTCTCTTTGTCACTTGCCAGTTAACTATCCTAAAAATTTCCTATGTGTCTAGGCATTTTTCATGTATCTTAGCTCTAGTGGCCCCAGGAACTTTGGAAATTCTCAGTTTTTACTAAAGTAGTTTCTGTGAAAGAAAGCAAATGGTATTTCTTGGTTTAATTAAAAAGCTTTACCATTTATGCAGTTATACAAGGTAAAGAAGAAAAAAAGTGGGGAAATGCTTATGGTATAATTTAAGTGACACAAGCTGCAGATGGGACTAGCGTATACTATATGATTACAGGTAGGCAAAACCTGCAAAACTAATCTTATGCTTAGGGGAAAAAATGGAAATATAATGAACCAAAATGTTGATAAGTGCTGTTTTTGAGTGGTAAGTCTTATGGCTGATTGTTTTCTACTCTTCTCTTTTTCTGGCTGATTCTTTTGTCTTTTTTCCAAGTTTTCTTTAATTTCTTTAAATGTTTTTTATATAATGAAAAAAGTTGCATTTTGTCTTGGCCTCTCATATATCCAATAGTGGAATTTTAAATTTGACACCAGTAAAGATTTTCTTTTAAAGTGAAAAACTGTTTAGTTCAATGTGATAGCATGTTGCTTGTGCTCTTTAATTAACGTCAGCCACAGAAAATGAAGGAGGGACTGACTTGATTCAGTTGTTTGATCATGCATTGTTTGTGACTCATTTGAGAGATTTGCTGTCACTGGCTTTTGGGTTGGGGAGCCAGCTGTGGCATCCTCAGCAAATGGTTAACTGGAAAACTGAAAGAGAGCTGATGAGAAAATCTGCCTCTCTCCCTTTTTTTTGAACAAACAGAATAATCTGAGTAGTTGCTGTGGTTTGCCTGTTCAGAGTCAGCCAGCATTTATTGAACACCTCCTTTGTGCCAACCGGGCAACTCCTGGAGGACTGTTTTCTTTGTCTTGGGTGAGAGGAACACCAGGTCAAATTGACTTCCTTGGAAAATAGACTCTGAAAGATGTTTCCTGAAGTGGGCTGTCAGCTCATGTACCCTTATCACTTCTTCCTGCCCACCATGGACTTCCTTGTTTGATGTCTTTCTCTAAGGAAAACACATGATGTCTTTAGAATGAGGTGCAGCTGTCTGGAGGGTTACAAAGAATGCAGCAAATCCTAAGACAGCTGCCTTTTTATTTTTTTTTTCCGTGTTTTTCCGCTAAAGTATCTCTGTCAGGGTGCTGGAACTTAACCAGCCAATCCATATTTATTTGGCAGTCTCTGTTTTCATGGCTGTAAAGCTTTCCATGAGCAAAACAGGGAAATCTAAGATGACCACTTCTCCAGACCAGAAGAAACATACAGTTTAGATAGTGAACAGAGTAGCATCTTGGGAAATATTTTAATGTGTTTAGAAGCAAGAGCATTTACTTGCGCTTGCCTGGTAGGGGAGAATTTCAAGAAGGAGCTGGACTTTTAGGGATAATCTTCATTTACCTAGTGCAGATTTGGGGAATGGAGGTATTGAGGGCCAGTAAAGTGAAGGAAATATTATGAGCAAAGGCATGGAGTTAGGAATGTGTATGTTGTATTTTAAGACCTATAAGTTATAATGAGAAAAAATACCACCTGCCATTTATTGAGAACTGTGTGCCAGGTGCTGTGCTGATAGCTTTACCTGGGCTCTTTTAATTGATCTCAGAAATCAGTTTTTATAGGTTTCATTTTGCAGATGATGAATCTGAGGCTCAGGCAGGTTATTACAGTTAGTAAGTTGAGGAGCCAGATCATCCATTGTGAAGAACATTGGAGAGTAACTAGATTGTAAAGTGCTTTCAATGCCAGGCCAAGAAATTTGGACCTTATTACGTAGGTTCTAGAAATTCATGTGGCAGTTTGAAGCAGGGAAGTGATAGGATCAAAATTATTTTAGAAGTATTAGTCTGATATTCAAGAAGATTGGAAAGGAAGGGTTGGTTAGGAAGTTCAAGATCACTTCCTTCAGGGTAGGTCTCATGATGTTCAATTCACTTTTATGTGTATCTAAAAATATATTTATTTTGTTCTTGAAATATAGATTTGCTAGATGTGTAATTTTTGGTTGACAGTTATTTTGTCTTAGAGCCTGGAATACATAACACAGATGCTTTCTGGTTTCCGTTATTACTGTTGTGAAGTCTGCAGTTAGTCATATCTTTAGCCTTTTCTAGGTTGCCTGTCTTTTCTCCACCTACTTTAAAGATCTTTTCTTTGTCTTTGGTATTCTGAAATGTTACTACAATGTGTCTAGGGTGTGTTTCTTTTTAGTTATTTTCCTTGTTAATTTGTTATACTTTGTGTATCTATTACTTTATATCTTTCCTGAGAATTTTCAGGTATTATCTGTTCAAATACTGTCTACCTTCTGGTTCCTTAATTCTTTCCTTCTGGGACTCTGATTTGGTATGTATTCAGTCATTCTCTCTTCTAAGACTTAACCTTTCTGTCATAATTTCATATTCTTCCCTTTGTGCTGTTCTGGGTTATTTAGCTTTGCTTTATAGCTCTTTCTTTTTTCAGCTGTGTCTAATCTGTTGTTTAACCAGTACATAAAGCTTTTTTTTTTTTTTAACCACTTAACATTGCTCATTTCTGTAATTTTACTTGGTTCTTTTTATAATCTGGTCTCTTTTGCTTGTTCATTTTTTTTAAAGTCCTTTTTAAAAATCATTTCATGCATAGCTGTTTTATGTTCTTTATCTGATATTTCAAATATCTGACATTCTTGGAGATCTAAATTTAATGTTCGTTGTTTCTCATGAATCTTATGGTGGTTTGTTTTTCTTTACTCATAAGCTTATTATTTGATTGAATGTAATTAGTGCAGGGTCTGATCTGAAGATGCTTTTTGTGAGAGAGTATGCTTCCACCAGGCAGTGGCTACCTGGTATGGCTTTACCCCTTTGAGAGTCCCTGGGATAATTGGAAAATCTCAGGCTTAGTTTCTCTGCCTTCCTGCTGGCCCAAGGGCACAGTCTCCCCACTGAAGTGTTAAAAATGAGCATTTGCTGTAGGGTCACATCCCCACCCATCTTTCTGGTTTCAGCCCATAGATATTTTATTTGCCCTTTTAAAGGTCCCCCCACTTTCTGGGAGCCCAGAGATGTATTAAAAACTATGGTAGGACCTTGTTGGAGTGAAAAGACCTTTTGGAGTATCTAATCCACTGTACTGCTGGAAACAGGAATCTCAGCTTTTACTTACCCTGTTCCCCCTTTTAATTAATGTAAGAGTCACAGGTCTTTCTTTCTTTTTTTATTTTCTTAAAAGATTTATTTATTTTTTAGAGAGAGAGTGAGCATGCGCACGTACACAAGCAGGGGGGGTGGAGAGAGAGGGAGGGAGAATCTCAAGCAAACTCCACACTGAGTATGGAGCCTGATGCAGGGCTACATCTCATAACCCTGAGCCAAAACCAAGAGTCAGACACTTAACCCTCTGCACCATCCAGGCGCCCCTCACATACCTTTCTTTAAATATTCATATTGTGAAGGTAATGTCTTTTGTTTTCAGTTTCAAATATAAAAGTATTGACTGTTTTTTCAGAGCACATCTACCCCCAGACAGGTTGTGATATACTTTTTTTTTAAAGGTTTTATTTATTTATTTGACAGAGAGAGAGAGAATACAAGCAGGGGGAGCAGCAGGGAGAGGGAGAAGCAGGCTCCTGCTGAGCAGAGAGCCCGACGTGGGGCTCGATCCCAGGACCGTGGGATCATGACCTGAGCTGAAGGCAGATGCTTAACCGACTGAGCCACTCAGGCACCCTGGGTTGTGATATACTTGAAGGGAGGGATTGTATGATTCTCGCTAAGCATCACTGCTTTGAGAATGGGGCTATATTATTTTTTTAAACATTTATTTATTTTAAAGAGTCAGAGAGTGCATGTGCATGTGGGGGGAGGGAAAGAGAGAATCTTCAAACAGACTCCCTGCTGAGAGTGGAGCCTGGTGCCAGGCTCAGTCCCACCACCCATGAGATCATGACCTGAGCTGAACCAAGAGTGGGGTGCTTAACCAACTGAGCCACCAGGCACCCTTAGGGGTATATTATTTTAAAGATATACTGAATTGTACAACTATAATCTCTGTCCTTGGGTTGGATTCTCTGAGAAGCAACCATCTATCGTTCATGATACAGCAACTTAAAATTTGGAGAATTACAGCTGTTCTGCCCTAGACAGGCAACTGGTGAAGGTGAAGACATTCAGTGGCAAAATGTAAAAGTAACCTTGAGCTTTATAGCTGAAATCTGAATCTGAGATTCATATTCCTACAGAATAAAATGCTGGTTCTCTGAAAGGCTCAGCCCATGTACTGTGAGGAAGAAAACCACCCACTGCATCTTGGGAAGGCTCCATTGTTTGTAGCCTTTCAGATACTTTTCTGGGTGAAGGAAGGAGCATAGCATTGTGGGTGTTAGGCATTCTGGATTCATTTCCCAGCATTGCATGTGATTCATTTTTGGACCTTGGGGAGATAATATTGGTTTTAATCCAAATCATTTGAAAGTAATTTAAACACTGTCCCTTTCGCACTACCAGCAAAACATCCACATTTTATTCCCCTTATTAGATGACTCACTTAAGCTATATGAGTTTCACATCCAAAGAAATGATTTTATGGAATTTAAGAGAATTTTTAACTGATTAGTTGAATTAGTTTATTTTTTAATTAAAAGCGCATTAGAAGGTTTTGAAAACGTAGTTTATAGAAATATCTTTCTCTTCTCAAAGTTTAGAAGTGCATTAGAGCCAGGTAAACTTGGTTTGAACTCTTAAGAGGTTGGGAGCATGCATCTTTCAGACCCTCAGGGTTTTTGTATTTTTTAAGTCTGCTACAGCCTTACTACATCTAATGTTTTAAGAGTTTCTGTGTTTGTTTACCCCGAATTAAAAATTGAGAGCTATTTGGTTGGGTTGGTGTTCTTAATTGTTTGATTTCTTTGTATCAGATATGAAGTTTCACTCTGACCATAAGTCCACTGGTAATAAAGAACAGGTTTAGAACCGTAGTTGTGAAGAACAACAACAACAACAAAAAACAAATATTTAAGTGTCTTTAATTTACCAGGCAATTGTTTTATACCATTAGGGTACATAGGTAAAGTAGCTTATGTTATGAACATTTTATAGGAACTAATGAAAGCTGTGGACCTTTTCCTCCAAAGAGTATTTTTATATACATATATAAAATCTTTTATATACTATTTTTGGGAGTTTGTATCCCCCAGAAGATTATTTATGCACCTTAGGTTGAGAAGCCTGCTCTAGGGCTCAGGATCCCAGTGGGGGACACATCTTTAGAATGCATGTTTTTTGAAAAAATGCTGACTGCAAGTAGAGTTCAGGAGGATCACAAAAATATTATTTTATTCTTATGTTATTTCTTCTTTCCGTTAATTCTGTTATAGCCTAACTTTTCTGTTAGACTATTTATGGATAATGACTGTTGGTGTCAAACATCTGGTCATGGGTACCTAGGTGGCTCAGTCAGTTAAGCATCTGCCTTTGGCTCAGGTCATGATCCCAGAGTCCTGAGATCGAGTCCACATTGTTCAGCAGGGAGTCTGCTTCTCCCTCTTCCTCTGCTCCTCCCCTGCTTGTGCTCACTCTCTCTCTTGCTTGCTCACTTTCTCTATCAAATAAATAAATAAAATCTTTAAAAAAAAAACCCATCTGGTCTTATTCTCTATACATTTCCAATTTAAATTACTCTGGTAGATAAGTCAGAGAGTGAAGACTTGGATATAAATGGGAAACAGAGTATACATGTAACTTTAAAAATGCTTAGTTCTATAATTTTCACAGTGTTTTCATCATGTTAGTACAGCTTCAGGAGGTATGCAGGGTTAAGCTATATGAAAAACAGAATGAAATGTCGAGATGAAATTATTGCTGGAATTCCTCTTCCATCTACCTCTTACGTCTGCTTATAGCAGCTCTCTGTCTCTCTTTTTCCTCCCTGGCTCACCCTCTCTTCCCCTTACTTAGGCATTAGTGATGAGAGAAGAATCCTAAAGATGTTTAATAACACTGAATGAGGGATTTGGACTTCATTGAAGCCAGAACAAATATTTTCTCCTCCTATTACCCTGTGGCTAATATCCCTCATGCTGTTTGCAAATTACAACAAACTATTCCTCAGAGTGAGTTCAGGGTCAGGTAACTTTTTTGAGAAGGAGTATGTTTTTGTGTTCTGTTCTCTCTTCAACTCACAGATTTTACTTTCTGTGCTCTTCTTGTCAGGTACGTTTTCTACGTGTAGGGGAAATAAAATCTGTTAAAACTTTGGTTGCTTCTATTCTTATATGTGAGCAGTACCTTTTAGCTCATATTTTTTTAAAGTTACTTTTAATGAAACCTCGAGGAAGAAAATTTAATTGGAATTTAGAGGCTCCAGTTTTAAGCCCCATGACTGTAGCCCGATGATAATGTGATGTGCTTGGTTGTAAAGCCTTAGTTTCCAGTGGAAATCAAGCTTTTCCTTCAAGGAAGAAATCATTAGATTTGGGTTTCCTGATGACAGAGGTGAAGCAGTTCTTTGAATGTCCACATCCACCTTTGCCATGGAGGAGTTGGATTCTAAAGAAATGTTGCTTTCTTTTTTTCTTTTGAACGATTATGGCTGTATAATAGAGGAAAAATTGGTAAGACTTATTTTATTTCCTTTTTATTGGGAATCATGATTTGGAGCATGGTCTTTGGCTCTGTAGAATTGTTTACTGAAGAAGGGTTACTGAGTAATCCTTGTTTTTTCCTTTTCTATTTTATTATCATGGCCCATCTACCCCCAAACATAGAGCATACTCTTCTCTTAATTGCTGTTCATTCCCTAGCATCCAGCTTAGTGTACTTCTCTGTAAAGTCTTTTTTAGATCTCTAACCTGGAGTGAACTTGTCCTCTTCTGAATTTCTATTTATTAGGAAGAGCATAAACTAGACCAAGATTTGGATCTCAGCTGTGCTATATGACTTGCCAAAGTTAATTTCCTGTTCTATAAAAGAGTAGTGGTAATGTGTAACTTTGTAGGATTGTTTTGCAAACCAGAGACTATATATAAAGCTCCCATCAGAATATCTAAATGGTAACAAATATAACACTAATTAATATAGTAAAATTAAAATTAATTACATAATTCATATAAGTGCTCTGCAGAGGGCCTGGCATAATAATAAGCTCATAGTGTTAGGTTTGTTTTTTGTTTTTTTTGGGGGGGGGGGTTTGGTCAATAAGTAGTAGCGATTTACTTTATTATTAACTGTTGTTGCTACTACTTCTGTTACTACTTTCCACTTTACTGCAATTCATTTGATCCTTAATTATTGAGAGGCAAATTTAAAATGAAGTTTATCAAGCTTAGGCTTTTGGACTCCTTACTTACAGAGGGATCCCTTTTAAGGCCCTGGATTTCATACTAGCAATATGTCCTCAAATTTGCATAAGTTAGATGCCTTAGCCATAATCAATTAAGACTTTTCTTCCACTCTGCCTTCCCCTCTGTCATACTTCCCATGTTGAGTACCATCGTAACGGTCATAGACATTTTTCCCAGATAATGAGTTGGGAACATATTCAGTTCTGGTTTTAGTGGGATTGTTTATGTGTTCCACAGTCACTGTTATGTATAGTTGTTATTGCTAACCATCTCAGTGTAGGCATGGTTTCCGGGAATATTCTACCACATTGTTAACTTACTAGGATTGTGATATGAAGTTGTAAAGCCCACTGTGAATGCCAGTTTTAAGCCCTCATAATGCCACTGTAGTGAGTTATGTGGTTGAAAAAGCAGGTAATGAGTTTTCTCAAGTCAAAGTGTAAGATTTGTCACTGTAAAAGAAAACTTGAAATATCCTGAAGTCTTACAGCTTAAATGTGAAAGAAATGTTATTGTATGTATTTGTTTATTTTTAAACAGAGAGGGGCACAGTTGGTTAAGTGTCGTCATGATCCCAGAGTCCTGGAATCGAGCCCCAATTGGGCTCCCTGCTCAGCAGGGAGCCTGCTTTTCTCTCTCCCTCTGCCCCTGCTCATGTGCTCTCTCTTGCTCACTCGGTCTCCCAAATAAATAAATAAAATCTTAAAAAAAAATAGAGCACGTGCATGAGTGGGGGTGGGGGGAGGTGCAGAGGGAGAGGGAGAGAGAATCCCAGGCAGACTTCATGCTCAGTGTGGAGGCTGATGTGGGGCTCGATCTCACAACCCTGGAATCATGACCTGAGCTGAAATCAAGAGTTAGCCACCCAGGTGCCCCTGAAGGAAACTTTAGACAGAGATTTTCCCAAACTCAAGAACACTTTGCATGATTTGCCGATAATGAATATTTCATTTTCCTGTGATATTACCAATAATGAATAATGAATTATGAGGTGGAAAGAAACTTTCCTATAGTATTAAGTTTTTTCATTAACCATGCTGAAGGAAAGTTTTCTTCTTCTTTTTTTAGATTTACTTATTTATTTTTATTTATTTTTAGAGAGCACAAGCAGGGGAGGGGCTGAGGGAAAGAGAGGAGAGGAAGAGAGTCTCAAGCAGACTCCCCACTGAGTGCAGAGCCTGACATGGGACTAAGTCCCACGACTCTTGAGATCAAGAGTTGGATGCTTAACTGACTGAGCCACCCAGGTGCCCCTGAATTAACTGATTGAGCCACCCAGGCATCCCAAGGTGCTCCTGAATTAAAGTCTTAATTATATTTGTTATTTTCATAGACAGTTTTATAAAATCATTGGCATATGATGAGATGATCTAAAAATCCCAAGATGTACGAAAGATTGTAGTGTACCAAGGAATTAATTAAAATATCATATGTCTAGATTTTGTGATATTTGTGTGGCCATCTTTTAAAATTTATATATTTTTGTGATTTTTGTTCTCATAATAAATATTCACTTATTACCTAATATTCACTTATTACCACTTACTACCTATACCTTTGTATTCATAAATTTATATTTGTTTTCCTAATGAGGGACTCAAAATTTTATCCACTTTAAGCTCCACAGAACTTGGTTTACCCTAATTATAGTCTAATTTGAATCATATCTTTGGATGTTATATTGACCTATTAATTTAAATTATCAATGGCAGTATAGTTTTCCTATTTGTGTGTCTTGACTCTTCAGGTAGTTTGTAGTTTGAGGGTAGAAAACTTGTCTTATGCCTAGCATAATTTTTGAAATGGGTATATAGATATAGGTATACAGATGTCCATTGATGAGAGAACAGTGTGGCATAAGGAGGTGTCTGCTCTTTAACTGCAGGTTTGGGAGCTTCACTAGCTATTTTGGATGGGGGCCGACACATATTTCTGTTCAAACATATTTTAGCCTTGACAGATCAGAAGCCACGATCTAATTTGTATGTTTCTTAATCTTTATTTTAAAGTAATTTGGAGCTAGAAGACCTGGTTTCCACTTTGATCTCTGATACTTTCAAGTTTCAAAGTTATAATTGTCTCCTAATATATTTGAGACTTATTCTCTCAATCTGTAGAGAGGTGATTATAATACCCATTTTATAGGATTGTTACATGGATCAAATGAGACTGTGAGTGAAAGTGGTACTATAAGTTATAAAATGCTATCCAGATGTAAACTATTCCCATTCTTTTTTTTTTTAAACTATTGCCATTCTTTGCTTTCTTCCCTTTGGGTTCTAGAGTTTCATTAGACCTCCAGTTCTCCAAAACTTTAGGTTACAATACTAACTAGAGGAACTTCATTATATTAAAGCTTCCCTGATGGTTTATTTTGATGAGATAGCCAGTTTTAAAATTTATTTTTTTCTATGTAGGGAACATACATACATTTCAACTAAGGTACAGATGGTGTCCTGAAATTTTCTTAAAAAAACCCAAAAAAACAAAAAACTAATTTTAAGTTTGAAGAGTAAAGAAGAAAAATTTCTCTTTGACACTCCAGGATTTAAAAAGTGGTTCAATATTTGTAGAAAAAGTTAGACCTCTTACTGGGGAAATTTTCATGTCTGAGCTAGCAAGCTTTGAATAATAAAAAGCATTGGTGGGAATTTTAGCATATCTTTAAGTAAAGGGGCTGCCAATATAAATCAGGGAGTCTACATTAAAAATAGACATTAGATAAATAGCTAGTAAGAGTGGATGAGTTCAGGATAATAAAATGCTATGTGAATAAGAAGATCTCCATTTCATAGGCTGTTCCACCTGAGAGTTTTAGTGTTGCCTTTACCCAAACAGTGAAATGAAGTGACAGAATTTCATGTCCTGAGATCAGTGTGCCATGTAATGTTAGCTATCCTTCACATGAAGGGCATTTCTTTTTGTATATGAAGAAAAGTAGGGGAATATGAAGGAAAACATTCTGAAACTCAAATAAAATACCTTTGTTTTAAGACACAAAGAGTATATAGTTTTCAGAAAGTGCTAAAACAAACCATATGTTGGGTATTAAACCAGAGCCTTATGGGCATTAAATTCTGGGCCCCCAACTCTCTCATAGATTATATTCATACCATTTCAAAGCATTAGTTGAAGTCTGGAGAGTCTGAAAGTGTTAACTACTCCTCAAAATTAGAGGCACTCATTCATTGGAGAACCAAAATTTGGAATCTGTCTTGTTACAGACCTAGATAGGTAAGATACTTAAGAAAATTTCCTCCTCTTTTAAAGGTTGTTCATGTTGGAATTCTCTGGAAGAGGGAACTGTCTTACAGGCTAAATCTAATTGCAGGAGATGCAGATTTTTATCATTGATGTACACAATGATCTCAGCAACTCATTTAATCATTTTCTATTAAGTTTTCTACCCACCAAGGTAATATTTACCCCTCTCAACTCACACAGACATAAAATTTGTAGAATTTTAGAGCTTAAAGGTATTGTAAGACATGTTTCTCAACCTTGGCACTGTTGACATTTTGACCTGGATAATCCTATGTTATGGTGTCCTGTGTCCTGTGCACTGTAGGATGTTTAGCAGCATTCCTGGCCTCTAAATGCCAGTAGTAGCATTGCTAGTTATGACAGCCAAAAATGATTCCAGAAATTTCCAAATGTTCTATGGGTGGCAGTATCTTTCCCAGCTGAGAACCACTGCTGTAAGAGATTATTCAGGATGAGAAAGCTGAGGCCTAGAGAAGTTCAAGTCACCAGCTTTAGATCACATAAATATTAAGTGATTGAGCTGGAACTAGAACCCAGCTTTATTAATATACTCCCAACTCAATTCCCTGGTTTCCCCCTTAAATTAATTTAGAGTTTCATTCCATATCAAAAGCAGTGGCATACATTAAAGTTTTGATGCCAAAAGAAATATTGATAAATCTTCTACATTTACCAATTACGTATTACCCACTCACTTCCACCCCACCACTTCCAAAGCTCTACCATACATCCTAAAGAATCCCTGCTTTCCTTAGCTCTTAAAAACTTAATAAATTCTTGAGCACCACTTCAGCTCCAGCTATCCCAACAGGGCACCCCCTGTGCGGAGAGCCTTGGCCTGTGCCTGCTCCAGCTGTCCCACCAGGGCCCCTTGCATGGAGTGTCCTAGCCAGTGCCCACTCCAACTCTAGCCATCCTGCTGGGGTGGCCCTGGTACAGAGTGCCCTAGGACTACTTACTGGCCCATCCTGCTTCAGCTCCAGCTAGCCAGCCAAAGCTTCCAGGCACTGAGGATGTTCCTTTGTGAGGCTCATCTTTCAAGACTGGGAGATGTGGCTATTTTCCTTAATTCATAGAAACAAACAAAGAAAATCAAACAAAATGAGACAAAGAAATATGCTTCAAACAAAAGAACAAGGCAAAACTTATGAACTAAATGAAATGGAGATGAGCAATCTATCTGATAAAGATTTCAAAGTAATGGTCATAAAGATACTCACTGGACTTGAGAAAACAGTGGATGAGCTCAGTGAGAACTTCAACAAAGAGAAAATATAAAAAAGAACCAGTAAGAGTTGTAGAATATAATAACTGAAGTGAAAAATACACTAGAGGGAATCAACAGCAGATTATAGGGTACAGAAGAATGGATCAATCATCTGGAAGACAGGGTAATGGAAAGCACTCAAGCTGAACAGGAAAAAAAAAAAGAAATAGAATAGTTTAAAGGACTTCTGGGATAGCATCAAGCCCTCTGATGTCCACTTTGTAGGGTTTCAAGAAAGGAAGGGAGTGAGAAAGTTTTTTTTTTTTTTTTTAAGATTTTATTTATTTATTAGAGAGAGAATGAGAGAGAGCGCAAGAGGGAAGAGGGTCAGAGGGAGAAGCAGACTCCCTGCTGAGCAGGGAGCCCGATGCGGGACTCGATCTCGGGACTCCAGGATCATGACCTGAGCCGAAGGCAGTCGCTTAACCAACTGAGCCACCCAGGCGCCCAGGAGTGAGAAAGTTTTAAGTACTTGTGCATCCAGTGTAGGAGCACCTAAATATATGAAGCAAATATTAACAGATACAAAGGGAAAAATTGATGGTAATACAATCATAATAGTAGGGGACTTTAACACCCGCTTACATCAGTGGATAGCTCATCCACACAGAAAATAAGGAAACAGTGGCCTTGAATGACATATTAGACCAGGTAGACTTAACAGATATATACAGAACATTCTATCCAAAACCAGCAGAAAACACATTCTTTTCAAGTACACATTGAACATTCTTCAGGATAGATCACATGTTAGGCCACAAAATGAGTCTCAGCAAATTTAGTAAGATTGAAATCAAATCATATTAACATCTTTTCCATCCACAACACTATGAAACCAGCAATCAGTTACAAGAAAAGAACTGGAAAAGGCCCACAAACACATGGAGACTAAACAACATGCTCCTAAACAACCAATGGGTCAACGGAAACATCAAAGAGGAACTCAAAAAATACTTGAAGACAAATGAAAATGGAAAGACAGTGTTGTAAAATCTTTGAGGTGCAGCAAAAGAAGTTTTAAAAGTGAAGTTTATAGTGATACAGGCCTACCTCAAGAAACAATAAAGATCTCAATCTAACCTTATACCTAAAGGAACTAGAAAAAAGAAAAAGCCCAAAGTTAGTACAAGGAAGGAGATAGTAAAGATCAGAGTAGAAATAAAAGAAAATGGAGACTACAAAAACAGTAGAAAAGATCAGTGAAACTAAGAGCTTGTTCTTTGGAAAGATAAACAAAATTGATAAACCTTTAGCCAGATTTATCAAGAAAAAAAGGACTCAAAAGTTAGAAATAGAATTAAAACCAACACCACAGAAATAACAGGGTAATAGGAGACCACTATGAAAAATTATATGCCAACAAATTGGATAACCTAGAAGAAATGGATAAATTCCTAGAAATGTAGGATCTTTCAAGATTGAATCAGGAGGAAACAGAAAATCTGAATAGACCAATTAATAGTAATGAAATTGAATTGGTAATTAAAAAACTCTCAGCAAACAAAATTCCAGGACCAGATGGCTTTACAGGTGAATTCTACTAAATATTTAAATAAGAGTTAAAAAAAATATAAAAATAGAAGAGGGGAGAAAGTTTTCCAAATTCATTCTGTGAGGCCAGCATTACCGTGAAACCCAAACCAGACAAAGACACTATAAAAAAAGAAAATTACAGGCCAATATCCCTGCTGAACATAAATGCAAAAGTTTTCAACAAAATATTTGCAAACCAAGTTCAACAATACATTAAAAGGATAATTTACCATGATCAAATGGGATTTATTCCACAGATGCAAGCGTGGTTCGATATCTGCATATCCATCACTGATACAACACATTAACAAGATGAAGGATAAAAACCATATCATATCAATGAATGTAGAAAAAGCATTTGACAAAATTCAACATCGATTCATGATAAACTCTCAACAGAGTGGGTTTAGAGGGAACATACCTCAACGTGATGAAGACCATATATGTCAGACCCACAGCTAATGTCATAGTGGTGAAAGCTAAAAGCTTTTCCTCTAAGATCAAGAACAAACATGGATGCCCACTCTTGCCATTTTTATTCAACATAGTGCTGAGAGTCCTAGTAGCAGCAGTCAGACAGGAAAAAGGCAGTCAAATTGGTAAGGAATAAGTAAAACTGTCCCTATTTGCAGATGGCATGACACTATATATACAAAGCCCTAAAGAGACCAGAACAAGACAAGGATGTCCACTCTTTCCACTTTTATTCAACATAGTACTGGAAGTCCTAGCCACAGCAATCAGACAACAAAAAGAAATGAAAGGCACCCAAATTGGTAAGGAAGAAGTAAAACTTTCACTATTTGCAGATGACATGGTACTGTATGTAGAAAACCTGAAAGACTCTACCAAAGGAGTACTAGAACTGATAAATGAATTCAGTAAAGTCATAGGATTCAAAAGCAATGTGCAGAAATGTGTTGCATTTCTATACATTAATAATGAAGCATCAGAAAGAGAAATTAAAATAATCCCATTTACAATTGCACCAAAAATCGTAAGATACCTAGGAATAAACTTAATTAAAGAGGTGAAAGGCCTATACTCTGAAAACTATAAAACATTGATGAAAGAAATTGAAGATGACACAAAGAAATGGAATGACATTTCATGCTCATGGGTTGGAAGAACAAATATTGTTAAAATGTCTATACTACCCAAAACAATCTATACAGTTAATGCAATCCTTACCAAAATACCAACAGCATTTTTCACAGAACTAAAACAAGCAACCCTAAGATTTGTATGGAACCACAAAACACCCTGGATAGCCAAAGCAATCTTAAAAAAGAAGAGCTGGAGATGTCACAATTCCAGACATCAAGTTCCAGACTAACAAAGCTGTAGTAATCAAAACAGTATGGTACTGGCACAAAAATAAACACATAGATCAATAGAACAGAATAGAAAACCCAGAAATAAGCCCGCAAGTGTATGGTCAATTAATCTTCGACAAAGGAGGGAAGAATATGCAATGGGAAAAAGAGTCCAACAAATGATGTTGGGAAAACTGGTGAGCTGTATGCAGAAGAATGAAACTGGTCCACTTTCTTATACCATACACAAAAATAATTTCAAAATGGGTTAAAGACCTAATATGAGATCTGAAGCTATAAAACTCCTAGAAGAGAGCACAGGTAATGATTTCTCTGACATTGGCTATAGCAACATTTTTCTAGATGTCTCCTGAGGCAAGGGAAATAAAAGCAAAAATGACTGTTGGGACTACATCAAAATAAAAAGCTTCTGCATAGTGAAAGAAACAACAAAACTAAAAGGTAACCTACTAAATGGGAGAAGATACTTGTAAATGACATATCTATAAAGGGTTAGTATCTAAAATATGTGAAGAACTTACACAACTCAACACCCAAAGAACAAATAATTCAATTTAAAAATGGGCAGAAGAAATGAATAGATATTTCTCCAAAGAAGACATACAAATGACCAACAGACACATGAAAAGATGCTCAGCATCACTCATCATCAGTGAAATGCAAATCAGAACTGCAGGGAGGGGTGCCTGTGTGGCTCAGTCAGTTAAGTGTCTGACTCTTGATTTCAGCTCAGGTCATGATCTCAGTGTCGTGGGATCGAGCCCCATGTCAAGCTCCATGCTCAGTGCAGGTAGGCTTGAGATTTTCTCTCTCTCCATCTCCCGCTGCCCCTCCCCCTACTCTCTCTCTCTCTCTCTCTCTCTCAAAATAAATAAAATCTTAAAAAAAAAAAAGATATTACCTCACATCTGGTCAGAATGACTAAAATCAAAAACACAGGAAACAACAAATATTGACGAAGATGTGGAGAAAGGGGAGCCCTTTTGTACTATTGGTGGGAATGCAAACTGGTGCAGCCATTGTGGAAACAGTATGGAGGTTCTTCAAAAAGTTAAAAAAAGAAATACCCTATGGTCCGGTACTACTATTTACAGAAAAAAATACAAAAATACTAATTCAAATGGATACATGCACTCCTGTGTTTATTGCAACATTATTTACAATATCCAAATTATGGAAGTAATCCAAGTGCCCATTGATAGATGAATGGATAAAGATGATGTGGTGTATATATTTACAATGGAATATTAATTCAGCCATAAAATAGAATGAAACCTTGCCATTTGCAACAACATGGATGGAGCTAAAGAGTATATTGCTAAGCAAAATAAGTCAGAGAAAGATACCATATGATTTCAATCATGTAGAATTTAAGAAATAAAACAAATTAGCAAAGGGAAAAAAAAGAGAGACAAACCAAGAAAAAGACTCTTAACTATAGAGAACAAACTGATGGTAGCCAAAGGGGTGGTGGGTGGGAGGATGGTTGAAATAGGAGATGGGAATTAAGGAGTGCACTTGTCATGATGAACACTGGGTAATGTATGGAATTGTTGAATCACTGTAATGCACACCTGAAACTAATATAACACTATGTTAATCATACTGGAACTAAAATTAAAAAAAGAAGCCCTAGAGACTCCATGAAAAAAATTAGAACTAATAAATTCAGTAAAGTTGCAGGATACAAAATTAATATACAGAAATCTGTTGCATCTTTTTCTTTTTTGTTTTAAAGACTTTATTTATTTATTTGATAGGGAGTGCGAGAGTGCACAAGCACAAGCAGGCAGAGCAGCAGGCAGAAGGAGAGGGACAGGCAGGCTCTCCTGAACATAGAGCCCGATACGGGGCTCCATCCCAGGACCCGGGGATCATGACCTGAGCTGAAGGCAGATGCTTAACCAACTGAGCCACGCAGGCGCCCCAATCTGCTGCATTTCTTTACACTAATAGTGAAGTAGCAGAAAGAGAAATAAGAAAGCAACCTCATTTACAATTACACCAAAAAGAATAAAATACATAGGACTACATTTAATCAAGGAGATGAAAGACCTGTACTCTGAAAACTGTAAGCCATTGATGAAAGGAATTGATGACACAAATAAATGGAAAGATATTCCATGCTCGTGGATTACAAAAATTCATATTGTTAAAATGTCTACTTCAGTCTGTGGAGTCAAGGCAATCCGTATTGGAATACCAATAGTGTTTTTCACAGAACTAAAACAAATAATCCTAAAATTTGTACAGAGCCACAAAAGACCCAACATAGCCAAAACCATCTTTTTTTTTTAATGTAAATTCAATTTAGTTAACATACACTATATTATTAGTTCTGGAGATAGAATTTAGTGAGTCATCAGTTGCATATAACACCCAGTGCTCATTACATCAAGTGCCCTCCTTAATGCCCATCACCCAATTACCCCATCCCTCATGCACCTCTCCACCAGCAACCCTTGGTTTGTTCCCTATAGTTGAAAGTCTCTTATGGTTTGCCTCCCTCTGTTTTTATCTTATTTTTCCTTCCCTTCCCCTATGTTTATCTCTTTTGTTTCTTAAATTCCACATATGAATGAAATCATATGTTTGTCTTTATCTGACTGACTTATTTCATGTAGCATAATACCCTTTAGTTCCATCCACATCATTGCAAATGGCAAGATTTCATTCTTTTTGATGGCTGAGTAATATTCCATTATATTTACATACCACATCTTTATCCAGTCATCTGGGCTTTTTCCATATTTTGGCTCTTGTGGACATTGCTGCTATAAACATTGGGGTACATGTGCCCCTTTGGGTCACTATTTTTGTATCCTTTGGATAAATACCTGGTAGTGAAGTTGATGGGTCATAGGCTAGTTCTATTTTTAACTTTTTTGAGGAAACTCCATACTGTTTTCCAGAGTGGCTGCACCAGTTCGCATTCCCACCAACAGTGTAAAGAGGGTTCCCCTTTCTCTGCATCCTCGCCAACATATGTTTGATAGACAAAGAAATCTTGAGAAAGAAGAACCAAGATGGAGGTATCACAATCCAAGATTTCAAACTATACTACAAAGCTATAGTAATCAAAACAGTATACTAACACTGACACAGGAATAGACACATAGGTCAGTAGAGCAAAATAGAGAACCCAGAAATAAACCCACACTTATTTGGCCAATTAATCTCAAAGAAGGCAAAAATACACTGTCAGGAAAAGACAGTCTCTTCAATAAATGGTGCTGGGAAAAGTAGATAGCAAAAGAAAGAAACTGGGCCACTTTTTTACACCATACATAAAAATAAACTCAAAATGGTTTACAGACCCAAATGTAAGACCTGAAACCTAAAATTTAAAAAAAATTGGGCAGTAAACTCTTATTAGACATTGGCCTTGGCAATATTTTTCTGGTTCTGTCTCTTCAGGTAAGGGAGACAAAAACAAAATTAAAGTATTGGGATTACACAATATAAAACAGTTTTGCATAGTGAAGGAAATAATCAAGACAAAAAAGCAACCTAGTGAATGAGAGAAGGTATTTGCAAATGATATATCTGATAAGGAATCAGTATCCAAAATATATAGAGAGCTCTTACAACTCAAGATCAAAAAACAAATAATCTGATTAAAAAATGGGCAAAGGACCTGCATAGGCATTTTTTCCAAAGAAGATATAGTGATGACTAGAAAACATTTGAAAAGATGCTCAACATCACTAATCATCAGGGAAATGCAAATCACAACCACGAAGATATATCACCTCACAGCGGTCAGAATAGCTGGTATCAATAAGGCACGAAATAACAAGTGTTGGTGAGGATGTGGAGGAAAGGGAACCCATGTGTGCTGTTTGTGGAAAAGTAAATTAGCACATCCACTATGGAAAACAGTATGGAGGTTGCTCAAAAGATTAAAAATAGAAATGCCACATGGCCAGGGCACCTAGGTGGCTCAGTTAGTTAAGTGTCCAACTCTTTATCTCAGCTCAGGTCTTGATCTCAGGGTCAAGAGTTCAAGCCCCATGTTGGGCTCCACACTGGGCAAGGAACCTATTAAAAAAAAAAAAACTACCACATGACCTATTAATTCCCCTTCTGGATATTTCATTGAAGAATGCAAAAACTTGAATTCAAAAAGATATATGCCCTGTGTTTATGGCTATTTACAAAAGCCAAGATATGGAAGTAATCTAAATGTCCATCCATAGATGAATGGATAAAGAAGATGTTGTGTATATATATTACTCAGCCATAAAAAAGAATGAGATCTTCCATTTGTGACAACCTGGATAGATGTAGGGGATATTCTGCTAAGTAAAGGAAGTCAGAAAAAGACAAATATCATATGATTCACTTATATGTAGAATCTAAAAAAGAAATAAGCAAAAACAAAAGTCCAGTTATAAAATGAAAGGTACAGCATGGGGAATGTAGTCAACAACATTGTAACAACTTTGTATGGTGACAGATGGTTACTGCACTTATGGTGGTGAGCATTATAAAATCTTCAAATTTACCATATTGTACACCTGAAACTAATATTGTATGTCAGCTATACTTCTGTAAAAAATGCTTGAGCAACACTTAAGAGCATTTGAAATGGCTGATTTGGAAGGTTTCAATTTGCATTATAAATCATGCAGGTAAGTTTTAAGTTGGATATGATGTGTTGGATATTGAAAAGTAGTGAATTCAGTTTTAGTGAAGAGTCTCTAGAAGATGTATCTCTGGAATCTAGTGGCTGTGGATCACAGTGAAATCACTGTGATATCTTATGTTTATACTGAACTGTTTTTTGTATCTTCCATTCTTTATGTACTTCCAAGTTATATGGTTTTTAATAAACAGTAAGTTTGGAAACATAGTAGCACTTAGTAAATTTTGTTTAGTTGTTTAATTCTATATCTGATGTTTCAGTTTATCATCATATCTTGGGTTTTCAGTATATAGAAATTCAGGTTTGGCTTGGGGACATATGGGGAGACAAAAAAAGGAAAACCAGATAAGAAAGAGCAAATTGGGTAAAATTAGTTGTCAGAAAAACTGTCAGGTAGGAGAGCTTGTAAATAAACACTTTCCTTTAAAGTTAGGGTGAATCCTCTGAACATCTGGATTCTGGAATGCTCTCAAGCTCTGTGCTGAGGACATCTTTGGATTTCTTATGGTCTCATTAACAGAATCTTTTCTCTGATAGCTGTGCAGCACAGCTCTATATCTTTTGAAAATTCCAGACCCCTGCAATGTTGAAAACCTTAGACACTGAGCTTTGAAGATGCTTTTTTAATCTATTGAAATCTTTGAACTTAGTTACAATTGGGTTGTTATGTAATATTCTGAACATGCAAAAGTTCACAATATGAAAGTGCTTGAAGTACAAACTTATGGGTTTGCAGACAAGACAAACTATAGAATAAGAGCCATTAGACATTAAGTTAATTATGTGCCATGGTTATATTTACTTGCTGTTTTTCCATTCCTCCCTCTAAGTACATTATAAACTATCTTAAGCTTAAGTATTGGTTAGCTAATAAGATTCTTACAGATACCATTCTTCTCACTGGGTATCAGTATTCTTAGTGGTATTTTCCACTAGAAAATGAACTAACACTAGCCACTATGGATTGGCCTAGTACTGAAGGACCGTTAAAAGTGGTCCTTAGAGTTAAGCTTTGATAGTAGGATTGAGGGTCAAAGACTAGGTCTGGAGTGGAGGATGTATCCTGTAAGTAAATGTGTGTAGTAATGGAAAGGTCGCATGAGGCAAGGGGAGAAGGGAGCCACTACCATGTTGTATTTGGGGATCTGGACTTTTTTTTTTTTAACTGTAAGAATTTATGGTCAGTAAAATTTGGTAAGTTTAAAAAGTATACATAAGAAAAATAACTATTCACAATCTTATTGGGGCAGTGTTGCAACAATTTAGCATTTTTATGTATTTGTCATTTTTCTCTACATTTTAGAAATAATTGAGTCCCTACTTTAAATATCCTTTTGTATTCTGCCCCTTTGCTCACTATAGTTAGCTTCCTTGGCTTTTATTTTCTCAGAGCTGCTCAGAGAGACTGCACATGTTTCCCAGTGCATGTAATATATACTTTGGCCATTTTTTGCAGGGTTGAATTTACTTACCATCAGATTCAGTCCTAAATGTCATTTCTTTAGGGAAACTTTCCCCAATTCTTGGGATTAGTACCTCCTGCTATATGCTTTCATAGTCCCCTGTACTTTTCTTTATAGCCTTTATTGTAATTACAGCTAATAATGTATGTAGAATTAGAATGTTGTATATTGGTTAAGTATGTATTGTTAGAATGCAAGGTTCATGAGAGTAGGAATTGTTCATTCTATCTCTACTACCCAATACAGAATGTGGTAGGTGCTCAGTAACATTCAGTATATATTGAATAAATAAATGAATGAATGAGCAATCCCCTTCCGTCAAACATAATACCTTTGTTAAAATATATGCTTCGTAGTGGGTGTCTGAAAGTCTAATACTGGATTCTTTTTTCTAGGAGCTAGTAAATATATTAAGATCCCTAAATATGCCTCCTGGAAGCACTGCTCTTTTTGACCAAGGCAAATGGGTTCAGAGTCAACCTTGTTAGGCATCAGGGGTGGGAAGTGACTGCTGAGGATGGCAGTCACCAGCTGCTTCCTACTAATTTGGAATTATATAAGTAGAGTCAGGAACTTCTTCTTCCACAGGCTCACAAACCTCTCCCCTGATCCTTTTTAGTCCATGTTCCAAGATCAAGCAACCCACAACATTGAAAATTCTGCTTCAGGATGCTCTTGGTTGCATCCTGGGGAGGTGGAAAAGGGGAAGGAGTTTGTTTTTCTTGTCAGAGCAGCAAGATCTGAGTGGAGCTTCAGCCATTTGCAGCCCCCACCTCCACCCACAAAAATCATGATCATCATCCAGGTGGGTCTTTTCACCTGCAACTAAATTCCTAAGATAATAGAAGAGGGAGAAGATTAGTGGGGTGAGATTACAAGTGTCCCCAGGGTCCCCAGAACACAAAGGACTGACTTCATCACTGAATTGGAGGAGGAAGAAATAGGGGCACCATAGCTGTCAAAATGTTTTCCAGTAGATAAACTCCTAGCAACAGCAGCACCTGATAGGAGCACTGTGATATTTTAACCTTGATTAACCATTTGGAGATGTGGGTTAGGGCCTTGTTGCTCAGGGTATGGTCTGTAGACCAATAGCTTATAAAAAGGGACAGGCTTCCCCTCCCCCCCAAAAAAATAATTAAAAAAAAAAAAGGGACAGGCTTATAAAAAAATGTCAGGCTTAATTCCAGAGTAGTGAATCAGAATCTTCATTTAGCCAAAGCCGGGTGGCTTGTATGCATGTTAGCTTTTGAGGCAAGCTGGGTTAGGTTGCTGTAGAATGTATAGACTGAGTGGTTGCAAGTCAAGGACATAAGCATTTGGAAACTCAAGTATTTATTTATTTTAAGATTTTATTTTTAAGTAATCTCTACACCCAACCAGGTGGTGGGGGGAGGGGACTCAAACTCACAGCCCTGAGATCAAGAGTTGTATGCTCTACCAACTGAGCCAGCCAGGCACACCAGAAACCTGAGTTTTAAACTCAGACCCTGATATTCAAAATATTTGATATACTGAGTTTCTTCCTGAGAAAGAATAGCCGCTATTTAAGTATATGGCCATGTATTAAGTTAATAGCAGTCACGACTCAATATTTTTATGGTGTTTTAACCTAGACTTGTTGTCTATTTAATTATTTAATTCAGTTTGCCTGATTTTATATTAGGACAGAATTTTTAAAAATAGTCTTCTTGGGGCACCTGGGTGGCTCACATGGTTAAGCATCAGACTCTTGATCTCAGCTCAGGTCTCAATCTCAGGATTGTGAGTTCAAGCCCAGCATTGGTCTCCATGCCTACTTAATAAATAAATAAAAAATAAAAGTAATGAATAAAATAGTCTTCTTGTACCAAAAGAGAAATAGGGGTTTTCTGTGTTTGTATATACAAAGAGATATTTAGAAGATATTCCAAACAGTGTATATTCCCACTTATATTTGGACTGTTTTGTTATAAAACCTGATTTTAACAAGTGGGAAAACAGGTTGGCTTCTTTTTTCTTTTTCTGTTGAAGTTTTCATCTGTCACATTTGTTCAACCTAAGTCTAAAATTTAACACACAGCAAATGAATCTTTTCTTTGCTGGACTCAAATGCAACCATTAACATCATCTGGCCTTTAGAAGCCATTTATTTATACAATGAGCTGCTTTTGCTGGAGTGAGCTCTGAGTTGAGTATAAATAGGAAAGGATCCTTATTCCCTGATCTTCTGGGTCCATTCAGTTCCATCCAGAAGTTCTGGGTCTCTGGATTGGTACAGTGGTTTTGTATGTGGAGACAAACCTTAAGTGCTTTTACACTTATTGTTTTACTTCATATTTCATGGTAAGTATATAGCAGTGTTTGGGGATTTCCTCTATTTTAAGATTCTTCTCAAAACCAGGGACCAGTTGTTTGGGTAGAGGTTTACCAGAGACTCTAATCACCTGTTCTTCCCCCTGAGGAAAGGCAGTGTCTTTGAAGTCTCAGTTCTGTTATCCAAAAGCTGGTTCTGCATTACCTGCCTCTGGTCTTTCTTACTTCTAGAAAAGGCTGACCCGACATTTCCAGTTCCCTGTGCTTTGAACTGACTTCTTTGTGTTTTTGGGTGCTTAGTTTATCAGAAATGAACATATCTGGATTCTTATTTCCCTTGGTAACTGCTGGACAGAATTACTTTTTCCCTATCCTGTACCAGTCAATAAAGGACTCCTCAGTTTATGATTTCACATAATTCACCAAATTTAGTGTATTTAGTTTGGTTTATCAGTATAATGTTTGCTGAATGTTCACATAGTGCCTGACACTTTCCAGAACTATTTGGGGATTACTCAGAAAGTACATCTCTGAGTCTTGGGTGTTGTGGGAGAGGCCTGAAATACAGCATTGCCCTTGATGGGTTTTATTGTGATATGTAATATAGAAAAAGGGCCCTTCCACACCTTTATGGCCACTTTAGGCAGAGCTTCTTGAGGTGAGGGGGAATACCTTAAGGGATGAATAGAAAATGGTGAATATGTCTTCATTCCCCCCTACCATCCCTCTTCCCCCAGTAGTTTGAATGTTACCTAGAAACAATTTCTTTTTTTTGGCAGGGGGTGTTCCTTTTTTTAAAATTTAAATTCAATTAATTAACATATAGTGTATTATTAGTTTCAGAGGTAGAGTTCAGTGATTCATCAGTTGCATACAACACCCAGTGCTCATTCCATCACGTGCCCTCCTTCATGCCCATCACCCAGTTACCCCATTCCCCCCTTCCCTTCCAGCAACCCTCAGTTTCTTTCCTATGCTTAAGAGTCTCTTACGGTTTGTCTCCCTCTCTGGTTTCATCTTGTTTTATTCTTCCCAGGATTTTTTTTTTTTTTTTAACTAACCAGAATCATGCTGTGTGTATTGTTCTTTGATGTGCTTTTTGGAGATGTTCTCAGCCTAGCACACTCATTTTATCCATTCTGTATTCCATAGAAATAGTTAGATGTTTGGGTTGCCTTATTCTGCTGTTATAGTTATGCTCACTTTTGTGCACAAACTTGAGCACAGGGGCTGGAATTTGAGGGGAAGAATGTCAGTTTGAGCCCTTGGCAATCTGAGGTGAAGGCGTGTTGACTTGGCATTGAGCAGGTGGCAGGCCGTGCGTGCTGACTCTGGCAGGTGGGCAGTTGGACTGCGAATTTGGGATCCACAGGCCGATGGCATCATGTGTGACAGGGAGGTGGCTGGTTTTGCTTTTAACTTTTGTTTTTCTGGGAAACTCTATGTCTCCTTCTATTCTAAATGAAAGCTTTGCTGGATAGAGTACTCTGAATAGGCTGTAGATTTTTTCCTTTTAGCAGTTGGAATTTATCATGCCACTTTCTTCTGGCCTGCAGAATTTCTGCTGAAAAACCCATTGATAGCCGTATGGGGTTTCCCTTGTATGTACCTGCTTTCCTTTCTCTTGCTGGTTTTAAAATTCTCTATTTATCACTACTTTTGGCCATCTTATTTACTTTGTGTCTTGGTCCAACCTCTTTGGGTTGGTTGTCTTGGGGGCTCTCTGTGCCTCCTGGATCTGGATTTCTCTTTCCTTCCCCAGATTCAGGAAGTTTTCAGCCATTATTTCTTCAGACAAATCTTCTGCCCCCTTTTCTCACTCTTCTCCTTCTGGGATCCCTGTCATGCGACTGTTATGCTTGACAGTGTTGCCGAGTTCCCTGGGTCTATTCTCATTTTGCATATTTTTTCCCCCTCTCATCCACTCGGCTTGATTATTTTCCATGACTCTGTCCTCCAGGTGGCCGATCCTTTCTTCTACTTCCTCTTGCTTGCTATTTATTCCAGGTGGTCTATTCTTATTTCCATTTAGTGAGTCCAGTAGCTATAATTGGTTCTTTTTTATGTCTCCTATCTCTTGGTGGAGGATCTCATGGAGGTCCTGCACTCCTTTCTCAATTCTAGCGAGTATCTTTATGAGTGTTACTTTAAATTCGCTATCAGACATATTGCTTATCTCCGTTTTGCTTAGGTATCCTCTCTGATTTTGTTCTCTTCTTTCATTTGGGACATATTCCTCTGTCTCCTCATTCTGTCTATTGCTCTGTCTGTTTCTCTGTGTTAGGAAAGTCAGCTACATCTCCCTCACTTGAAAGTAGTGGCTTTATGAAGAAGAGGTCCTGCAGTGTAATGTCTCCTGTACCTGAGAACCTGGTGCTTCAGGGGGGTGTCTCCTATATGTATTGCTCCAGGGCTGTTCTACCATTGTGGCTGGGATGTGTTTGCCTTCAGTCCTGTTGTCTGCGATGGCTCTCTGGCTATTGTGGGCAGAGCCTGGTGCTCGTGGTATTAGTGGGCCAGTCTGGAGCTGCCTTGGGCTTGAGTTGAGTCAGACCAGGCATTTGTCAGAGATGCAGTAGCACCAAACTGCAGGCACTTTCCCTGTGTTGTCCCCTGAGAAGCTTTTGTTGGTGGATGGGGCCTGCAGTTAGACCAGCTGCCTGCCTCCAACCCACTGCTGGGGTCACAGTCAGACGGGTGTGTGGTTATCTTCCCCTCTCCCTGGGGCAGAACTTACTTTGGAGTGGTGCTGACCCTTGTCTGGGCTGCACGCACACTGCAAGGCTTGTGGCACTGCTTTGATGGGATCTTGCCAAGAGCGATCGAAGGGGGTGGATCTGCTTCGCTGTGGCCTCTTGTCTATGCCGAGCTGTGGAGAGTCTGTTCTGCCAGTTTTGGGGCTGCTTTCTGGGTTATTTATGCCAATGTGGATGCTCTCTGGGCGGCCACGCAGCAAGAGGTGAGCCCAGGGTCGTCCTATTCCACCATTTTCCCAGCAGCCTGTCACCTAGAAACAATTTCTAAGAGGGAATTTCCTTAAATAAGTATTATGGAAGTTGGCAAATTGTGGAAACAGTTTTAGCATCTGTGCTTGATATTCTATATTGTACAACATTTTTGCATATAAGTTCGAGTCTTAGCTGATCTCTTTGCCTTTTACATCATGCATGCAGGAAACAGTACATTAATGACACCTTCATTTTAGACTTAGTGAAATTTTTAACAAGTATCAATGAAATCTTTTGATGAACCTCTTTTGAACGTTTAATGACAAAATGTCTTTTGCAGAGACATCTTTTCCTTCATCTCATGAGTCCTTAGCCTGTGCTGGTTTTCAGAAGCAGGCCGACTTCTGGTTGTATAGTCAACTAAATTTTTTCTACTAGTGGAGAAGAAAGGCATTATCAGTAATGGAAAATCCAAATTGCAAAGTATTAGAAGCAAATTTTTTAGAGGCAATTTAAAACTATATTTTAGGGGTGCCTGGGTGGCTCAGGCAGTTAAACATCTGCCTTTGGCTCATGTCATGATCCCAGGGTCCTGGGATTGAGCCCCATGTTGGGCTCTCTGCTCGGTAGGGAGCCTGCTTCTCCCTCTCCCTCTGACTTCCACTCCACCTGCTTGTGTGCGCTCTCTCTCTCTCTCTCTCTCTTTCTGAAATAGATAAATAAAATCTTTAAAATATATATATATAAAACTGTACTTTAAATAACATATGCTATATATCTGACCTAACAGTGTTTATTTCAGGATAATGTTTTCTTGATTTCTTTTTATAAGGTGCCACCTTATCCCCAAAATTATGGAAAGTACTTTTAAAGAGTGATCTTTAGGTTTTTTAAATTTTAAAATCTATTCTTAATTTTCTTTTTTCCATGTATATGCTTTCTTGGCGCTGTAAGATTGATATTGCCCTGTCAGCAAATCCCTCTTAGAGGGAACATACCTCAACATAATAAAAACCATATAAGAAAACCCACAGTTAGGTTGCGGCCGTGCCCCTGGAGGACGGGGCGCTGGGTCGGCCGTGACTGTGTGCTTGGCCCTGGTCCCTTCCACTCCCGTCTGGCCGGGGGCGGCCGGGACGCTGGCACTCCACGTTGCTCCGGAGCTCAGGCAGGGGGGCAGGTCGCACACCAGGCCAGTGGCTGACCCTGAGCCTCCACGTGGCATAGGGGCCCTCAGGAGGAATGGCCACGATGGGCAGGCTGCTTGGCCTGCTGCGGCGGCACGTGCTGACAGGGTCTGCTCTGGCGCACTGAGGCCTGCACACGTCCTCCCGGCAGGCTGACAGCAGCAGAGCCTCGCTCACGTGTGTGCACCGACAGACCTACGCACGCCTCTACCCTGTGCTCCTGGTCAAGCAGGACGGCTCCACCGTCCACATCCGCTATCGGGAACCACGATGAATGCTGGAGATGCCTGTGGACCTGGACACCCTCTCCCCGGAGGAGAGGCAGACGCGGCTCCGGAAGCGCAAGACCCAGCCCGCAAAGAAAAAGGAGGAGAAGCCAGAGCTCAATGATGACTTTGACGAGGAGCGGTACAAGCGGTTTTGGACAAAAAGTGACCTGCCCGGAAGCTGCCCTGGGCGGGGAGGGTGTGTCTTTAAATGGTGTGTTCACAAAAAAAAAAAAAAAAAGAAAACCCACAGTTAACATCATACTCAATGGTGAAAAACTGAGAGCTTTTCCTTTAACATCAGGAACAAGATAAGAATGTCCACTTTCACCACTTCTGTTCAGCATAGTGGTGGCATTCTTAGCCAAAGCAATCAGATAAGAAAAAGAAATAAAAGGCATCCGGGGAGGAGCTTAGATGGTGGCAGAGCAGGAGGACCCTAAGCTTTCCTCTTCCCTCGAACACAACTAGATAACTATCAAATCATTCTAAATACCCCAGAAATCAACCTGAAAACTGACAGAACAAACTCCACAACTAAAGGGAGAGAAGGATCCACATGAAAGAAGGTAAGAAGTGCAGAGATGTGGTTTAGGGGAGAAACAGATTATAGGTGCTGTGGAGGGGAAGGAGCCATGGTTGTACAGAAGGGCGAGGGGTGGGAGAAGAGGGAGAGAGGAGCACACAAGAGAAGGCACAGGGAGAACATTTTCCCAAAGCCATTGGCTGGGAAAATGAGATGGGCTGATTTTCGTGAGTTCTTGCAACCGTCAGGGCACAAATACTAGAATTTTAAAAGTCAGCGGGCTTTGCTGGGTTAGAGCCCTAAGGGCACTGCACTGCTCCTAAAGAGAAGGCAGGCAAACAACCTGGAGGTGGTCGTATGGAAGCAATATCTGGAAAACGCCTAGGTCACACATGGGGGAGATTATTCGCTCTTTTTGGTGTACTCCTCTGAGAGGCAGCAATCAGGGAGATGCCTCTCCAGGGACAAAGGAGCCAGCTGCACCATTTCCCTCTCCTACCCCTCAGCATAAATACAGAGCAACCTGCAATAAGCAGTGCAGCGACCACACTGACTGCCTAACGTACTTACACCAAGTCCTACACTCTTATGCTCTGGCAGGACTGCCCATCTTGGTCAAGATTGCCTTAGTCCCTGTGCAGCAGGCCCCTTCTCCAGAAGACCAGCAGAAACCCCTGCCCACACCATGTCCCCCAACCAGAGTTCTGCAGGGCTTCAGTTCTAGTCGAAGTAGTATCAGGTCTCATTTAACAAGCAGACCAGAGCACACCTAGTTAAAACTGGTGCATTCTGGCCAAGGACCAAACACTGCCCACTGCAGGCAAGGAGAGCCTCTGTAGATGACTGTCCTAAAGGATAGAGTAGCCAAGGCACAACAAGCAGTGCTCATGAAACACATACCAGAGACCATCCCTGAAGAGTTAGGCCCTGGACATTATATGACCGCTTCTTCATAATATTACTCTCAGGAGCAGTAAACATAACAGGCTTTTCTAATACACAGAAGAAGACAAGGAATTAGACAAAATACCAAGTTGGAGGAATTCATCCCAAATGAAGGAACAGATAAGATCATAGCCAGAGACCTAAATGAAACAGATATGAGTAACATGGCCAGTGGAGAATTTAAAGCAACAAACATAAGGACACTCTCTGGGCTTGAGAAAAGAACTGAAGACTTCAGGGAGACCCTTAAGACAGAGATGAAAGAGATAAAGAATCAGAAATGAAAAATGCCATAACTGAGTTTGGAAATAGGCTTGCTGCAATGAACACAAAGCCAAAAGAAGCAGAGGATTAAATAAGTGATATAGAAGACAAAGTAATGAAAAAGAAAAAAGAAGAAGACAAAGTAATGGAAAATAATAAAAGTGAACAAAAGAGAGAAAGAATTATGGAACAGGAGACTAGACTGAGGGAACTTAGTGACTCCATCAAATGTAATAACATTTGTATTATAGGAATCCCAGAAGAAAAAGAGAGAAAAAAGTGGGCAGAAAGTTTATTTGTGGGAATAATAGCTGAAAACTTCCCTAATCTGGGGAAGGAAACAGACATCTAGGTCTAGGAGGCACAGAGAACTCCTGTCAAAATCAACAGAAGCTGGCCCACACCAAGACATACTGTGATTGAATTTGCAAAATATGGTGGTAAAGAAAAAGTCTTAAAAGCAGCAAGACAAAAGTCCTTAACTTAAAAGGAAGACCCATAAGGCTACCTGGAAATTTCTCAACAAAACTTGGCAAGCCAGAGGGGAGTGGCATGATATATTCAAAATGCTTAATGTGAAAAATCTGTATCCAAGAATACTTTATCCAGCGAGGCTATCATTCAGAATAGAAGGAGAGGTAAAGAGTTTCCCACACAAACAAAAACTGAAGTTCATGACCACTAAATCAGCCCTGTAAGAAATATTAAAGGGGACTCTTTGAGTGGACAAGAAGACCAAAAGTGACAAAAATAAGTGAACAGAGAAAATCAACAGGAACAAGAACAAAACAACAAAAATGGCACTAAGCACATATCTATCAATAATTACTCTGAATGTAAATGGACTCAATGCTCTAATCAAAATATATAGGGTGTTAGAATGCAAAAAGAATAAGACGCATCTATATGCTGCCTACAAAAACACTCATTTTAGATCTAAAGACACCAGATTGAGCATGAAGAGATGGAGAAACATTTATCATGTAAATGGATGTCAAAAGAAAGAGTAGCAATACTTAAATTGGACAAATTAGACCTTAAACCAAAGACTAATAAGAGATGAAGAAAGGCACTATATCATAATAAAGGGGACAAATCCACCAAGAAGATCTAACAGTTGTAAATATTTATGTACCCAACCGATGAGCATCCAGATATATAAAACAATAAATAAACATAAAGGGGGGACACCTGGGGGACTCAGTTGGTTAAACATTCTGCCTTTGGCTCAGGTCATGATCCTGGGGTCCTGCAATTGAGCCTCGTATTGGGTTCCCTGCTCAGCCAGGAGCCTACTTCTCCCTCTCCCTCTGCCTCTCAGCTGCTTGTGTTCTCTCTCTCTCTCTTTCACTCAAAGAAATAAAAACTTAAAAAAATACAACAAATAAACGTAAAGGAACTCATTGATAATAATACAATAATAGTAGGGGACTTTAACACTGCACTTACATCAATGTATAGATCATCTAAGCAGAAAATCAACAAGGAAATAATGGCTTTGAATGACACACTGGACCAGATGGACTTGACAGATATATTCAGAACATTCCATCCTAAAGCAACAGAATACACATTCTTTTCAAGTGCACATGGGACATTCTCCAGAACACATACTAGGTCACAAATCAGGCCTCAATAAGTACAAAAAGATTGAGATCATACCATGCATATTTTCTGACCACAATGCTATGAAACTTAAGTCAACTACAAAAAAAAAAAATTAGACCACTAATACGTGGAGGTTAAAGAACATTTTACTAAAGAATGCATGGGTCAGCCAGGAAATTAAAGAAGAAGTAAAAAAAAAAAAAATGTGGCAACAAATGAAAATGAAAACACAGAAGTCCAAAACCTTTGCCATGCATCAAAAGCAGTCCTAAGGGAGAAGTATATAGCAATACAGGGCCTACTTAGGAGGCAAGAAAAATCTCAAAAACCTAACTTACACTTAAAGGGATCTAGTAAAAGAAGAACAAATGAAGCCTAAATCCAGCAGAAGAAGGAAAATAATAAAGATTAGAGCAAAAATAAATGATATTGAAACTAAAAAAAACCAGTAGAACAGATCAACGAAACCAGGAGCTGGTTCTTTGAAAAAATTAGTAAAATTGATAAGCCCTTTGCCACACTTGTCAAAAAGAAAAGAGAAAGGACCCAAATAAATGAAATCACAAGTGAGAGAGGAGAAATAACAACCCAACACTACAGAAATACAGTTATAAGAGAATATTATGAAAAACTATATGCTAACAAATTGGACAACCTGGAAGAAATGGATAAATTCTTAGAAACACATAAACTACCAAAACTGAAACTAAGAAATAGAAAACTTGAATAAATGGAAACCATCAAAGAAATTGAATTAGTAATCAAAAAAAATCTCCCAACAAACAAAAGTCCAGTGCCAGATGGCTTCATAGGCAAATTCCACCAAACACTGAAAGAAGAGTTATTTCCTATTCTCAAACTATTCCAAAAAATGGAAAAGGAAGGAAAACTTCCAAATTTATTCTATGAGGCCTGATACCAAAACCAGATAATGACTCCACTAAAAAACAAAACTACAGGCCAGTATCCCTGATGAACATGGGTGCAAAAATTCTCAATAAAATACTAGCAAACTGAATCCAACAGTACATTAAAAGAAACATTCACCACAATCAAATGGGTTTTATTCCTGGGCTGCAGGGATGGTTCAGTATTCACAAATCCATCAATGTGATACTCCACATTAATAAACGAAAGGATAAGAACCATATGATCCTTTCAGTAGATGCAGAAAAAGCATTTGACAAAGTACATCCATTCATGATAAAAACCCTCAACAAAGTAGGTTTTGAGGGAACATACCTCAGCATATGTACAAAAAAACCCAGAGCTAACATCATCTCCTCAATGGGGTAAAAGAGTTTTTCCTTTACGGTCAGGAAGAAGACAGGAATGTCCACTCTCACCACTGTTATTTAACATAATACTGGAAGTCCTAGCCTCAGAAATCAGACAGCAAAAAGAAATAAAGGCATCCACATGTGCAAGGAAGAAGTCAGACTCACTATTTGCAGATGATATGATACTCAATATAGAAAACCAGAAAGACTCCACCAAAAAATTGCTGGAACTCATACATGAATTCAGTAAACTTGCAGGATACAAAATCTGTACAGAAGTTTATTGCACTTCTCTACACCAATAATGAAGCAGCAGAAAAAGAAATCAAGGAACTTATCCCATTTACAATTGTACCAAAAACCATAAGATACCTAGGAATAAACCTAACCAAAGAGGTAAAAGATCTGTACTCTGAAAACTATAAAATACTGATGAAAGAAATTGAACATGACACAAAGAAATGGAAAAACATTCCATGCTAATGGATTAGAAGAACAAATATTGTTTAAATGTCTCTATTACCCAATGTAATCTACACATTTAATGTAATCCCTATCAAAGTACTAGCAGCATTTTCACAGAGCTAGAATAAACAATCCTAAAATTTGTATGGAACCATGAAAGACCCCGAATAGCCAAGCAATTTTGAAAAAGTAAAAGCTGGGGGCATCAGAATTCCTGACTTTAAGTTATATTACAAAGTGGTAGTGATCAAGACAAGATGGTACTGGCACAAAAATAGACACCTCAATCAGTGAAACAGAATAGAAAACCCAGAAATGAACCCACAAGTATATGGGCAATTGATCTTTGACAAAGTAGGAAAGAATATCCGATGGAAAAATGACAGCCTCTTCAACAATGGGTGTTGGGAAAACTGGACGGCAACATTGCAAAAGAATGAAACTGGACCACTTTCTTATACCATACACAAAAATAATTTTAAAATGGATGAAAGACCTAAATGTGAGACCTGAAACCATAAAAATCCTAGAGGAGAACATGGGCAGTAATCTCTTTGACATTGGCGTTAGCAACTTCTTACTAGATAGGTCTCCTGAGGCAAGGGAAATAAATGTAAAAATAAGGTATTGGGACTACATTAAAATAAAAAGCTTCTGCACAATGAAGGAAACAACAAAACTAAAAGGCAACCTATGGAATGGGAGAAGATATTTGCAAATGACATATCTGATAAAGGTATCTAAAATCTATAAAGAACTTCTAAAACTTAAAAAACAATCCAATTAAAAAATGGGCAGAAGACATGAATAGACATTTTTCCAAAGAAGACATGCAGTTGGCCAACAGACACATGAAAAGATGCTAAACATAACTCATCGTCAGGGAAATGCAAATCAAAACTACAGTGCAATAGCATCTCACACTGTAGAATAGCTAAAATTAACAGCACAAGAAACAATAGGTGTTGTCAAGGATGTGGAGAACTCTCTTACCAGTATGAAGATTCCTCAGAAAGTTCAAAATAGAACTACCTTATGATCCAGCAGTTGCACTACTAGGTATTTACCCAAAGAATACAAAATACTGACTTGAAGGGGTACATGTTTCTTGATGTTTATAGCAGCATTATCTACAATAGCTAAATTATGGAAAAAGCCCATGTGCATGACTGTTGAATGGATAATGAAGAAGTTGTATCTATACAATGGAATATTACTCAGCCATAAAAAGAATGGAATCTTGCTATTTGCAATGACATGGTTGGAGCTAGAGAGTATAATGTTAGGCAAAATCAGTCAGCCAGAGAGAGAGAAATACCATATGATTTGACTCATATGTGGAATTTAAGAAACAAAACAATCAATCATTGGAAAAAAAGAGGAAAATCAAGAAACAGACTCTTTGCTATAGTGAACAAGCTGATGGTTACCAGAGGGGAGGTGGGGGTGGGTGGGATAAATTCGTGATGGTGATTAAGGGGTGCACTTTTGATGAGCTGTATGTTGTATATAAGTATTAAGTCACTAAATTGTACACCTAAAACTAATAGGACACTATATGTTAACTAACTAGGATTTAAATAAAAACTTTAAAAAAAGAGAGAGAAAAGTCATCCAAATTGGTAAGGAAGAAGTAAAACTTTCACTGTTTGCAGGTGACATGATACCATGTATAGAAAACCCTAAAGTCTCCACCAAAAACTATTGGAACTGATAAATGTGAAGTCACAGGATACAAAATTAATATACAGAAATCTGTTGCATTTCTTTACAATAATAGTGAAGTAGCAGAGAGAGAAATGAAGTCAATCCCATTTACAATTGCACTAAAAATAATGAATTTAATAGGAATAAACTTAAGAAGATGAACTATCTGTACTCTGAAAACTATAAAACATCAATGAAAGAAACTGAAGATGATACAAACAAGTGGAAAGGTATTCCATGCTCATGGATTTGAAGAACCAATATTGTTAAAATAAGTCCATACTAACCAATCTGCAGATTGAATGCAGTCCCTAACAAAATAGCAACAGCATTTTTTACAGAAGTAGTACAGCAATCCTCAAATATGTATAGAACCACAAAAGGCCTTGAATAGCCAATGTAATCTTGAGAAAGAAGAACAAAGCTAAAAGTATCACAATCCCAGATTTCAAGACCTACTACAGAGCTGTAGTAATCCAAATAGTAAGATATTACACAAAAATAGACACAAAAATCAATGGAACAGAATAGAGAGTCCAAAAATGAACCCATGCATATATAGTCAATTAATCTATGACAGTGGAGGCAATAATATACATTTGGCAATAATACACAAAGACAGTCTCTTCAACAAATAGCACTGGGAAGACTGGACCGCAACATGCAAAAGAATGAAGCTGGACCACTTGCTTGAAGCATACACAAAAATAAACTCAGAATAGGTTAAAGATCTAAATGGTGAGACCTGAAACCATAAAACTCCTAGAAAATAACATAGGCAGTAATTTCTTTGACATCAGCTGTAGAAACATTTTTCTAGATATGTCTTCTTAGGCAAGGGAAACAAAAGCAAAGTTAAAGTATTGGGACTACATCAAAATAAACTTTGGAACAGGGAAGGAAGCCATCAACAAAACAAGGCAGCGTACTGAATGGGAGAAGATATTTGCAAATGATATATCCAATAAGGGGTTAATATCCAAAATTTATAAAGAATTTATATAACTCAACACCAAAAAACCAATTAATCCAATTAAAAAATGGGCATAGGATCTGAATAGACACTTTTCAAACAAAGACAGAGAGAAGGCCAACAGACACATGAGAAGATAGATGTTCATCACTCATCATCATGGAAATGCAGTTCACAACCACGATGATACATCACCTCACACCAGTCAGAATGGCTAAAGTCAAAGAGAAAAAATAACAAGTGTTGGCTAAGATATGGAGGAATAGGAACCCTTGTACACTGTTGGTGGGAATGTGTATTGGTGCAGCCACTATGGAAAACAGTATGTAGTTTCCTTGAAAAATTAAAAATAGAATTACCATATGATCCAGTAATTCTACCACTGGGTATTTACCCAGAGAAAATGAAAACATTAATTCAAAAAGGAATATGCACCCTATGTTTATTGCAGGAGTATTTACAATAGCCAAGATATGGAAGCAGCCCAAGTGTCCATGGATAGAAGAATGAATAAAGAAGATGTAGTATATCTACAATGGAATATTAGTCACAGAAAGGAATGAGATCTTGCTATTTGCAGCAACATGGTTGGACCCAGAGGGTATATGCTAAATGAAATAATTCAGACAGAGGACAAATACAGTATGGTTTCACTCATATGTGGAATTTTAGAAACAAAACAAATGAAGAAAACAACAACAAAAAAAACCAGACTCTTAAATACGGAGAACAAACTGGTGGTTGCCAGAGGGAACGTCCATGCAGTGATAAGTGAAGTAGAATAGATAAAGGGGATTAAGGGTACACTTATCATGATGAGCATTGAAAAATGTATAGAATTCTTCAATCATTATCTTGTACACCAGAAACTAAAATAATCTTGTAAAGCATACTTCAATTAAACTGTAAAAATTTAAAAAATAAAATATGAATCCTATATTTTATGTGAGAAGACAAAGTAAGGGGAATTTGGATCCACTTAAAAACAAAGCAGTAATACCTGGTAATGATCCTCACATGGTGGACACTCAATAAAGGCTTATTAATGAGTGAGGCCCAGGCTCCTGCACCAAGGCTCAGCTCCTTACTACTGTCCTCAAACGCACTAAGAATCAAAGGCAAAGTAAGAGGTTTTCAAAAGGACCTGAGGCACAAGACCTGTAAACCAGACTGAGAAAGTGATCAGCTTAATCCCATCCTGCACGCTCTTTGACAGCCAGTTATGCAGGACATGTAAAGGTTTGGAAGCCTGCTGTCCTCCCTGCCCTTTCCTTCTGTCACTGTCTCTTTTCCCCAGTTCTACAGGGGCCTTGCTGCATTCTCTAGTTGGCTGCTCCCCTGGAGTGTCCCACAGGGCTCAGCCCAGGAGTTGTCTGACATCCACGCCCCACGCCTATCCCACTTGAACTTCCCACATACTGTTCCCTCTGCACTTTACAAGCTGGCTGGATGAACTAAACCAGATAAACTCAGTTCTGACTTGAGCTCTATCTGTGTTATGTTTCCCACACTTGGTAACCTCTACCTGGGAGTTACATTTGGGAGACTGTAGCTAGACATGGCAGAACTTCCTGGAGCATCAATGTTACTCCAGGATATGGGGGAAGATTTATTATTTGGAAACACATAGATATATTATTGTGGTGAATAATATAAAATTCACTTGATTTTAAGATAAAACATAAAATATAGAAATGTAATACTCAGTGTTAGTTAAGTCACATCTCCAGACACTTCCCCTTCATCCCCTTGTCCTACCCCATGTATAAACCCATTCACTCTCTTCTAGAATTCAGGGCATGTTGGGAGGGGCGGGGAGAAAAGATGCTGAGTTCATGCCGTTATTAAGGGCTGTAGCCCTTGAGTTATGAAAATTTAGTACTTGCTCAGTTGTGATGACTGTGTTAATTTTTTCTAATCACTTCCAGTCTCTGACAAAGCTATATACCTTATGGGACACACAGGAAACATCTCCCTCAACATTTTCCACTTCATTCCCAAAAAATCTTGATCAGATCCATCCCCTGGGTCTAGTGAGTATTTATTGAGTACCTGCTGTACACGCAGGGCATTGTGCTAAAGCATGACGAAGGCCCTGTCCTCTAGGAGAAATATTATAGTGGTGGAGAAGACCAAGCTGGCCATTCCTTTTACTACACTCACACCATGCATGCATAGAACATCATGCATATGCAGAAGCTTCAGCTGCATACAGGCTGCTTTTTAAGGAGAGCGTGGACACAAAAGTCCAACTGCAAAGAGGAAAATAATAGCAATCCCAAGTTAACTAAAATGTTTTAAAAGAAGTCTGTTTATGAACTGAAGCTAGTTCTTACAAAAATCACAATGACCAAAGCCAGATAAAACCCATTAGAAGGTTTGTGTGAGATATTTGAGATTTGCAAAATTAGCTTTAATGGGTTAGGAGAAACAGTAAACTATTTCTGTCTGGGCAAGATTTTGCTTTTCCTGTGTACCTAAAGTTAGAACCAGTCATCCCTGAGGCTGAAATGCTTCCTCACAGGTAGGCCAGATAGACAGATGTGCATTCTCTTTTTAGTTGGGTCAGCCATCTTTCCTACATGTTAGGGTTACCTCTAACAAGATAGCTAAAGTGGCAGAAATCCTTTGTTGCCGAATACCAAGGGCATTGTCAAAATACACTAAACTGTGAATTAGGCAAATAGCAACACTTTATCTTTCATTTTTCTCAGCCTGATTTATTTTTAATTTTTTTAAAGATTTTATTTATTTACTTGAGAGCCGGGGGCAGAACACTGAGGGAGAGTGAGAGAGAGAAGTAGACTCCCTGCTGAGCAGAGAGCCTGACATGGGCTAGGTCCCAGGACCCTGAGATCATAACCTGAGCTGAAGGCAGATGCTTAACCAACTGAGCCACCCAGGCGCACCTCTCACCCTGATTTTTATGGCATACTGCTCTTCCTGACTGAATTCCAAGCCAGCTTTCTGAGTTTGACATGGTGGAGCTCCCACTTGCTGATGTATGTGAAGGATAGCTCAGTAAGTACTCTCCTTCTCCCAGAATATCTATCCCACTGATATTTCACCATTAGAGACATACCTTTGGGTTCAGTCAGTCTCCACAAGGTCTCCATTTAAGTGCACCTATGCTGCACAGGGGAGGGATGAGGTAAGGTGTAAGATGAAAGAGGCACCTGGCTGGGAAAGGCAAGCCCAGGAACAGGTTTCAGAATTTTACCAACAGTTTTATTAGAATATATTTCCATTTTGTTGATTTTTCTTTTTTCTTACCCACTCCCTGCTACTTAAAAGGGGATTTGAGGGTACATACATAATGAGGAGTCTGTTTGAATCGTTTTCTCTCTCACTATCTGATTCTCTGTCTGGAGGTAGTGGTGGAGGATGAGACATATCTGTCATTTGTAATGTGATGTAACTGATTAGATAAACTGTTCTCGAAGTTATATTTCTGTTTAGAAGAATACTTTGAGGTGAATTCCCTTTCCCCCCTTTTTACTAGTACCTTTTTCTGAATCTTTAATGAGTTGATCACTTATTTCTGATCTGGACAAGTTTCTGTGACTCTTAATTCTATATAGGGCCCTTATGTCCTCTGAAGAATGATTGCTTTCTGCATAACATCCAGTGTTCTTTGCTGTTTTCCACCCACAGAGCCTTTCTTGTTGAGGAGGAGGTGTGATGTAGGAAAATTATGAGTGCTTTTCAAACCCATTTGAATTGATGGCCCAGATGGTAAAGAAAATCCCTTGGGGAGCTAAAAATTGAATGGATGATAGCAGAATTTAAAAAAATCATAATTAGACTCCCATTCTTTTAGGACCATTTTAGAGGTCCCAGTCTTTATTTATTCATCTGAGTTCCATTTCTCAGTTGATAGTGACCTCCTTGAGGGAAGTCTTGGTTTGTACACCACTGAAACCCCAGCACCTTAGAAAGTGGTTCTTTAATATAATGATAATAATGGCTAAAATAGATTGAATGCCTTTTATGTGTTAAGTACTGTACTAAGTACATATGCTACTTTATTTAATTTGTACAACCTTAAGAGGGAGATATTTTAATTTATTCCCATTTTATGGATGAGAAAATAGAAGTTGAATAAGACCCAAGTTGCAAATACCTAGTAAGCAGCTTGGAGACAGAATTCAAACCCAGGTATTCTAGAGTATGAACTCTTAACCATTATATTATACTACTTCTTATTAAATACTTAGTTTTAAAATAAATATTTGTTGAGCAAAAGAATGAGCAAACCAAACCTAAAATTAATTTTCTGAAGTCACACAGATAATTTACCTCTTAGAATGTACTGCTCAATGTAAGCGGTCAACCAGGATGCGTGGTGCTGTGCTTGGTGCTACTCAAAATTCCAGGAGATATCACCTGTTATAAACACCCAACATGGGATAAGAGTATTAACACTGAAATTTCTTCTCTTTTTCTCGCCTTTAAACAAAATAACAAAGAGCAGTTTAACAGTGATATTTGGCTTATGAACTTAACATCTATTGTGCAATGATAATGGCAAGTTAATGTGGCATCAATAAGGTGGCACTGTCATTTAAGTACAAATTAAAATGTGGATTTTCATCCCAGTTCTATATATATTAAGTAGTGTGCTCTGGGAACCACTGAGTATTTTCAAGGGGGACAGCCATTTGACTCTAAGCAGAACCATTTGATTTATGAAGACCAGAATATTTGTTAAAAGAGGGGTAGCAAGGAAGTGACTTGGGTAAGGATACTACTTCCTAGTGGAGAGAACACTGGATTATGAGTCAGGATATCTAGATTTTAATCCTGTCTCCATTTTAAATTTCTGTTGGGTTTAGCTAAAATATTTCTGCTGTTAATACTTTGCTTTAATATCAGAAAATGTCCTAACTACACTAGAAAATATGGTCACCTTCTTTGTGTCTTTGTAACGATACAGTGTTCGTTTGGTAGAATTTTCTGTCCACCGCCAGTATTGCCTTTTATCTTCTTAAAAAAAATCTGATCACATTACTCTCTTCTTCACCTCAATTTTTATTAAGCACTTGCTCTGTGCCAGAAGTTGATATTTATATTCAGTAATTCATTTAATTATCTCAATTACCTTATGAGGTGGGCACTGATACCCACATTTCACAGATGAAAAAACTGAAGCACAGTAGTACCAAAAGTAGCATAGTGATTGATGGAGCTAGTATCAGACCCAGACAGTTCAGTGCCCAGACCAACACTGTCAATTACTACTCTTCACTGCCTGTCAGTAAAACATTTCTTTCTTGAAAATCATCAACAAAAACATTTATGAGCTCCTAATTTATGCCAGTTCTAGGCATTGGAGATTCAGAGGTGACCAAGATGTAGGCACTGGGGTTCAAATAATTTGTACTTGATCAGGGTGCTTTCCTTATAACCTTTCTTGTGATTTAATCAGGAACATGGGGCCACTCCAGCCCCCACCCTGTTACATAGAAAGAGAAAGCAGCATATTAAACTTTCTCCAAGACTAGTCTGTGGCTTAAGGCCTCAAGCATGACCGATTTTTCATCCTTCAGCCCTCCCCTTTTCTTATCAGAAGATGTTTATGTTAGCATCCCCTTATTCTATGTAGACAGGCAAGGCAGTACAATAGCGTGGGTAAGAGCCACAAGCTAGTTCTTCTCCCTGTACCTTATTTTTTTTTAAATAAAAGTTTTATTGGAGAAAAATAGAACCATCACGTACACAGGGAAAAGAGCACAAATTTTAACTGATACAGAACAACTGAAAGTCATCATTACCCAATGTTGTTTGCAATTACTTTTCAGTTTCTTAAACATCTCCCCTCAACTTGTTTTTTTTCCTTAAAGATTTATTTATTTATTTTGGGGAGAGAGTGTGGGGGGAGGGGCAGCGGGAGAGGGAGTCTTTTTTTTTTTTTGAAGATTTTATTTATTTGACAGAGAGACACACACACACAGAGAGAGAGAGAGAGAAAGAGAGAAAGAGAACACAAGCAGGGGGAGTGGGAGAGGGAGAAGTCAGCTTCCCGTGGAGCAGGGAGCCTGATGTGGGGCTCTATCCCAGAACCCTGGGATCATGACCTGAGCCGAAGGCAAACACTTAACCAACTGAGCCACCCAGGTGCCCCAAGAGAGAGTCTTAAGTAAACTCCCCACTAAGTGCGGAGCCTGATGCAGGGCTCAATCTACTACCCTGAGATCATGACTTGAGCTGAAAGCAAGAGCTGCATGCTCAACTGACTGAGCCACCCAGGTGCCCCTCAACTTGTTTTTTAATAGTCTTGCTAATTTTTTCAGTTGAAATAGCATCAAATTTTCAAAAAATTAAGAGCTTCAGGGAAGGGACCAGCTTTGAAGATAACAAAAGTGACAGCAAGAGTCTCCTCCTAATAGGGACCAATTCTACCTAAAATTTCCTTAAGAGTAACTATTGAGTCTTCTGGAATAGTTGTATATCTCAAGAGACCATCAGGGATGAGTTAGGACACTGACCTAGATGGTCCAGTGTGGAGAGGACAAACAGAATAGCTGCATTTCCTTGTCAGGTGAGCTCATGCAAGGAAGCCAGGGAGAAGCTGAGAAAATAGAGGCAATGGCTGCTCAGAAAGAATTAGGAAGGCATTCTGAATACACATATTGTTAACAGTGTGCAAGTTGATACAATTAGAAACAGGCAACTTTTTATAATAGCTGGTCACAGGTCTTGAGAACTCAAGAAAACAAACAATAGTGGACACAAGAGCCAAAAGTCTCTTCAGTCCACTGTTAGGGCCTAAATATTCTTCCTAATGGCTCCACATAGTCAAGGAAATAGAATGTTGCCAAAGGCATCAAAGCAGTTCTGATTTTAAAAAATCCAAACAAAATTTTCTGTTTCTCCTCCAAGATCAGCTCCCTTCAGTGAAAAACGAACAAGCAACAAAAACAAAAACAAAAACCCCACAAAAACAAATGAACAAAAACCCCACTGATGCTAAAGAGCAGCCTTTTACTCACATTACCAATTTGAATAACAGTGCTTTTGCTATTTTCTGTGTATGAACAATCCTAAGACATTCCCCTGAAAAGTAGATGTCCAATGGCTATGAGAAATCTTCAAGAAATTTTGAAAGGAATAAGATCAGCATAATACAGATTTTGAAATTCCCAACTAGGGAGTATATGGGGAAAACAAAGGAGGACCTTTATGCCTAGGGTTTTAGGAAGTTAGAAGAACGATAGGAAAGATTTATTTACCAAGAAAATCCCCGTGTACCTTAGTTGCTGTGTGACGTCTCTGCAAGTCTTCTCATCTGTGATGGGGTTAATCACTGGCTCTACCTCACAGGGTTGTTGGGAAAATGAAAGTCCAGTGTTTTAAGGAACTTGGCACATGGCATATAGGAAATACTCCTGAAAATGTTTGCGGAGGGGTGTGTGTGTGTGTGCGTGCACGCACACGCATGAACATGTGTGTAATGGCACATAGGCATATCTATATGAGCATGTGTAATTTATGTAATGTACATACACACCATGGTATTATTCTTGTGTAGGTTATGAATATAGTTTGACTTGAAACCTACACTTTCATTTCTGACATTGAATTTACAGCTCATTTTAATTTGCTTTCTTATAATAAAAATGTTAACCATAAGAGATGGCACTTTTCACATACGAGCTATTTTTTTCTATTTTTAGAGACCCACTGTCATCTTTGGTTCTAAAAAATGTAATTCATGGAATTATGGGGGGAGAGGCTAGACTCCAGATCGCTGGGTTGTTTGAGTGCTCTGAGCATTTTGGGGTTCTATAATAACTCTAAAATTTTGTTTGTGGGTATCCTATTAATTTATGGATCTACAGAAACTAAAAATGAAATCCTTCATTTATAGGAATTACCTAAACAGAATGTGGATATTCCCGTTTTATTATTTATATGGAATGAGAACACTTTTTTTCTAAGCTTCAGTTTCTTTTTTAATGAGTGATTTTCACCATTTCCCCTTTCCCATTTTCTTTCTTATACACTGTAAATCTCATTTTAAAGTTCAAAACCAGGGCCAAAAACTTAATTCTGGGTTGTTTGGGGAGGATAATTACATGCTATAAGAAAAATTAAGAGCTTCTTCCTTTTTTTAAATTTATTTTATATGTTCTGTTAATCACCATACATTATAACATTAGTTTTTTTTTAATTTTTTTTATTTTTTAAGATTCTATTTATTTGAGAGAGAGTGAGAGAGAGTACAGGCCAGGCGGAGAGGCAGAGAAAGAAGGAGAAGCATACTTCCCACTAAGCAAGGAGCCTGACATGGGGCTTGATCCCAGGACCTGGGCAAAAGGAAGATACTCAACTGACTAGAGCCACTCAGGTGCCCTGACATCATACCCATTTTTTTAAATTTTTTATTGTTATGTTAATCACCATATATTACATCATTTGTTTTGGTGTAGTGTTCCATGATTCATTGTTTGTTCATAACACCCAGTGCTCCATGCAGAATGTGCCCTCCTTAATACCCGTCACCAGGCTAACCCATCCCCTCACCCCCCTCCCCTCTAGAACCCTCAGTTTGTTTCTCAGAGTCCATAGTCTCTCATGGTTCGTCTCCCCCTCCAATTCCCCCCCCCTTCATTTTTCCCTTCCTACTATCTTCTTCTTCTTTTTTTTTTTTTAACATATAATGTATTAGTTGTTTCAGAGGTGCAGGTCTGTGATTCGACAGTCTTACACAATTCACAGCGCTCACCATAGCACATGTACTTGACAGAGAGAGACACAGCGAGAGAGGGAACACAAGCAGGGGGAGTGGGAGAGGGAGAAGCAGGCTTCCCGTGGAGCAGGGAGCCCAACGCGGGGCTCGATCCCAAAACCCTGGGATCATGACCTGAGCCGAAGGCAGACGCTTAACAATTGAGCCACCCAGGCGCCCTGAGCTCCTTCCTTTTTAATACTATGATTTTACTGATCCTGCGCATTTTCCCCTTAGGATCATACAAAGTGAAAAATGAAATTGTTTAATTTTCATTGGTATCTTTCTGTAGTTAAGTTAAATGATGGATATGTGTTGGGGTGGAGTGCAGGCATGTAGCACAGGTATAGGAAATGTATAGTAGGGATGAAGAATCATTTTCAAAGAACCATATTGGTCTATATTCTTATACACTATTGTTCTCGCAGAAGGAAAAGATTAGGATGCTTCCATATCTATGCCCAGTTTTGGGATTGAGGAATTCCTGGTTTAGAGATATCCTTATTCAGCAGATCTCTGTGTCACAGGGCCACACATCAGAGACCTGTTTTACAACTGTGGATGTTTTAGAAAACAGTTGAGGTGTAATTAACATACAATAGACTGCACATATTTAGTGTACAGTTTGATAAGTTTGGCATATTTGTAAATTCTTGAAACTACCACCACACTCAAGATTTGAACATAATCAGCACTACCAGAAGTTTTCTAGTGCCCCCTTGAAATCCTCTTCTGCACCTCCATCTCCATCTCACCCTATCTGCCCTTTCCCCAGGCAACCATTAATCTGTCTTCTGTCATTTCATGCTACTTTTTATTTCCTAAGATTTTATATAAATGGATTCATACCATATGTATTCTTTTTTGTCTGGCTTCTTGCACTCAGCATAATTATTTTGAGATTCATCCATGTGCAAGTATGCATCAATAATCCATTCCTTTTTATTGGTGAATATTAGTACTCCATTGTATGGAAATACCACAGTTGATGTATCTATTCACTGTTCAGGGACATTTGGGTGGCTTCCAGTTTTTAGTTATTACAAATAAAATTGCTGTAAACATTTGTGTGCAAGTATTTGTATGATCATATGATTTCACTTTCTTTGGTAGGTATCTGGGAATAGAATGGTTGAACCAAATGTATGTTTAAATTTTTAAGAAACTGCTCAGTTATTTTCCAAAGTGGTGATACCATTTTACATTCCCACCTGCAGTAGATGAGAAATCCAGTTTTTGAAATTCTTGTCAACACTTGTTATGGTCAGTCTTTTTAATTTTAGATATTCTAATAGATGTGCAATGGTATCTTACTGGTTTCTTAAAAATTAATTTAAAAGTAATCTCTACACCCAATGTGGGGCTCAAACTCAGGACCCCTAGATCAGGAGTCGCATGCTCCTCCAACTGAGCCAGTTAGGTGCCTCAAGTGTCTTACTGTTTTAATTTGCATTTCACTAGTGGCTGATGATGTTGAACATCTTGTGTTTATTTTCCTTCCATAAGGTCTCTGTCACAGTTGTTCAACTCTGCCATTTTATAGTGAAAGCCCCCATAGACAATATGTTAATAAATGGGTGTGGCTGTGTCCTAGTGAAGTTTTATTTACCAAAACAAACAACAGCAACAAAAAAACAGAGCAGGGGAAAAAAAAAAAGAGCAGGTTGTACATAGACTTGGATTTAGTTTGCTGACTCCTGAAGTATGATCATGTCATCTGCAAATTAAAGACAGATTTATTTCTTCTTTTCCAGTCTGGCTGTATTTGAATATTTCTTTTTCGTGCCTGATTGTACTCTCTAAAACTTCCAACACAGTATTGACTAGAAATGGTGAGAGCAAGTATCTTTTCTTATTCCAGTTCTTAGGGGAAAAGCATTCAGTCTTTCATCATTAATTACAATCTCAACTGTAAATTTGTTGTGGATACTATTGATCAAGATTAGGAAATTCTCTCTATTGTTAATTTTGGTTTAGTTGAACTGGCTTTTGTTTTATTAATTTTCTATTTTTTTCTGTTGTCTATCTATGGAGGTTCCTTTCTATTCTAAATATTTTTATCAGGAATGGATGTTGGATTTTGTCAAATGATTTTTCTGCATTTATTGAGAATATTGTAGTTATATTGATTGGTTTTTAGATGTGAAGCCAATCTTGCATTCCTGGGATAAACCTTAGTTGGTCTTTTTTATGTTTTTGGATTTGATTTGCTAAGATTTTATTTGGAACTTATTTAAAAAGATTCTATTTATTTATTTGAGAAAGAGACAGAGAGCACAAGCAGGGGGAGGGGGAGAGGCAGAGGAAGAGGGAGAAGCAGGCAGCCAGCCCCCCTGCCCCTCCCGCCACCATACAGGGAGCCAGGGAGCCTGGGAGCCTGATGTGGGGCTCAATCCCAGGACCCTGGCATCATGAACTGACCTGAAGGCACTTAACCGACTGAGCCATCCAGGCGCCCCTTTATTTGGAACTTTTGTGTCTGCACTTATGAGATATATTGATCTGTAGTTCTCCTGTAATGGTTTTGGTAATGGAGGTCATGGAGGTAATGCTGGCCTCATAAATAAGTTCGGAAATATTTCCTTCTCTCTACTTTTTTGGAAGAGTTCAGATTTGGTATTTTTTCTTTAAATGTTTGTTAGAATTCAGTGAACCTGCCTGGGCTTGGAGGATTTTTTTTTGTTGTCTTTTTTTTTTTTTAATAGACATAAAGATACTCAGAGTACTCATTTGTTCTTGAGTGAGCTTTGGTAGTTTGTGTCTTCGAAGGAATTTATTTTCTTTAAGTTGTCAAATTTGTGTAAACTTGACTGTAATATTGCCTCATTTTAAAAATACCTGTACAGTTGTAGTGATGTCCCCCTCTCATGCTTGATATTGTGTCTTCTCTCAGTTTTTCCTGCAGTCTAAGTAGAGGTTTATTAATTTTATTGATCTTTGCCAAAACCAACTTTTGGTTTTACTGTTTTTTCCTCTGTTTTTCCATTTTCTATCATGATTTCTGCTTTGATCTTCATCGTTTCCTTTATTCTGCTTACTTTGGATACAGTTTGCTTCTTTCTTCCTACTTTCATAATGCAGAAGACAAGGTTATTGATTTGAGACCTTCTTTCCCACGGTAGGCCATTAGTGGTGTCAATATTGCTCTAATTACTGCGTTAGCGGTCTACCACAAATTCTGACATGTCATGTTTTCATTTTTGTTCAGTTCAAAATACTTTCTTTACCTTTTGATTTCTTCGTTGCTCTTTGGGTTATTGAAAAGTGTTTAGTGTTGGTTTCCAAATATTAGGGATTTTCCAGATACCTTTCTGTTACTGATTTCTAATTTAATTTCATTGTGGTTAGAGAACAGACTTTGTATTACTTGAATCTTCTAAATTTTTTTGTGATTTATTTTATTGCTCAGAATATAATCTACTTTGGTAAATGTTCCATGTGCATTTGAGAAGAATGTATTTTGTCGTCTTTGAGTGAAGTGTTCTATAAATATCAACTAAGTTAAGTGGATAGTGCTTTTTGAAGTCTGTGTTCTTACTGATTTCCTATCTGCTTGTTCTATTAATTATTGAGAGAAGACTGTTGAAATTTAACAACTGGATTTGTGCATTATCTATTTTGCACCTTTGTTATGTAATGTCTCATCATTTCTTTTTTTCCTCTTTTTTTTTTTTTGCCTTCTTTCAGATTGAGTAGTTCTTACTCTGTTTTATCTCCTTTGCTATTAGTTATAATTCATGACCTTGACATATTTTAAACAGTAGTAGTTGGTTATTTTATAGAATGTCACTCAATTTGAGTTTGTCCAGTATTTTCTCATGATTAGATTTGGGTTGTAGATTTTGTGGGTGAGGGGAGGAGAATACCACAGAGGTATAATACCCTTCTCATCATATATATCAAAGGGTACTTGACATTATCATGACATGTTACTGATGTTACCTAAATCTCTATGGTTAGGTGGTATCTTAAGGTGTCTTCACCCTAAAGTTACTATTTTTCCCTTTTTGAACTCTGTTATTTATAAGAGCAGCCTACACTCAAAGGGAGGGTAATTAGGTTTCACCTCTTAGAGGAATATCAAATACTCCTCCACATGTAGATATATAGTAAAACCACCACAATAACTAATAAATATTTTGGGGGATCAGATATTATGAAACCTTTCAAATACACTGTTTCTCTTTAAAGTTTTTCCTCCTAATTTTGGCAATCATCAGTGGATCTTGCCTGCAACAATTATTACTCTGGTCTAAAGGTAATTTTTTTATTTACCTAGTTCTTTCTACATTAATTAATTGGAATTCTTTTATAAAGAAAATTTATTATCTCTCTTTTTTAAAAGATTTTATTAATGAGAGAGAGAGAGAGCACATGAGAGTGGGGAGGGTCAGAGGGAGAAGCAGACCCCCTGCTGTGCAGGGAGCCCTATGCAGGCCTCAATCCCGGGACTCCAGGATTATGACCTGAGCGGAAGGCAGTCACTTAACCAACTGAGCCGCCCAGGCACCCCGAAAATATATCATCTCTTATTTGGTTATTTTATGTCATCTTGGACTCATGGGTATTTATTTTATTCTTTGTATTATAATCTAGTGCTATCATAATTTAATTTTTACTCAAGTCTCCCACCTTTAGCCACTGGATGTTCTTTCAGTTTAGCTCTTGATTCTTTGATATTATGTTGTTTGAGCACTTCCTCACTTTTTGACACTACAAGGTGCTCCAGCCTCATCTTGGATTTTCCCTGCCCTAGCCCTACCATCAGCCATTTCTCCAAGGAGCACTAGTTCCATTTTTTGGAGCATGGTATTTAGAAACCAAGATCTGGGCATGGAGTAGGCTTTTTGCTGCTGAAGTGTCAGTACTTCTAGGTTCTCTTGGTAGACAGGGTAGGAGATATATGTATTTATACTAACCTGTGAATACACATATCTCTGTTTATTTCTCTATTTGCATATATATTAAAATAAACATTAATTTATATTGGTATGTCTGATTCAGCACTGCAGGGTTAATTCCAGCCTTTCCTTCTTGCATATTCATAATTTCTTTCTTTGATAGTGAGAAACTTGGCTCTCATTGTGGCATATTTATAGTTCTTATTTGTTCAACCCTGTTATACAAGTAAAGTATTCTCAGAGTTGCTAACCCATACAACTGTGAGAAACATTTTTTCAGCTAGAGTACAGTGTTTGTGTAAAATTTTTCCCTTGGTAGCCTTATGATATGCAGTCAAAATACTAATTTGCGAAGTTAATTATGTTAGCTCCTTTCTTCCCTACTCTCCTAAGTATGGTCATGTTATTGGTAATACTGTTAGTTTCATTTGCCAGTCTGCATTCCATCCTGGTTGCCCAGACATCCTGGATGATACATTTTTAAAGATTTTCATACAGTGAAGTTCACTCTTTGTGCTATAAAGTTCTAAAGGTTCTTTTTTATTATTATGTTAATCACCATACATTATATCATTAGTTTTTGTTGCAGTGTTCCATGATTCATTGTTTGTGCATAACACCCAGGGCTCCATGCAGAACGTGCCCTCTTTAATACCCATCACCAGGCTAACCCATGCCCCCACCCCCCTCCCTTCTAGACCCCTGTTTGTTTCTCAGGATCCATAGTCTCTCATGGTTGGTCTCCCCCTCCAATTTTCCCCCCTTCATTCTTCCCCTCCTGCTAGCTTCTTCGTTTTATTTTTTTTTTTAACATCTATTGCATTATTTGTTTCAGAGCTACAAATCTGTGATTCAACAGTCCTGCAAAATTCACAGTGCTCACCATAGCATATACCCTCCCCAATGTCTGTCACCCAGGCACCCCATCCCTCCCACCCCCCACCACTCCAGCAACCCTCAGTTTGTTTCCTGAGAATAAGAATTTCTCATATCAGTGAGGTCATATGATACATGTCTTTCTCTGATTGACATTTCGCTCAGCATAACACCCTCCAGTTCCATCCACGTCGTTGCAAATGGCAAGATTTCTTTCTTTGATGGCTGCATAATATTCCATTGTGTGTGTGTGTGTGTGT
>NW_027397081.1:29620864-29717806 GCF_003265705.2 Callorhinus ursinus
GGTTTTGATTTGGATTTCCCTGATGCCGAGCGAAGTTGAGCATTTTTCATGTGTCTGTTGGCCATTTGGATGTCTTCTTTGGAAAAATGTCTGTTCATGTGTCTTCTGCCCATTTCTTGATTGGATCATTTGTTCTTTGGGTGTTGAGTTTAAAAAGTTCTTTATAGATTTTGGATACTAGCCCTTTATCTGATATGTCATTTGCAAATATCTTCTCGCATCCTGTCGGTTGTCTTTTGGTTTTGTTGACTGTTTCTTTTGCTGTGCAAAAGCTTTTTCTTTCTTTCTTTTTTTTTTTTTTTTGTTTATTTTGCTCTCACATTAGACATGAAGATGTTTACTTTTTTTAATTTTTTAAATTTTATCAGAAGCTTTTATTCTTGATAAAGTCCCCATAGTTCATTTTTGCCCTTGTTTCCCTTGCCTTTGGCGATGTTTCTAGGAAGAAGTTGCTGCAGCTAAGATCGAAGAGGTTGCTGCCTGTGTTCTCCTTTGGGATTTTGATGGACTCCTGTCTCACATTGTGGTCTTTCAGCCATTTTGAGTCTGTTTTTGTGTGTGGTGTAAGGAAATGGTCCAGTTTCATTCTTCTGCATGTGGCTGTCTGATTTTCCCAAACCATTTGTTGAAGAGACTTTTTTCCATTGAACATTCTTTCCTGCTTTGTCGAACATTAGTTGACCATAGAGTTGAGGATCCATTTCTGGGCTCTCTGTTCTATTCCATTGATCTTTGTGTCTGTTTTTGTGCCAGTACCATACTATCTTGGTGATGACAGCTTTGTAATAGAGCTTGAAATCCGGAATTGTGATGCCACCAGCTTTGCTTTTCATTTTCAACATTCCTCTGGCTATTCGGGGTCTTTTCTGGTTCCATACAAATTTTAAGATTATTTGCTCCATTTCTTTGAAAAAAGTCTATGGTATTTTGATAGGGATTGCATTGAATGTGTAGATTGCTCTAGGTAGCATTGACATCTTCACAATATTTGTTCTTCCAACCCATGAGCATGGAACGTTCTTCCATTTCTTTGTATCTTCCTCAATTTATTTCATGAGTATTTTATACTTTTCTGAGTACAGATCCTTTGCCTCTTTGGTTAGATTTATCCCTAGGTATCTTATGGTTTTGGGTACAATAGTAAATGGGATCGACTCCTTAATTTCTCTTTCTTCTGTCTTGTTGTTGGTGTATAGGAATGCCACTGATTTCTGTGCATTGATTTTATATCCTGCCACTTTACTGAATTGCTGTATGAGTTCTAGCAGTTTTGGGGTGGAGTCTTTTGGGTTTTCCACATAAAGTATCATATCATCTGCAAAGAGTGAGAGTTTGACTTCTTCTTTGCCGATTTGGATGCCTTTGATTTCTTTTTGTTGTCTGATTGCTGTGGCTAGGACTTCTAATACTATGTTGAATAGCAGTGGTGAGAGTGGACATCCCTGCCGCGTTCCTGACCTTAGGGGAAAAGCTCTCAGCTTTTCCCCATTGAGAATGATATTCGCTGTAGGTTTTTCATAGATGGCTTTTATGATATTGAGGTATGTACCCTCTATCTCTATACTCTCAAGAGTTCTGATCAAGAAAGGATGCTGTACTTTGTCAAATGCTTTTTCTGCATCTATGGAGAGGATCATATGATTCTTGTTCTTTCTTTTGTTAATGTATTGTATCACATTGATTGATTTGTGGATGTTGAACCAACCTTACAGCCCAGGGATAAATCTCACTTGGTCGTGGTGAATAATACTTTTAATGTACTGTTGGATCCTATTGGCTAGTATTTTGGTGAGAATTTTTGCATTCATGTTCATCAAGGATATTGGTAACTCTCCCTTTTGATGGGGTCTTTGTCTCGTTTTGGGATCAAGGTAATGGTGGCCTCATAAAATGAGTTTGGAAGTTTTCCTTCCATTTCTATTTTTTGGAACAGTTTCAGAAGAATAATTCTTTAAATGTTTGGTAGAATTCCCCTGGAAGCCATCTCGCCCTGGGCTTTTGTTTGTTGGGAGATTTTTGATGACTGTTTCAATTTCCTAGTGGTTATAGGTCTGTTCAGGTTTTCTATTTCTTCCTGGTTCAGTTTTGGTAGTTGATACATCTCTAGGAATGCATCCATTTCTTCCAGATTATCTAATTTGCTGGCATATAGTTGCTCATAACATGTTTTTATAATTGTTTGTATTTCTTTGGTGTTGGTTGTGATCTCTCCTCTTTCATTCATGATTTTGTTGATTTGGGTCATTTTTCTTTTCCTTTTGATAAGTCTGGCCAGGGATTTATCAGTCTTGTTAATTCTTTCAAAGAACCAGCTCCTAGTTTTGTTGCTCTGTTCTACTGTTCTTTTGGTTTCTAGTTCTTTGATTTCTGCCCCGATCTTTATTATTTCTCTTCTCCTGTTGGGTTTAGGCTTTATTTGCTGTTCTCTCTCCAGCTCCTTTAAGTGTAGGGTTAGGTTGTGTATTTGAGACCTTTCTTGTTTCTTGAGAAAGGCTTATATTGCTATATACTTTCCTCTTAGGACTGCCTTTGCTTTATCTCAAAGATTTTGAACAGTTGTGTTTTCATTTTCATTGGTTTCCATGAATTTTTTAAAATTTTTCTTTAATTTCCTGGTTGACCCATTCATTTTTTAGTAGCATGCTCTTTAGCCTCCATGTATTTTAGTTCTTTCTGACTTTCCTCTTGTGATTGAGTTCTAGTTTTAAAGCATTGTGGTCTGAAAATATGCAGGGAATAATCCCAGTCTTTTGGTACTGGTTGAGACCTGATTTGTGACCTAGGATGTGATCAATTCTGGAGAATGTTCCATGGGCACAAGAGAAGAATGTGTATTCTGTTGCTTTGGGATGGAATGTTCTGAGTCTGTCTATGAAGTCCATTTGGTCCAGTGTGTCATTTAAAGTCTTTATTTCCTTGTTGTTCTTTTGCTTAGATGATCTGTCCATTTCAGTGAGGGGGGTGTTAAAGTCCCCTACTATTATTGTATTGTTGTTGATGTGTTTCTTTGCTTTTGTTATTAATTGGCTTGTATAATTGGCTGCTCCCATGTTTGGGGCATAGATATTTACAATTATTAGATCTTCTTGTTGGATAGATCATTTAAGTAGGATATAGTGTCCTTCCTCATTTCTTATTACAGTCTTTGGTTTAAAATCTAATTTGTCTGATATAAGGATTGCCACCCCAGGTTTCTTTTGGTGTCCATTAGCATGGTAAATGGTTTTCCACCCCCTCACTTTCAATGTGGGAGTGTCTTTGGGTCTAAAATGAGTCTGTTGCAGACAGCAGATTGATGGGTCTTGTTTTTTTATCCAGTCTCATAGCCTGTGTCTCTTGATTGGGGCATTTAGCCTGTTCACATTCAGGGTAACTATTGAAAGATATGAATTTAGTGCCATTGTATTGCCTGTAAGGTGACTGTTACTGTATATTGTTTGTGTTTCCTTCTGGCCTATGTTACTTTTAGGCTCTGTCTTTGCTTAGAGGACCCCTTTCAATACTTCTTGTGGGGCCAGTTTCGTGTTTGCAAATTCCTTTAGTTTTTGTTTGTCCTGGAAGGTTTGATCTCTCCTTCTATTTTCAATGACAGCCTAGCTGGATATAGCATTCTTGGCTGCATATTTTTCTCATTTAATGCTCTGAATTTATCATGCCAGTCCTTTCTGGCCTGCTAGGTCTCTGTGGATAGGTCTCTTGACAATCTAATGTTTCTACCATTGTAGGTTACAGATCTCTTCTCCCAAGCTGCTTTCAGGATTTTCTCTTTGTCTCTGAGACTCGCAAGTTTTACTCTTAGATGTCAGGGTGTTGACCTATTTTTATTGATTTTGAGGGGGGTTCTCTGTGCCTCCTGGATTTTGATCCCTGTTTCCTTCCCCAAATTAGGGAAGTTCTCTGCTATAATTTGCTCCAATATACTTTCTCCCCTCTTTCTTCTTCTTCTGGGATTCCATTTATTCTAATATTTTTTCGTCTTATGGTATCACTTATCTCTAAAATTCTGCCCTCATCATCCAGTAGTTGTTTATCTCTCTTTTTCTCAGCTTCTTGATTTTCCATCTTTTGGTCTTCTGTATCACTAATTCTCTCTTCTGCCTCATTTGTCTTAGCAGTTAGAGCCTCCATTTTTTATTGCACCTCATTAATAGCCTTTTTGATTTCGACTTGATTAGATTTTAGTTCTTTATTTCTCCAGAGAGGGTTTCTCTAGTATCTTCCATGCTTTTTTCAAGCCCAGCTAGTATCTTTAAAAACATCATTCTGAACTTTAGTTCCGACCTCTTAACTAATGTCCGTATTGATTAGGTCTCTGGTAGTTGGTACTGCCTCTTGTTCTTTTTTTTGAGGTGATTTTTTTCCATCTTGTCATTTTGTCCAGAGGAGAATAGGTGAATGAGAGAACAAAATGCTAACAGGGTAACACCATCCCCAGGAAAATATACACTAAACAAATCAGAAGAGACCTGAATCCGGGGGAAAAGAAAGGGTAAGAAAGAAAAAAGTAAAAGAAAAATATAAAAACAAACAAAACAACAACAAAAAAACAGAATATGATCAAATATGATCAGGCTGGTGTATAGATCAGTGCCACACACTAGATTTTGGGCGTATTTTGGTCTGTTAGAAGAAAGTGCCTCCCAAAAATTTAAAGGAGGAGAAGCTTATATATATACATAAATAAAGGTAAAGAAGATGAAGGGATGGAATATGACTGTAAAGATGAAAATTGTAAAAGATTTTATAAATGGAATTGGTAAGACGTTGGTTGAAAAAAGAAAGAGAAGGATTTAAAAAAGAAAAGGGAGAGAATGTGATCAGGCAGAAGACATACACTGGAGATTTAGGGTATATTTTGGTCTGTTGGAAGAAACTGTATACCAAAATTTTAAAGAGAGAACTATACACACACACACACACACACACACACACACACACCCCAAAAATGAGGTCAACTACTGTGAAGGGATAGAGTATGACTCTAAAAATGAAAAATAAAAAGCATTTTTTAAAAAGAGGAGTGATAAGATGTTGGTTGAAAAAGGGGAAAAGAAAAATTCAAAAAAAGAAAAAAAGAAAAGTTAAAAATAACTTTGAAATTCTAAAGAATCGGGGGGGGAAAAAGCCATGAATTCTATGTGCTGTATTCCCCTAGCGCTGGGGTTCTGCCGTTCTCTTTGATCAGTAAACTTGGTCCTGGCTGGCTGTCCTTGATGATCTTCTGGGGGAGGGCCCTGTTGCTGTGGTTCTCAAATGTCTTTGCCCGCGCAAAGCTGCCCCGCCCTTGCGGGTCAGGGCTAAGTAATCTGCCCCTCAGATTTGGTCTTGGGAGCTTTTGTTCCCTGCAAGCTTTCCGTACAGGTTTGCAGGAGGAGAATGAAAATGGTGGCTTCCCAATCTCCGGCCCTGGAGGAGCCGAGAACTCGGGCCTCACTCCTCAGTGAGCCCCAGAGAAAAGCAGTCAATCACTCCCGTCTCCCCGGTCTCCAGCATACTCGGTGCTCACCCGGCCTGTGACTGAGCATTTCTATGGCACACGGCCCTGTTTGGAGTCTCCAAACCCAGCAGATTCCTGCGGTGTGCTCCCGTGCTCTGCTTCTGGGGGAGAAAGGGGAGTCTCCCCAGATCTGCTGCTTGTTTGGTCCCTGCTGGAAGAGCAGTGGCCTGACTGTGCCGGGGATAATGGTTTATGGCAACCCCGAGCTGAGAGCCCACTCCTCGTCTCCATCTCTGCAGCAGGCTTCCCTGCTCCGATACCTGTGAGCTCTGTCACACTCAGGCATCCCCGGTCATTCTGTGACCCCAAGGGTCCTGAGACCACACTCCACGGCAACAGTCCACCCCCTGCTTAGCCACTGGAGCGACATCACTCAGTGGAGCCGACTTCTCAAGGTCCCAATTTTGTGCTCCGTGGCTCTATCACTAGCCGGTAGTGGCTGACGGAGACCCCCTCCCCCGCCGTCTATCCTCCCAAATATCTCCTCGGATTCACTTCTCCGCAAGTCTTACCTTCCAAAACGTGGTTGCTTTTCTGTTCATTTAGTTGCTGCTATTCTTTTCTTCAATCTCCTGTTGAGTTCGTAGGTGTTCAGAATGGTTTGATCCCTATCTAGCTGAATTCCTGGGACCAGACAAAATTTAGGTCTCCTACTCCTCTGCCATCTTGCTCCTCCCCAGTTCTGAAGGGTTTGATGAATACTTAGTCATGTGCTCTCCATCACAGTACCAGAGCTTAAAAATTCTATCTGTGCCACTCCTTTGTAGTCAATCCCAACCCCTTACCTCTTTTTTAAAATAAAATTATTAGTTATTTCATGGATCTTTAGAGTGTGTTTTGATATTAAAATAAACCATAGAATGCTAAAATCAATTTTTCAGAGTTACTTTTGACATGAAAAAATAGGTAGGTTAGCCAGGGCTGGAGTCATTATGTTTTGTTAGGTTGAAATCAACAGTAGGGAAATTAAGCTAAGACTATTGCTTTGTTTTCTTTTTGTTTTGGAATGATAAAAGGTATTTGATATGCCTTTCTAGAGAATATTTTCCTCTCAAAATAGGCATCTCTAATTTTCCTATCCATAGTAGAGCAGTTAAAGATGAGTAAATGGTAGTTAACCAGTTTAAAAAGAAAATCAAAGGTCACTGGTTAGTGATGACTGTCCAAAGCCTACCACTATTAATATTTCCAAAATTCTCTTGCACTGTAATGATGTAGCTTAGCTGTTATTCCAGTTTTTCTTTTTACACCTTTGCATTTTTTCTCTTTTTCTATTATGTTCATTGCATGTTTATTCAGTGAGCCTTTATATATTTAGTCCTGCCTATGCATGTGTCACTAAGCTCTAAGTTTTACTCTATATTAGCCTTTTTACAACTAGCTATAATATAAAATTAAAATATTTGTATTGTTAGTTATATTTACTGAATATATTCTGGTCTTAATTTAAAACGTAAATGGGTTGAATATTCTTTGTTGAGGTAAAAAAAAGTAAATTAAGTTGCTTTTTATATGATTTGTTTAGTCTGTATATGAATCAGTGGTCATCAAGAGAAAAAAGTTTTCATACCCTTGTATTAAAGAAGAAATACTTGGTCATTTATAATCTGTTCTTCTACCTTAGGTGGGATTGCACTAAAACTAATGTGAACATAGGAGGATTTAACTTTTTTGTGAAGACCACCCCTTTCACTTCCCCCACGCCCCCAACAGCTCAGTCTTCATTGGAATATTTCATAGCATTTTTAAAAACATGTTAAACCTAAAGCCCATGTGTTGTAGCTTGAACATGTTTCCTCTTGTTGATACCTTAGTAGAATAAAACAAAAACAAAAATAAGTAGTCTCTGTCTTTTATCCAGTGGTTATTGGTAAGTGAAATTACATTACATGTTTAAGCCTAGCCCCTGAGGTGGCTCACGCACTCAGATTCTCAAGTAGGGAGATATGCCTGTACTGCCTTTCACCTTAACAGCAAAGGCTATTTCCATGCACCTCTGAAGGATACAAAGGGGGAGTGAGCTGTAGAGAGTGCAAGTAGGATGGGAAGACTGCAGTGTCTGCAGTTGGAATGCAGATGTAACTTTGAATTATTTCTCTGTAACATGTGAGAGAACACACTTTTCAGAACGCTCTGATACCAGAATCTGTAATCCATAGGAAACTGTGTTATAGGACTGGGCTCACACAGAGAGTAGCATCATGCCAAGGTCTTATGCTCAGGGCAAGTGTTTAGGGTAATTTATTTCCAGATGAGGTGTTTTACAGAACAAGAATATGCCTTGACACATGTTCTGTATTTAGTTACACATATTTGTCATGCCTCAGTACCTCTAAGATGGGTCTCACTGCAACAGACAGAGAATTTTCTGTGTTTATCTGTGCTTTAATGCCAAGCATATTTTACAATTGGTCTGATTGGTCTGCAGTTAGAAAAAGGGACAATGTGCCAGGTTCATGTAAAGATGGTGACCGCCTCTCCACCAAGCCTTTGTGTAACTTCGTTTTCTTATTTCAGTGCAGAGCAAAGCTCCTGGTGACTAAAGCTGTTGTACAGTTTTGTTTCCATTGCATAGACTCTTTTTAAACCATTGAAAACATTGAGAAATCATTGCACTATTACAATAGAAATAGTGCCATTATTTGAGGTAATTCTTTCTGTTCTTCCTCTCTTTTTCCTCAGCCTTGCCCCTGCCTCTTCCCTGCCTTAACTCTTCTCTGTTGCTCTCCTTCCTACCTTCACCCTCCTCTCCCCTACCTTTCTAAGTTTTTCCCAACTGCTAGTTTAGGAGATTTTATCCATGTTTTTACTTGGTGGTTTGTTGAAAGGACATATAAAACCTAGCCCTCTCCCTTTCCCTTTTGGTCTTCTCCCAAAGCTTCCATTCGCATGACAATATTCTTACCCATGGTGATCCTGGACCTTCTACTAAAGCAGCATAAACCTGTCTTTTAGACATAGAAGGGGGATGGGGAAAAGTCCTTCTGGGGTACTTATTTCTTTAAACACTTCTATCTAAGGTGACTACTAGATGGATTTTCACTCTAGTGTTATCTGACTTGGTTAGTCAGACTCGTGGTCAAGAAATTTTTGATGCTTTGGTTTGGAGATAGAATTAAATAGGAACAACTAATAGTATACTCAAATCAGTAGCATCTCATCTCATGTCGTCCTGCTACCTTACCATTGGAATACAACGTGATATTGCTCTGACTCTGAATTTAGGGTTGCCACTGTAGGAGTTCTTCATGGAGCATAGGTGCCATGAAATTACTTAGATTTTTCTTTTAAATTTGATATTCAAAACAAGAAGCAATATAGTCCAGTGTATTAGTCAAGGTTCTCCAGAGAAGTAGAACCATTATGTGTGTGTGTGTGTGTGTGTGTGTGTGTGTGTGTGTGTGTATAGAACAGAATAGAATTTATTTATTTTATATATATGTTTTCTATATATAAAGAGCTTTATTATAAGGAGTTGGCTCATGTGATTAAGGAGTCTGACAGGTTCCAAATTAACAGGGTATGCCAGCAGGCTAGAGATGCAGGAGAGCTGAAGGTGCAGATGAGGGCCTAAGGCAGTCTGCTGGAGAAATTCGCTCTTGCCTGGGAAGCTGATCTTTTTGATTTATTCATGCCTTTCAACTGATTGGATGTGGCCCACCCACATTATGGAGGGCAGTGTGCTTGCCCAAATTTCACAAACTTAAAAGTTAATCTCATCCAAAAACACTCTCCAAGTTGATGTATAAAATGAACCATGACAACCAGATGTCTTTGCAATTCCATGATATTTGGTTTGGTCTTTTATTTTTTAAGGGTTTCTTTGTATAAACATTTAGTTACCTAAGTAACAATGGGCAAGCTTTAACCAAGAGCTTCAGCTGGCTATGTTCATGTCACAATCCTTTTTTGCTTGATTTACTAGTAAATTCTTAGCTGTGTGTATGGGTGAGTGGGTCTGGAAAATATCATTGATTGATGTGTACTTTCTTCTGCTCCTGCTCTTAAATTTCTTAAAAAACTGGTTAAGGAACTGAGACATTGTTGAAAAGATGCTATTTTATGGGATATTTTCTTCTCTAAGATGGATTCTGCTAAGTAAGCACACAGAAGTAGTCTTGAAGAATAAATATGTAAATATTCTCCACTGGAAAGCCTGCATTGCCATTTTATATTTAGACTTGACCCCAGTAGGCCATTGAGGTCCCACAGTGATGCATGCTGACGTGCACCCACGCTGCTCTAGTCTCAGTCAGGGAAAAGTTTCTTTTGAGCCAGGGAAAAACTGGACAGAATGCCAGAAATCTAATTATAACTCTTTAGAGAGCCAGACATACATAAACTAGTTTTTAGTGAGCAACACATCTGACTTAAAGTGAAAGCATTTTCTTAAAGAACTTCTTTTCCTTCTTGGTTTATAGTAATGAGTATAAACCCAAATTAAATTTTTTTTTGTGGAAAGCTAAGAGACAGCCATTGATTTTTAGCTCTCTCTGCAGTTAAATGATAATGGTTATTATGAAAGATAGAAAGATACTCCTTCATTTCTCAGTATCCCAGGTGGTAAGCCTGTTTTGCTGCTCAAATTGGTTTTGTTTCCATTAGTGGAAAAGACAGGTAGTTTGGAGTTTGAGACATTGATCTTCCTGGCTGTGAGTTGGACGGTCACTTTTGGAATTTAGTTTTTCCTGGACTCTTCCTCTTCCTCAGGATGCTTGCACCAGTATGCTAAGGCAGTTCGAAGAATTAATCAAAATAAGCCAGCCTCTACTGAATCAGGGAGTTTGTGGGCTGAGACTAATATTATCTCAACAACTGTTATGGTTTAAATGTATTTTTTATTATAATATTTTGTGTTGTTAGTTTCTTTTGCCTGCAGATCTAGGAGCATTTTATAGCCAGTAATTCTTCAGAATAACAAAGGGAAGCAGTCACCATCCTTATGCCCAACAAAGGGCTGTGCTTGAACACAACTCTAGATTTCTGGTTGGGCCCATTCATAATGAATGACTTAGTCGCAAGGTTCCTAAATGGGACTGCACATAAGAGTCACCTGGGAGGCATGGAAAAAAAATACAGATCCAGGCTTTTCCCTGCCCACTGAATAAGAATTCAGGGTGTATGTGCTCTAGGAACTGAGGTGTTGTGTTGGGAAATAGCATTTCAAACAAGATCCTGAGGGGATTGTCATGCATCAGATCCCTAGACTCTTGGCAGAATTTCCAAAAGGTCTTGTATGGCATCAGATCCCTAGACTCTGGCAGAATTTCCAAAGGTCTCTCAAAACTGAAATAAGAAACTGCAGTTGTTGTCCACAGCTGCTAAAACTGTTTCAGATTAGGAAAGGGAAGGGCAAACAAAGAACACAGCAGTTCCAGAGAATAATCTGAGGAGCCGGCATGAACTGGGAAGACCATTGTGAACCTCAGCATCAGCGTTTCCTCCTCTGCCTTATCTTCTGCCTGCTCCCTTCACTGCCCCTTAATTCAGTTCCACATCTTCCCTAGAAGGAAGAGATGGCTGTGTTGAAGATGCCAGTGCCATCTGCATATCATTCCAGAGGCTTTTTTAAAAAGGCCACTTCCCTTGCACACTCATCTGAGAAAGGGTTTCAATAGAACAATGGGATATAAGTTTAGGCTTCAGGGTCTGAGTCATGTTTCCCTTTTAGTTCCAGATCCTCTTTACATGTATTTGTTGCAGTCTCTTTTAGTTCTGGATAGATTTTAATAATATATTTCTTCTTATATAAGAAAGATTATGAAATAGAGCAGGAAGTGGGGACTCAGAGTCAGAACTCCTGGCTTCTGGTTTTTACTTTGTGCTTGTAGACATTAACCTCTAGGACTTGGTCCCCTAGCTGAGAAATGAGTGTAGTCGCCCTTACCTACAATGATGGAATGCTGGAGGCTTAATTAGTGTTCCCAATGTGCTGTCAGACAACCTAAACAATTTTCAGAAGAATGTACAGTTCTTTGAATTCCTAGCAGTGCTATGTACTTACCCTTTAGTTCCCTCCTGCTTTGTTAAATTATCACAGTGTTGGTGGGAGGAAATGCAGTGTCTGCTTTGTTCTGTTCTCTACCTTAGGCATCCATCCTGCAGGCTAGGTTGACAGTCCTGTTCAGAGAGGAGTTCCTTAACCGGTCCAGTTCTCCTTTTTAGCAGAATAGTGAACTGAACTACAAGAAGCAGCTTACCATCATATTTGCTATGGGTCAAAACTGCTATTTGTGAGTTTAAAGGTCTCATTTCTCTGTCAGCTCTTCTTTCTCTGAGCACTGCTGATTGGCTCTTTATAGGTGGAATTTTATACTCTATATGACATCCCTTTCCCAGCCCACCTTTGACTTTTCAGGAGAAGCATGTATTTTCCTTGTAGACCAGTGGCTAGAGGGGTGGGATACTTGTAGTTCTTGAGCCCAGTTGCTTACTGGAATTTAGAAATTGACACCAAGGTCCTCTGGCTCTCTATTCTGTGTGTGCTGTGCTCCAGCTCCCTAACCAAATGAGGCAATGTCAAATGTGGTGACTCACATGTAGATGAATGGCCACAGTGTGCTCCATCCCTGCCATCATCTTTCTTTGTTTTTCTGCTGAGCCCGTGCTGCAGTGCCCTGAAGGTTCATTTATATGCATGTCTCTGGCATCTGTTTCTGAGAGCAGAGAGGGAATCTCCTGACTGGGAAGGGCCTGTGCTCTTTATTTTAGGGCAGTCCCGTGTCTCTCCCTTCTCAAGGCAGGATTCCCAGCTTGGTTACTTCTCTCCATGTAGTGCCTCATTCCTCTGGCTCTTTCTTCATTTAGTTTAGGCAGGGGCACACAGATATGGGGGAAGGAGCACTTAGTCTGGGAACTATGTAGATGGAGATGGGCCAGAAAATCTGTGACAGAGCTAGGACAGCAGTTAGAGTTGGTTGGTCAGGTCTTCCTATGTAGAAAACTATTGCCAGACACCACTATTTATGATGTGGGGCATGTGTTTGGAAGTAGATCTGTCCCACGTGTAACCTTTCTTAATCTTCCTCCTCCCCAAGTCCTGCTGATTCTTCCTCCCCAAGTCATGCTGATTCTACCTAACTGTTGGGCCTTAAGGATATCCCCATGCCTCTAATAATGTATGGTTAGTATCAATCTATTGGTGATAACCTGGCCGTCATGCATTGTAGAATAGCATTGCCTTTGGACCATCTTAGAGCCATTTAGCATTTGGGAAATAAGTGGTTAGAATTCCCCAACTTTTTTTTTTGTTATTATCTCTTGCCACATTTCTTGTCAAGCACACACACAGATGAAACCAACCAAATGTTAATTTCTTTCATGGATTCCCTGGGAAAAGAAGGGACTGTAGACAGTACAGTGTAAGGGAAGGAGTGTTCAACTTGGAGTCTAAGGACACAGTTTGAGTACTAGCTTGTCATCAGCGTAGTCTAGAGGCAAGTCTCTTAGTCACTTCATTCATAAGTTGGAAATGATACCACTTACATCAGTATTTTAGAGGGTGATCTAAGGAATAAATTGGTATCATTTTCACTTCCCTCCTCACCTCTGGAACTGTGACATCTCTGATGGCCTTGGTTTCAAGAATAAGAAGTAATGCCATTATCTTAAGCACTTCAAAGCTTGATGCCTCTGGAAATACAGGATTAGTTTCATACTTTTCAAAAAAGTAAGCCGAGTGGAGAAGGGAGTGACAACTGCTGCTCCTAGAATAACATGAAAAGCATATAGGAGATAAAAAGCAAGAGACAATGCAAGGCTGGGCCATATTCAGCTGGCCTTCCCATCATCACATGTGTCTTTTCAGAGCTCCTTACTCTCTTCTCTGCCCTCACGTCTGGGTTAACGGCCGTTATGCTGGTATGAGGTACCTCCAGGCAGAAAGCATATATTAACTCTCATAGTGAACCAGGCAGTGGTACCCTTTGCTTACTAAAATAAAATTGGAGCCAATGGGTGTTGTTTACAGAAAAAGGAAAGACAGGAAAAAGGAGGTTTTCCGCAGCATAATCTCCAGTCCCATCCATGTTGATGTAAAAGTTGGGTATTCATCCTTTCTAATGGCTGAGTAATATTCTATTGTATATACGGACCACATCTTCTTTATCCATTCATCTGTTGAAGGGCATCTCGGCTCTTTCCACAGTTTGGCTATTGTGGACATTGCTGCTATGAACATAAGTCAAGCAGAGAAAGCCAATTATCATATGGTTTCACTTATTTGTGTAACATAAGGAATAGCATGGAGGACACTAGGAGAAGGAAGGGAAAAATGAGGGGGGGAGGGAATTTGAGGGAGAGATGAGCCATGAGAGACTATGGACTCTGAGAAACAAACAGGGTTTTAGAGGGGAGGGGGGAAGGGGGATTGGTTAGCCCAGTGATGGATATCAAGGAGGGCACGTACTGCATGGAGCACTGGGTGTTATACGAAAACAATGGATCGTGGATCACCACATCAAAAACTAATGATGTATTGTATGGTGACTAACATAACATAATAAAATTAAAAAAAAAGAAAGGTTTCCCTCTTGGATTTTAGCTTTGGCTTGACACTGAGCTGGTATATTTATATAACTATTATCAGCTTGAGAACACACAGGCCTGAAGTCAAGTCTTTTCCTTAATACAGTTGGAAATGTCATATTGTGGGTTTTATAATTCCTTTGTCATCTCTGCTCACCTGCAAAGCAGCCCTCCAGGACTGGACCCCAGTGCCTACATTCTCAGAACTCCTCCATTATCCAGCTGGGATTAAATACCTTTGGACTGGAAGACCAAGAGCCTTTGCCAGCTATGAATTCAAGCATATTTTGATGCTCAGAAATGTAGAATTTCTGGATTTGGTGTAAAAGGAATTATCATTTTTATGTTTTCATTTATTTTACTTATTTTTCTTGCCACCATTTAATGTTCTCCCTTTCAGTACCTCTCACCCTCCCTTCTTTATTTCCTTCCTTTTTCTTTTTTAGCCTACCTCTCCTTCACCTGCCTTGGACCTCATACTGAATTTTCTTGGGATTCTCATTTATATTATTCCACTCATGGTATTTAGGGTTAATATATTTCTGGCCTCAAGTCTAAAGTCATTCAATGTAAAACTTACTGTTCCTTGGGCCGCTGGAAAGGCATTGATCCCCGTATAGCAAATATAGTAATGATAATAAGATAATAGTTAAATGTTTCTCTGGTTATTGGTGAAAGAAGGATTAAAAAGTTGCTAATAATATTTTACAGTTAAGATAAATGTAAGGTACACAATCACACTGAAAGACAATAGGAGTATTAAAAATAGGTCCCAGATTTTTTGATAGTAATTTATAGCTTTGGCATACAGAAGAGCTTGCCAAAGCTATAGCATGGAGCACTGGGTGTTACACAAAACAGTGAATCATGGAACACTACATCAAAAACTAATTATGTACTGTATGATGACTAATATAACATAATAAAATTAAGTTAAAAAAAAGGAAATGGAATTTTAAGCACAACACTGAGTGGTTACCTCTATACTGGATTGGGTCACCTAGTTCTTCTGGCTGAAAAAACATTTGTCAGTTCTACTTGAAGCAGTTAAGTCCTAGGAAATCATGGAACCCAAAAATGCCAGTTTCCTAATTTATAGTGAGAGCTACATTGTCAGAAGAAACACTGAAAGAGCAAAGACAGTGAGTCGGACAGCGAATCCTGGCTTTTCGGCTGTCTGTGTCATACACTCTGTAGGTTACTGACATGTAGATTATCATATTGTATTGAAATTGTGTTTCTCCTCCACTTTATAGTCAATAACATTTCCAAAAACATCTTGCAATTCAGGTATGATCATTGGGAATTGGAGGTACAAAGATGAATAAGGATGCTAAAATAACAAAAAATAAAAAGAGCAATAATGCTAGTTTGGAGTGACATCAGCAAGCGGTAGAATAGGAAACTCCAGGCTCTTGTTCTCCCACAGAAACACTGAAAAAAACAGACAAACAAACAAAGTTGAACCAACTTTGTAAGAGCTTTGAAAAACAGTTGAAGGTTTATAGCAACCAAATAAATGCCCTGTCAAGAAAAAACAATCTTTAAAATGGGAAGTTTTATGACATTTTTACTCACTCTTTCCCCACCACAGTCTCTCCCTATCCCTGTTCTCTTCTGCCCCCTAAATCGGAGGGAGCAGAGCAAACCTTATTTGCAGATTGTTTGGTACATTTGTTCTAACTTCTCTGGGCATAACTGAAGGACAGACATGAGTTGCTTATCTTTGTCTCACATAACTTGGAATGCAGATGGGAAAAGAAGTAGACACTGCTTGTAAAAGCTATAAGGGGACTACAAACCCACAATTGCTGGAAGAGATTCTTGGTAGAGATATACAATAGGCCATTATAGGCTCAGAAGAGAAGCTGTGATAAGACTAGGAAATTCGGACATTCAGAACAACAGCATAACATCCCGGGGTGATCCCTATACTCAGAGCAAGCCTAAATAAGAAAGGGGAGAAGGAGTGCCCCTGCATAGAGCCAGTCTCCAAAGATTTGGGAGACATGGCTGTTCTCTTTTGTGTGTGTGTGTGTTTCAGCTCTTGGCATTCATGGAAGAAGTCTTTATTGGAACAGGAAATGTCTGTCAGAACATTAGCTGAAGAGAAGGTAAAGGAACCTCAGTGACCATGCTCAAAAAGGAATAGTGTTTGAGAAAAAAAAAATTGGAACTTTCAAAACAGAGTACTACAGTTTTCAACAGTAATTAAACACACACACACACATACACATAGCAAACTCTGGGGAAGGAGAATCTGATTTCCTGAGTAATAGTTTTGTAATAGTCGAATGCCCAATTTTCAACAAACCTGCAAAATATACAAATAAGCAGGAAAATGTGGCTCATTCAAAGAAACAAAGTGAATGAAAATAAACTGTCCTAGAGGAAGCCCAGACATTGGATTTAGTAGAAAAAGACATTAAATAATTTATCTTAAATATGGTCAGAGAGCTAAGGGAAAACATTGAAAAGAAATCAGGAAAACATTATTTGAGCATCAGAATATCAACAGAGATAGAAATTATAAAAAGGAATCAGTTCTGGACCAGAAAAGTACAATAACTGAAATGAAAAATTCACTGGAGAGGATAAACAGCATATTTGAGCAGGCAAAAGAATCAGTGAACCAGAAGATAGGGCAATATAAATTATCAATCAAGTCTGAGGAGCAGAAAGAAATAAGAATGCAGAATGAACATAGCCTGTATTATTTTCCTATGCTGTCAAAACAAAATGCCACAGATTGAGTGGCTTAAACAACCAGAATCTATTTTCTTACAGTTCTGGAGGGTAGAAGTCCAAGATCAAGGTTTGATTCCTTTTGAGGCTTCTCCTTGGTGTGCACATGGCCACCTTTTTGCTGTGTCCTCACACAGTCTTTCCTCTGCAATGCAAATCATTCTATGTGTCCTAATTTCCTGCTTATACAAGACACAAGTCAGATTGGATTAGGACTAATAGCCTCAGTTTATCACCTTTTTAAGGGCTCTGTCTCCACATCTAGTCATATTCTGAGGTACTGGGGGCCAGGACTTCAAAACATGAATCTTGTTTGGGGGGGAGGAGGGGCACACACACAGTTCAGCCCATAACAGAGCCTAAGGGACTTGTGGGATACTGTCAAGCTGACCAACATGTGCTTTATGGGAGTCCCAGGAGAAGAGAGAGAAAAGGGGGCAGGATGATTATTTGAAGAAATAATGGCTGAAAACGTCCCCATTTGATGGAAGGCATGAATCTACAAATCCAAGAAGTTCAATGAACTCCAAGTAAGATAAACCCAAGGGGACTTTTCCTGAGACACATTGTACTCAAATTGTTAAAAGCCAGAGACAAAAAGAGAATCTTGAAAGTGGCAAGAGAGAAGTGAATTATCACTGGAAATCATCAACAAAGTTATCAGTGATGTCTCATCAGAAATGTTGGAAGCTAGAAAACTGTGGGGTGGCATATTTAATGTGTTGAAAGAAAAACACTCTAAACTGATATTTTTAGATCTGGCAAAACTGACCTTCAAAAATGAGGGCGAAATTAAGACATTTTCAGAAAAGCTGAGGGAGTTCATTATCTGCTCTACATAAAAGTGTCAAAGGGAATCCTTCAAGTTGAAATGAAAGAACACTAGATGGTAACTCAGTGTAACTCAAATCTACATGAAGATCTCTAGTAGAGATAATCACAAAAATATAAAAGCTAGTCTTATAATTGTGATTTATAAATTCTATAGAATTTAAAGACAAATGCCTAAAAATAATTATAAATCTATGTTATTGATAAGGCACACAACCTGTAAAGATGTAACTTGTGTCGAGAATAACATAGGGAAGGACAAAGTAGAATTTTTGCATATAATTGAAGTTGAGTTAGTATCAGTTCAAATTTGTTATAATTTTAGGATGTTATAATAAACCTTATGATAACCACAAGGAAAGTATCTATAGAGTTTACACTAAAGAAAATGAGAAGGGAATCAAAATGTGTTACTCCCAAAAAACAAAACATTAAAAAAAAAACTGAAGGAAATGAGGGACAAAAATAATACATACAGAAAGCAAGTAGCAAAATAGCAGAAATAAGTCCATTATTAATTATTTTTTTTAAGATTTTAGTTAAGAGAGAGAGTGGAGGGAGGGACACAGGCAGAGGGATAAGCAGACTCCATGCTGAGCATGAGCCCGATGTGGGGCTCAATCCCGTGACCCTTAGATCATGACCTGAGCTGAAATCAAGAGTCAGATGCTTAACCAACTGAGCCACCCAGGTGCCCCTAGTTAATTTTAACTTTAAATGTAAGTGGATTAAACTCTTCATCAAAAGGCAGAGATTGGCAGAAAGGATAAATAAATGATCCAGCTACATGCTGTCTGTAAGACACTCAGTTTATATCTAAACACAAATGGGTTGAAAGGATGGGAAAAGATATTCTATGCAAATAGTAATCAAAAGACAAAATAGACTTTAAGTCAAAAACTATTAAAAGAAACAAAGAATGTCAGTAATAATAATATATAATAATTACAAATGTGTGCATCAAACATCTCAGCCCCTTAGTATATGAAGCAAACATTGACAGGATTGAAGGGAGAAATAGTTCTGCAATAGTAATTTGAGATTTTAGTGCCCACTTTCAATAATGGATAAACAAGATAGAAAATCAATAAAGAAATATAGGACTTGAACAACATTATGAACCAATTGGACCTAACAGGCAAATACAGAACACTACAGAACACTACACTCAGCAACAGCAGAATACACATTTTTCACAAGTACACATGGAACATTTTCTAGGATTGATCATATTTTAAGCCAAAAAAGTCTTAATTTAAAAAATTAAACCATATAAAGTATCTTTTCTAGTCACAATGGAATGAAACTAGAAATAAATAACTGAAAGAAACTAGGAATTTCACAGATACGTGGAAATTAACACACTCTTAACCAACAGATCAAAGAAGTTACAAAGGAAATTAGAGAATACCTTGAGACAAATGAAAACACAATATACCAAAATTTATAGGATTTGGAGAAAGTAGTACTAAGAGTAAAACACTTAAGATTTCAATAAAGAAAGGTCTAAAATCAATAACAATGTTACACCCTAAGGAACTGGAGAAAGAAGAATAAACTGAACCCCAAACCAGCAGAAGGTAGGAAATGGTAAAGATTAGAGCAAAAATTAATTTTAAAAAAAGAGAATAGAAAAACAATAGAGAAAAATCAATGAAAATAAAAGTATCTTCTTTGAAAAGATAAAGTTGACAATGTTTAACTAGATTCACTAAGGAAGAAAGAAGGTTTGAATTACTAAAATCAGAAAAGAAAGGGGGGGGATGTAACTACTGATTTTATAGAAATAAATATGATTATGAAAGAATACGTGAACAAGTGTACTTCAGCAAATTGACAAATTTCTAGAAACAAGCAATACTAAAACTTAATTGTTAAGAAATAGAAAGTCTGAGATATATAACTAGTAAGGAGATCGAATCTGTAATCAAAAAACAAAAGCTCTGACCAGATGAATTCACTGGTGAATTCTAACAAACATTTAAAGAATAACATCAGTCTTGTCAAACTCTTCCAAAAAATTAAAGAAGAATACCTCTAACTCATTACCCTGATATGAACACCAGACAAAGAAACTACAAGAAAAGAAAACTATAGATCAGTATTCCTTAATACTGATTCAAAAATCTTACAAAAATTACTAGCAAACAGAATTCCATAACATATTAAAAGGAATGCACACCATGAATGAATGGGATTTGTTTCCAGAATGCAAGAATGATTTAACATTTCAAAACTGGTTAAGGTAATAACCAGATTAATTGGATAAAGTTAAAGAACCACATGATCATATCAATTAATGCAGTAAAAGCATTTGACAAAATTTAATACCCTTTCATAATAAAAACACCCAATAAGGAGTAGAAGGGACTTCCTCATTATGATAAAAAACCGTATATGAAAAACCCACAGTTAATGTCAGAAATAGTGGTGAAAAACTGGTTTCCCCCTAAGATCAGAAACAAAACAAGGATACCTACATTCACCATTTCTATTATACATAATTTTGGATTTTCTAGCCAGAGCAGTTAGGCAACAGAAAGAAGTAGAAGTTATCCCTACTGGAAAGGAAAAAGTAAAACAATATTGGGAAGAAAGAAGTAAAATTATCTCTATTCATGGATAATGTGATTTTATATGTAGAAAACCCTAAAAAAAAAAAGAACAAAGCAAAAAAAGTAAGTGTGGGGGTAGCCTAGAGCTAATAACAAAAAAAAAACCCCAACATACAAAAACTTAAGTTGCATTTCTACACATTAACAATGAACATACAGAAAAGGAAATTAAGAAAATCCCATTTATAATAGCATCAAAAAGAATAAAATATTTAGGAATAAATTTAATCCAGGAAGTAAAAGACTTGTATCCGAAAACTGCAAAACATTGCTGAAATTAAAGAAGACACAAAGAAATGGAATAAATTCTGGGTTTATGGACTAGAAAACTTAATATTGTTTATGCTACCCAAAGGAATCTACATTTCAGTGTATTCTCTTTCAAAATCCCAAAGTGTTCTTTTCTGAAATATAAAAACCCATCCTGAAATTTATGTGGGATCTCAAGGGGCCCTAAATAGCTGAAGTCATCTTGAAAAAGAACAAAGTTGGAGGACTCACATTTACTGATTGCAAAACATACTATGAAGCTACAGCATTCAAAACATTGTGGTACTGGCATAATGGCAGACACATGGACCAATGGAACAGAATGAGAGCCCTGAAATAAACCCTTGCATGCCTGGTCAAATAATTTTCAACAAGGGTGCTAAGACTTTTGAATGGGGAAGAATAGCCTCTTCAAAAAATAGTGTTGGCTACTGGGTATTTACCCCAAATATACAAATGTAGGGACCCAAAGGAGTATGTGCACCCCCAAACTTTATAGCAACAATGTCCACAATAGCCAAACTATGGAAAGAGCCAAGATGTCCATCAACAGATGAATGGATAAGGAAGATGTGGTGTATATATATACAATGGAATATTATGCAACCATCAAAAAACCGAAATCTTGCCATTTGCAATGACGTGGATGGAACTAGAGGGTATTATGCTAAGCGAAATAAGTCAGAGAGACAACTATCATATGATCTCACTGATATGAGGAATTCTTAATCTCAGGAAACAAACTGAGTGTTGCTGGAGTGGTGGGGGGTGGGAGGGATGGTGTGGCTGGGTGATGGATATTGGGGAGGGTATGTGCTGTGGTAAGCACTGTGAATTGTGTAAAACTGATGAATCACAGACCTGTACCTCTGAAACAAAGTATACATTATATGTTAAAAAAAAAAAAAGGAAGGGAAAAATGAAGGGGGGCGGAATCGGAGGGGGAAATGAACCATGAGAGACTATGGACTCTGAGAAACAAACTGAGGATTTTAGAGGGGAGGCGGTGGGGGGATTGGTTAGCCCAGTGATGGGTATTAAGGAGGGCACATATTGCATGGAGCACTGGGTATTATATGCAAACAATGAATCATGGAACACTACATCAAAAACAAAACAAAACAAAAGCTCCTTCCCTCAAGCACTCTCTTTATGAAGATTGTGTATCCTGGGCAGCTGTCCTAACTTGGACTCAAATAAACTCTTTTTCCTTTTAAAAAAAAAATAGTGCTGGGAAAAGTAGATATGCACATTCTAAATAATGAATTTGGGCCCTTACCTTACACAAAAATAACTTAAAATGGATGAAAGACCTAAATATAAGATCTAAAGCTAAAATTCTTTGAAGAAGGAAAGTCTTCATGACGTTGGATTTGGCAATGATGTTTTGGATATGACACCAAAAGCACAGGCAACAAAAGGAAAAGATATATTCGACTCCGTCAAAATTAAAAACTTATGTAAATCAAAGGACACTATCAATAGAATAAAACAGCATGGTTTCTGTTTCACATCAGTGGCATTAAGGACATTCATGAAGTTGTGTAACAATTGCCACGATCCATTTCCACAACTTGTTCATCATCCTAAACAGAAACTCTATACCGATTAAACAGCAACTCCCCATTTCCACCAAACCCCAGCCTCTGGTAATCTCCATTCTACTTTCTATGAGTTTGCCTATTCTAGGTACCACATATAAGTGGAATCATACAATGTTTGCCCTTTTATGTCTGGCTTATTTCACATAACATGTTTTCAAGGTAAACATGATATCCAGAATATATAAAGAACCCCTACAACTCAACAACAAAAACACCTACTTAAAAAAAAAAGGCAAAGGACTTGAATAAACATTTCTCCAAAGGAGATAAACAAATGATCAATAAGCACATGAAAAGATGTGCAGCATCTTCCAGCTTAGGGAAATGCAAATCAGAATCACAATGATATACTATTTCACACCCATTAGGATGGCTATTATTAAAAATAAAAAAACAAAACAGAAAATTACACACGTTGGTGAGGATGTGGAGAAATTGGAACCCTCATGGGCATTGCCAATGGGGTTATAAACTGGTATAGCCACAGCAGTAAAGTTTAGCAGTTCCTCAAAAAGTTGCACATAGAATTACCATATAATCCAGAAATTAAACTCCCTGGTTCATACCCAAAAGAATTAAAAGCCAGGATTCAAACAGATACTTATACACCATGGTTCATAGCAGCATTATTCACAATAGCCAAAAAGTAGAAATAACCCATATGTTGATGAATGATGAATGGATAAACAAGATGTGGCAAATACATATGTGGGATACTATTCAGCCTTAGAAAAGAGTGAAATTCTGATACATAGTACACAGATGTACCTTGAAAATATGCTATGTGAAATAAGCCAGACATAAAAGGACAAACATTGTATGATTCCACTTATATGTGGTGCCTAGAATAGGCAAACTCATAGAAAGTAGAATGGAGGTTCCCAGAGGCTGGGTTTTGGTGGAAATGGGGAGTTGCTGTTTAATCGGTATAGAGTTTCTGTTTAGGATGATGAACAAGTTGTGAAAATGGATCATGGCAATTGTTACACAACTTCATGAATGTCCTTAATGCCACTGAATTGATTATACGTGTAAAACTGGTTAAAATGGTGAATTTTATGTTATATATATTTTACTAGAATAAAAAATTTTTCTAAATAGTAATAGTGACAATGTGGAAAAACTGGATCACTCATAGATTGTACGTAGAAAACACAGTAAGATTAGGGGTGGATCACCATGTCTCACATTCAGTTGAGATGTGTTATTGAGATGACATTGGGGAGGGTATGTGCTATGGTGAGCGCTGTGAATTGTGCAAGACTGTTGAATCACAGACCTGTACCTCTGAAACAAATAATACATTATATGTTGAAAAGAAAAAAAAAGAAGATAGCAGGAAGGGAAAAATGAAGGGGGGGAATTGGAGAGGGAGATGAACCATGAGAGACTGTGGACTCTGAGAAACAAAGTGAGGGTTCTAGAGGGGAGGGGGTTGGGAGGTTGGGTTATCCCGGTGATGGGTATTAAGGAGGGCACGTACTGCATGGAGCACTGGGTATTATACGCAAATAATGAATCATGGAACACTACATCAAAAACTAATGATGTAATGTATGGTGATTAACATAACGTAATAAAAAAAGACTGACCTCTACCTCTGAAACCAATAATACATTATATGTTAATTAATTGAATCTAAATTAAACAAATAAATGGAAAGTTAAAAAAAAAGATGTTATTGAGATAAAAATACCACATTCAGTAAAGAGAAAATCTCTGTCACCCTGAACTGATTTTCTCTATTCACTAACCTTCAGTTGGGTAGGAAGAGCCAGACACTCTGCCTGCTGCTGAGGTTTTTTAGAGAGCCCAAAAGCAAAACCTCAAAACACTCATGTTCAATGAAATGTCAGAAACATGTAGGCAGTGCCAAATTATTCATCATCACGTAAGTGTTTTCATTGCATACTTTGATCACGAATGCAGTTAAGCCAGTTGATTTTTTAACTTAACATATTCACTAAAATAATTCAGGAAAACTTATATAAAATTTTTTATGTAAGTTTAAATAGTTCTTACGTATATATTTTCTGATATATTGTAAATATTAATTAAAACTGTTACTTCACTTTTTTTACTGTATCCAGTGGATTCCAAATGTCATAATGATTTGATATGTCATTTTAGGAATAACAAGTTTTCTACATTTTAATGTTGAAATAATTATAGATTCACAGGAAGTTGCAAAGATATAGTACAGAGTAGTCCCTTGTTAGTAAAACAAAACAAAAAAACCTAGATCATGACAGTTTTGAAATTCAGATTTGAATTTTGAAAGCAGTGAATTTTTGGTATAACCCAACTCTGGAAACAGTTTGTGAGTTTCCTAAAAAAACTGACCATGCAACAACATACAGTAGAGCACATGTACTCTTGGGCGTTTATTCCAGTGCAAAGGAAACCTTGTTCATACAAAACCATGTTCCTGGTAGCTTTATTCAGAATAGCTGCAAACTGAAAACAACCCAGCTATCTTTTAATGGGTGAGTGGTTAAACTGGTACATCCATACCATGGAATGCTACTCAGCAATGCAAAGAAATGAACTATTGTTACACCCAAGTTGGATGGATCTAAAGGGCATTATGCTGAATGAAAAAAAAGCCAATCTCAGAAGGTCACCTATGGTGTATTTCCATTTATATATATTATTTATATGTCTCTAAGTGACAAAATTGTGGAGATGAAGAGCAGATTAGTGGTTGCTACGGGTAACGGATGGTGAGGGGATAGATGTGACTATAAGGGGTGGCATGAGGGGGATCTTTGTTGGTGGAATAGTTCTGCATCTTTTTGTTAAATAGTTCTTTATATTGCAGTGGTGATTACAGGAATCTTCACATGTGATAAAATGACATAAAATCATACAATTTTTTCTACACATCAGTTTTCCATATTGTGCTATAATTATGTAAGATACGACCAGTGGGGGAAACTGGGTGAAAGATTTACTGAATTTTTTAAAAAAGATTTTATTTTAGGGGCGCCTGTGTGGCTCAGTCAGTTAAGCATCTGCCTTCGGCTCAGGTCATGATCCCAGGGGTTCTGGGATCAAGTCCCGTGTCAGGCTTCCTGCTCAGTGGGGAGTCAGCTTCTCTGTCTCCTGCTCCCCCTGTTTGTGCTGTCAAATAAAATCTTTTTAAAAGAAGATTTTATTTTATAGAGAGAAAGCATGACCGGGGGAAGAGCAGAGTCTAGAGAGGGATAAGCAAACTCCACACTGAGCACGAGCCCAACATGGGGCTTGATCCTACCACCCCAAGATCATGACCTGAGCCTAATCAAGAGTCGGACACTTAACTGACTGAGCCACCCAGTGCCCCAGATTTACTGAATTTTAATGACCACATACTGAAACCATAATATGCTTGGGACTTAACCACACCTTCCTCTAAAGGGGAGTCTTAAATTTGGTTAAGAGGTTTTGAATACAAACAGACAACTACATGTATCTTAGACATGTTCTAAGTCCAAGATTCAATAATCTATTCCTAGGCAGGATGAAGAAGAGAGTGACCACATTATAGCCCTGTGAGAAAACTGAATTCAACTAAATGATTTTTTGGAAAGCTCAAGTCAAGGGAATCCAATACAGAATACAAAAAAATGCACCTTGATTTATTCAGCAAACACTTTCCAAGTACCTACTAAATATCATTCAGTGTTAGAATTGAAGATATAAAGATGAGTAAACCTAAAAAAACTTGTTCTTTTATACTAGAATGTAAGCTCCATGAGAACATATATTTTGATATGTTTTATTCATGTATCATCTGTAATGTTTAGTCCAGTATCCGGCATTTAATAGGTGCTAAATAAAAATAGCTGAATGAATGGGCTCTCCTAAAAAGCTTAGAGTCTGAAGCCAAGATAGATATGAAATAGGGACAAGAGCATGTGATAGATGCTATCATAGATTCCCCCCCTTTTTCTCCTTCCTGAAACTCTTTTTTCAGTCTTTTTTTTTTTTTTAAGATTTATTTATTTGACAGAGAGAGATACAGAGAGAGAGGGAACACAAGCATGGGGAGTGGGAGAGGGAGATGCAGGCTTCCCGCAGAACAGGGAGCCTGATGCGGGGCTTGATCCCAGGACCCTGGGACCATGACCTGAGCTGAAGGCAGATGCTTAACGACTGAGCCACCCAGGTGCCCCTACCTTTTTTTTCAGTCTTAAGTAGTATAATCTCTTTGTGAGTATTCTGATGGTACTGGGGTTCAGCATGTGCACAATTAAGCCTTAGCAGCCACCACTTCAGGGCTGGCTTCCGGACCCCATTTCCCAGCTGGTTATGTCAGAATCTTACCCTCAGGCACAGGTAGTATTCCAGATGAGTTACTTGTGATGCCTTTAAGAGTTAGGTTTGTTCTAGTCCTCATAGCACCATTCTTTTACACAAGTTATTGCTATTCAGTTGACCCTTGGCCAAGATGGGGCTAATAGGTAATAGGTGCCTGCCCTTCCCCCTGCAGTTGAAAATCCTGTAATATCTGAATTTTTGACTCCCCCAAAACTTAACTATTAATAATAGCCTATTGTTGACCAGAAGCCTTACCTATAACATAAACAGTCGATAAAGTCATATTTTATATGCATTATATGCTGCATTCTTATAATAAAATAGCCTGGAGGAAAAAAAAGTTAAAATCATAAGAGAAAGTACATTTACAGTACTGTATGGATATTTATTTAAAAAATTCCTCCAGGAGGGGCTGGGACGGGGTGGTGGCGGTGGGCCTGGCTTTGGGGTGATGATACTCCACAGCCTGGTGGTCTCTGCTCAGCAGTGGGCCACCCATGGGTGCTGACGGTGGTGGCCTGGAGGTTCAGTACCACTGACCCACCTACCTGGAAGTATACCGCCAGCTATAACCATCAGCAGCTTCGGGGGCAGGTCAGCACTGGGCCAGGAGGGACTCAGGGCAGCACGGAGGACCTTCTGGGCATGTTCTTGTGCTTCAGCCCAGCCTCCTGCCTGCCAGCCCTGGGCGCTCAAACTGACCACCCTGTTGGCACAATGGGCCACCTGTAGCCCTGTCTGGTACCAGGGCTCCCCCCGGGCTGCTGATGGCTGGCTCCCTGCAGGCCTCCCCTCCCTGTGTTCTCAGAGGGCAGCAAGTGTGACTTCTGCACCAGTCATGTTTGATTCTCCTGTGGAGACTGGGCTGGGCAGTTGTAAATAAATACCATGTGGCTTTTCCTGTAAGCTCTTAAAAAACCCACCTGTAAGTGGACCTGTGTAGTTCAAACCCGTGTTGTTCAAGGGTCGTCTGTATTTTAAAGTGGGATCTGGGCGCCTGGGTGGCTCAGATGGTTAAGCGTCTGCCTTCGGCTCAGGTCATGATCCCAGAGTCCTTGGATTGAGTCCCGCATCGGGCTCCCTGCTCCTTGGGAGCCTGCTTCTCCCTCTGCCTCTCTCTCGCTCTCTCTCTCTGTGTCTCTCATGAATAAATAAATAAAATCTTTAAAAAAAAATAAAATAAAGTGGGATCTGGGCTTGTGGGGATGGGTAAATGAGGCAGTGTAGAATATTTGTAAGTTTAAGACTTGTTTAAGAATAATAGTAATAAAAAAAGACTTAAGAATAGAAGGAGATTTCTGAAGTGTAGGACTCTCAGCGTGAGCCGCCTCAGCTCTGGCCCAGATGTGGTGAATCCTCAGAGCTACACTTGCTCGTAGTGGTCCTCTGTTGTTTAATCTTCTTGGGACATACTGTCTTCCAGGATTGGCACAGGCAGCTGCCTGTGAAACTTACCCAGGGTAATTGGGCAGGAGAGGGTCTGGCCGAGCCTTCATTAAGGAGTACAGAGCATTCACCTCTTTGCTGCAGAGTAGAGGGATTAAAAGAGGTGATTATTTCCATTATCTGGGGCTGTGTTACCTTAGCTTCTTTTAGGTTGTAAGAAGCACATTGGCTTAGTTCACTCTAGAGGTTTATTACATAAAGAATGTGTCTCAGTTAGCCTTCATGAGATTTCCACATGGTTGCAGACACTAGAGGAACTTCCCTGTTACCCTGTTTGTCCTCCAGTTCACTTGTTACCAACTCTAGTGTTTCCACCATTTTTGATAAATCACCTAATCCCTCCTTCTGCTCTTCTTCCAGTCTGTTTTTCTGGTGACTATGAACTCTCTAATGCATTTCTAATTTCTCTTAACATCATACTTCTTAGAGGAAAGGGGCAGATTGGGTTGTCTAGTTTATTACTCAGTTGGGTGAAGCTCTCATGAGTTACCTCAGAGGCCTCTTAGATGGCCTCTAGGTTGGAAGCTGATTCCTGGTCATAGTCATTTGTAACCAGAGTTTCAGTGTCTCATCATCCAAATTATAGTGATCGCACTGAAAGAACTGTCTGTGATCATTTCCTTAGAAGGAACCTGTGTGGCCTTGCTAGATATTCAAAGCATCGTTTATTACTCTTTATCAGTGGGTCACTGGGAGCTTTCAGACTGAAGGAGAAGTAGAAAATGCTGCACATACATGGGATGTGTTTCTGGTTCCCAAAAGGAGTAGCCCATGGTTAATCAAAACAAAATAAAATTATCTTTACTTGCCTGGTTCTATAACCTTTTGTAGAAGTCAGTGTTCTAGAAATTAATAACAACTCAGGTATATGTATTATACTTCTGATTTTCATCCCTCTTAGTAAATTTTTTATGGCTTTTGCTATAATTAATGAAGTCTAAGAAAGAAAGGATCAAAATGTATACTTGGAATGTACACATGTAACTGAACCATTAAATAAGATTTATAAAGGGGAAAGACTGGATCTGCATCCCACCTAATGTACAAGGAGTTAGAAAGCCACTTAGAGTACATGTCTTTCTGCACATTGTCTTTAGCTGGGATAGTAAGCTAAGATCCAGAGACCTTAATGAGGGTTTTGTATGAAGGCCCTCTTTGGGGAATGCATATTTTCCTAGAGGCCAGGTAGCTGAAGAATGAGATTTTATGGGTGGTCAGTGTATCTACTTGATCTCCAAGAAAATAGGTAAGACGTTTGAGACCATGATAAACTGGTTTTAATGTTTGTTCAAGCACATGGACAGTCAGATGCTAGTTTTGAAAGGGATTACCAGGCAGTTGGCATATCTTGATATCTTCAGTAGCTTCATGAAAATTGTTATTATTTTCTCATTTTACCAAAAACTAGTGAAAACTTTTTTTTTAAGATTTTAATTTATTTTAGAGAGCATGCGCATGAGCCAGCGCAGGGAGGAGCAGAGGGAGGGAGACAAGCAGATTCCTGCTGAATGGGTAGCCCCACATGGGGCTTGATCCCAGGACCCTGAGATCATGACCTGAGCCGAAATCAAGAGTTGGATGCTTAACAGACTGAGCCACCCAGGCGCCCCAAGTGAAAACTTTTTTTCTTTAATTTTATTATGTTAATCACCATACATTACATCATTAGTTTTGATGTAGTGTTCCATGATTCATTGTTTGCATATAACACCCAGTGCTCCACGCAGAACGTGCCCTCTTTAATACCCATCACCAGGCTAACCCATCCCCTCACCTCCCTCCCCTCTAGAGCCCTCAGTTGTTTCTCAGAGTCCATGGTCTCTCATGGTTCGTCTCCCCCTCCGATTTCCCCCCTTCATTTTTCCCTTCCTACTATCTTCTTTTTTTTTTTTAATCATATAATGTATTATTTGTTTCAGAGGTACAGGTCTGTGATTCAACAGTCTTACACAGTTCACAGCGCTCACCATAGCACATACATTGGGGAGGGTATGTCCTAGTGAAAACTTTTTAATGAATGAGAATCACTGGGTTACATGGTTAATATAGCAAGGTGGTCTCTTAGCTGGTTGATATCTATACCAGAGAATGTTGTGCCATCCTGAAGGGGAAGGTACCAGGCCATGAGTCTGGGCCATATCAAATCCACCAAGAGTGCCCTTGCTGGGTTGGAAGCCTAGAGGAGACGAGAGTTGCAGGAGGCAGGAATGACAAGGCCCAGGTGGGTCTGGATGAAAGATGTTGACAGGATTAAGAATGGCTCTGAGCAAGAAGGAAATTCTTAGAGCTTTAGCTCCAGGGCAGTTATGTTCTGGAACTAAATTCTCAGAACTCTTCCACTCAGTTCATTCCAGTGAGGTCAGACTAAGAAAGAAAGCGATCAGCTTGCTGTATCTAAGAGACTTTGTTTTGGAATATAGTATTTTTCTATCCTCTGAGGTTATTGTAGCCTACATAGAAGGGAAAAATCTGAACTTTGTTGGAAGATTCTCTGCCATTTTAGAGTTGCATTGTCTCTGATTTTACTTTATTTTTTTCCCTTCAGGTTGCTTGATTGGGGCCGTGAATCTCAAATCCAGCAACCGAACCCCAGTAGTACAGGAATTTGAAAGTAAGTACAAGGGAGACTACTAAGAGAATGGGCGCCATCTAATGGATGTTTGGTAGTCTTGCAGCCAACTCAGGACAAACACAGGTGCACAGTGCCCTAGAGACGTCCGGGTGGGTGGCTCCTTAGCAGTGCATTTGATGTGCACGTGTGTCAGCGAAGTACTCCTTCAGCAGGCCAACAGGGAACTCTGCAGGTTTTATATTGGCTAGAATCAGATTCCTGCCCTGGCTTTGTATGTATGTAACAAAGAATTTTCTTACATAGAAGCACAGTATTAAGGGGGAGTGTGTACTCTATTTAGTAAAAGTTCTTGGTAATCATCTTTATTATTTTTTTGGCTAAAATTCAGCTTTTCTTAAAGTCATTTGGAGCCTGGAGATAGATAGATTTTTTAACCTGCATGCAAGACTTCTTGCATGTGTCCAGGTATACAAGTGATCATAAAATTGTTCCCCATTCTCTGAGAGGGCTTTTTTGTTGTTTTTTGCTCATTAGGTGTGGAACTATCTTGTATCATTACGGATTCACAGACAAGTGACCCCAGGATTGAATGGAAGAAAATTCAAGATGACCAAACCACATATGTGTTTTTTGACAACAGAATTCAGGGTATGATCCTCTAATCCCCTACTTTGTCCACAAGGGCCAGGCATATACTTGCGCCCAGAGACTTTTCTCTGACTGGTCCTGCATCTGCATCCAGGATTGGTTTTTTCTGTTTTGTTTGTTTCACTTACGGAAAATTCAAATATGGAAAGGTAATGAGAATAATATATTAAACCTCCCTGTCCCTGTCATTCAGCTTCAACAAGTATCACCTCATTAGTTATGATTTAAATCTATCTGTAGCCCATCCTGTTGAGTTATCAGAGTGAACATTTTCCTAGGCCATCCTCTTATCATGGTCCCATTCATGATACCAACTGCATGAGTTAATCAGAAGGATCACATGGAACAGCAAGGAGACAAGACAGGTATTTACTGAGCAACTACTGTGTGCCAAGCTTCCCACATTGAGAAAGCATTTGCTAGAACAGACGTCAGCATAGGGTATCTCTGATCACATGAAGCAGGAGCAGGGCAGGTGATGGGGGAGGCTTCCCAGAAGTGACATCTAAGCTGAGCTATGAAGCCGGTCAACCAGGCCAGATGGTGAGGGGTGGGGTGGAGGAAGGTGCTGGACAAGGAAGAATGCTCTGCATATATAGATGTGGCAGCAAAGGCAGGTTTGCTTAAGGAAACTTCAAGTTCTCTATCACAGCTGGGACTTAAGGAGGGGAGAGAGGAATGACTCCACATGGCTGTCGAGGCATGCCAGGGCCAGCAAGAAGCACTGAATGCCATGCAAGAATGGACAGTATCTTGAGGTCTGCAAAGATTTTTTAGAGGGAAGGAACATGATTTCATTTACACTTTAGAAAGACTTGACTTGATTTGTAGAGGAGATTGGGGATGGGGAAACTCAGAACAGTGGTGCTAATTTAGAACTTTTTTGCAGATGCTAGAAGGGAGCTGCTGATGGCCAGAGCTAAGGTTGAGGCAGTGTAGAGAGACATGGGGAGGGATTGCTAGGAGCTGGCTGTGGCAAGGGAGGGAGAGATTGAAATTATAGATGACATGCAGTGGGATCTTACCTTCACTCTGACGGGAGGGACAGGGTAAACATGAGGGACAAATGCAACAGCTTCTAAGGGCTGGCTTTGGAGTTCTCAGAGAAGTTGATAGTTGAGGCTTCAGAGAAGAGGAGAGATGTTGTGGAAACAGCCAAATCTCAGTCTTCCTGCTTTGGGTCCCCAATATCATCAGGAGTCATAGGCTCTTAAAAATCATCTTTTTGGGGGCACCTGGGGCCTCTGTCAGTTAAGCATCTGCCTTCAGCTCAGGTCATGATCCCAGGGTCCTGGGATGGAGCCCCATGTCAGGCTCCCTGCTCTCACAGGGAGCCTGCTTCTCCCTCTTCTACCCATTCATGGTCTCACTATCTCTCCCTCAAATAAACAAATAACATCTTAAAAAAAAAGAAAGAAAATGTTTTTGCAAATGTTCATCTTTCATCCTAAGCATTTTTCTGTTTTTATTATATTATGGTAAATCCTTCCTGTTCTTCCCACCAGTCAGCAGGTTTAGTAATAATTATTTTCTATTTTTGTGTCATTTTTTTTCTAACTCCTTCCTTTGTCATTCTTTTTTTTTTTAAGATTTTATTTATTTATTTGACAGAGCACAAGCAGGGGGAGTGGCAGGCAGAGAAAGAGGGAGAAGCAGGCTCCCCACTGAGCAGAGAACCCAATGCAGGGCTCCATCCCAGGACCCTGGGATCATGACCTGAGCTGAAGGCAGATGCCTAACCAACTGAGCCACCCAGGCGTCCCCCTTTATTTGTCATTCTCTAGGTTCTTCATGCTTCTTTGAAAGCATACCATCTTTTTATGCTTAAAAAATTTTAAATATTGAGATATTCATATAGCATAAAACTCACATTTTTTAAAGTGTATACTTCAGTGGTTGTTAGTATATTCAGCAAAGATGTGCAACCATCACTGCTATCAAATTCCAGAACACTTTCATCAACCCCAAAAGAAACTGCATATCCTTTAGCATTGACTTCCCTTCCGCTCTGTCCCCACCTCCTGGCAACCACTAATCTATTTTGTCTCTATGGATTTGCCTATCCTGGACACTTCATATAAATGGAATCATACAATATGTGGTTCTTTGTGACTGACTTCTTCCACTCAGCATATTATTTTCAAGGTTCATCCATGGTGTAAAATTTTTTATGAAATTCCAGTGAGGGCCAGTGTAACTTTATTTTTTATGGTTGCGGTCTTTGTGCCATTTCTAAGAAATTGTTGCCTAATCCAAGGTCATGATGATTTATATCTGTTTTTTCTAAGAGTCATACTGTTAACTCTTTGGGTTTTTTTTAAAGATTCCATTTATTTATTTCAGAGAGCAAACGCATGCACGCAAGAGAGAATGAGAGAGCAGGTACAAGTGGTGGGGAGGGACAAGCAGACTCCCCACTGAGCAGCGGGGCTCGATCCCAGGACCCTGGGATCATGACCTGAGGCATGACGAAGGCAGACGCTTAACCAACTGAGCCACCCAGGATCCCCCATACTATTAACTCGTATAGGAAGGTCTTTGTTGTATATAGTATGAGGTAGGAGTCCAACCTCATTCTTTTGCATGTGGATATCCAGTTGTCCCAGCACCATTTATGAATACTGGTTGTTTTCTAATGTTGTTTGTTTGATTTTTTTCTCTTTTAATGGGAATCCTGGCTAGGAATGATGAGAAGGAAATGAGGTCTCTGCTTTAACAACAGAGACACAGGTAATGACACATGTACCTCTTACACACCAGGTACTATTTTGGTGCTAGTGTCCCCAGTTCACCTCTCTTTTCCAGGAGCAGAAACAGAAGCCTGTGTACAGTCTCCTTATGGAGGCATTAAATGCTAGCCTCAGAAGCCACCACCTTCAGGTGGCAGAGACGTCTTTAAACAGTCATTTTATGTTCTGCATCCTCTTTTCTACAGGAGATTTGGCAGGTCGTGCAGAACTACTGGGGAAAACCTCTCTAAGGATCTGGAATGTGACCCGGACAGACTCAGCCCTTTATCGCTGTGAGGTGGTTGCTCGAAATGACCGCAAAGAAATTGATGAGATTGTCATTGAGTTAACTGTGCAAGGTAGGAACTCACATGAAGTTAAAACATGTTCCCCCTTATAGGCCTCATGAGTCTGTCTAGAAAATAAAAAAGGTCTGGAAGGGGGAAAAATAAAAAAAAAAAAAAGATCAGCTCTTTCTTTCCTTCTAGACTGTATCCCTAGGGGTATTGCAGGACTTAGGGAGTAGGCAGTTGTAGGAGCTTGGGCTGCCTGAGTTGGGGTGGAAGGGGAGAAGGGAAGTGGAGCTCTCCCTCCACCAGCTGCAGGAGGTGCTCCTCGGAAGCTGGAGGCATTAGAAATGCACTGAGGGGTTATACGCGGGGAGTTGGGGGGCGAGCTGCAGGGCAGATGCAGCAGCAGATCCGAGCCTGCGGGCGCGACCTGGGGGTGGCAGTGCTGCAGCCCCTGGCTGGTTGTCCTGTTTTGGGAGCAGGTTTATTGTGGGCTTTGAGAAGAATCAGTTCACGCTGCTGATTTGAAACCCCAACCCACATTTCTCCCACAGTGAAGCCGGTACCTCCTGTGTGCAGAGTGCCAAAGGCTGTACCGGTCGGCAAGACGGCCACGCTGCACTGCCAGGAGAGCGAGGGCTACCCCCGGCCGCACTACAGCTGGTACCGCAATGACGTGCCACTGCCCACCGACTCCAGGGCCAATCCCAGATTCCGAAACTCCTCTTTTCTCTTAAACTCTGAAACAGGCACTCTGGTAAGATCTCTTCTCAGAGGTGAGGGTAGAAATATCTTTGTTGAGGAAGGGGTTACCTGTTGTGGAAAGAGCACTTATTAGGAGAGACAGTGAACTCTATAAGACAGGAACTAAAAACCTATAATGTTGGAGATTCTGTGGGAAAAATGAACCTCCCCTCCTTCTTATAAGCAAATAAGTTCTAAGGGGATAAAATAAAGGAAGGGAAACCTGTAAAATAAAGATGATTGTGGAGGTCTATTAAATGTAGTGGGTGGGTAATGTTAGGGTCCTGATGTGAATAACCAACTGTAAAAATCATGAGACACGGAAATTGGATTACTGGCGGGATATTCGATATTAAGGAATTGTTCATTGCTTTAGGTGCAATAAGGTATTGTAGTTATATCTGAAGAAGTCCTTTTTTTTAGAGTTGCACGCTTAAGTATTTATGGATAACATGTGTCTAGAATTTTCTTCAAAAAAACCCAGTGGTGGTGGTGGGAGGTGGGTGGGGGGAGAGATGAAATAAGATTGGTCTTGTGTACAGGACAGACTGCCCTCCGCAGCAGCATCTCAGCCGAGCTTTACTGCAGCCAGGCCTCCTGATCCGTGGCTATCTAACTACACGTAGTAACAAGCAGGTTATATAGGATCCTCTATATTTGTGTTGCCCAAGTGTTGCTGAGAGACAGTGCTTATCAGAGAGTCCCTTTCCCTGAATAAAAGTAAAGCCCACACAACACGAGGGGATCTCATTGTTCAGGAGCTCTTGGGCAAGACTGCAGGGGAAGAATAGCAGGGAAGAACCTGGACAGTGAGCAGAAACCGAAAGGAAACCAGGAGCAAATGAGCAGACATTTTACTAGGCTCTGGACTTAGCGCCTTCGTGGGGGAGAGGAGCATGGCGATCTCTTCTCTTCAGTCCCCAGAGGTCGGCTCTGTTGATTGGTCTCATGATTTACTTGTAATTTCCTGCAACAGGTTTTCAATGCTGTTCACAAGGAAGACTCTGGGCAGTATTACTGCATCGCTTCCAATGATGCAGGCTCAGCCAGATGTGAGGAGCAGGAGATGGAAGTCTGTGAGTTACTTTTTGAAAATATTTCATCTGAAGACTGGCAAGTGGATAGAACACTTTTAATATTAGACCACCATCAGTTTAGACAACTGGTCAGCTTTCTTCTGGAGATGACTGGATTCACCAAAACTCACTCGGGTACATTGAAAGGAAAGATGAGAAAGTTCTGAGTAACAGCTAAATGACTAATAAGTGATTACTTGCAGTATGTTTATCTCCTCAAAATAGACTTTCTGGAGTCTTCTGGTGTTGGGAACATAATTAATCATGTCGCTTTTAACTGAGTATTTATTTTTAAGAACATTTTTAAAGATTTTATTTATTTATTTGACAGAGAGAGAGCCAGAGAGCACAAGTGGGGGGAACAGGAGAGGCAGAGGGAGAGGGAGAAGCAGATTCCCCGCCGAGCAGGGAGCCCAACTTGGGGCTCCATCCCAGGACCCTGGGATCATGACCTGAGCTGAAGGCAGAGGCTTAACCAGCTGAGTCACCCAGGTGCCCCTTAACTGAGTTTAATAAACTCCATTTCTGGGATGTAAGCATCTGACTCTTGATCTTAGCTCAGGTGTTGATCTCAGGGTCATGAGATCGAGCCTTATATTGGGCTCCATGCTGGGCGTGGAGCCTACTTTAGATAGATAGATGATAGATAGATAGATAGATAGATAAACTAACTCACTCCACTTCTTTGATAATTGATAAAATTATCAAAACATAATGTCGTGTAAGGTCCCCAGAAATTTATCCAGTTACAACCATTTTGTGGTAAGCTGACAGCCAGAGTTTTAGCCTCAGTAACTTTACCCTGTTCTGTGATGATACCGTCTCTCAGATACTGGTTCTAAAGGAGAGGTGTTGAAGGCAGGCTGGGGCAGATGGGGCATGTCACCATCACAATCACCTGGGGAGTGATCTCAGCCCCTCCCTCCTTCCTGTGTATAACTGACCCCAGAGCAGTGTTTTCCAAGCCTGCCTGATTGTGAGAATCATTTGAGTGCACTGTTTCACGTACAGATTCCAAGGCCCCACCCCAGGCGTATGGACTCAGTCCCCAGGGGAGGTCTGGAAATGTCTGTGTGTCAAACACCATTCCAGGGGATTCTTGTCATCTGTCAAATTCAGGAAACTGCTCCCGGGCAGGAGGAAGACTCTTGGGCTTTGCCCCAGACCTACTGAATCTCTCTCTAGTGATAGAGCTTGGGAATTGACATTTTAAAGTCAAAATTTCAATTTTTAAATGCACACTCACATTTGGAAACCACTGCACTAGGATAAGGGAGAATTTAACAACTTCCAAGTTAGTTGGCTTATGTTGATATATTGCCTGCATGTTTTCCATTGCATTTTTATCTGCATGAAGGAAACAGCCCCAGTGCCCCATACTGATGGGGACTGAGTACCTTTGCCCAGTATACAGAAATGGGAAGAGGGGGTCAAGGGCTTTCCTCCAAGAGGCTTGTAGATACGAGGCCAGGCAGCTGATAGTGAAAGGTCATGTTCCCACCTCATATTTTTTTCAGTCCTGTGCGAAACTAGTCTCTTTCCCCAAATAACGCACAGCAAAGGGAATCCCTGGAAATTAGGAATTTTTTCTTTGGGATTCCTGGTTCCTTAATTCTGTCTTTATAAAGTGAAACCATTTTCTCCATTAATAATATTTTCAGGGATTTAGCCAGAAGACTGTAAAAGCCTTTTATACAATGCTAAGCCCCTTTTAATACAGGATTAAGTATGACAGCATTTGAACTTTGGAGGTCTCATTACTTTTTACAAGTGAGACCAGGGGTCTGGGGTCCTGAATGTTCCAGGCTAGAAAGAGTTGAAGTGGTCTCACTCTGCTCTTCTGGCTGGGGTAGGCATGTGGGCGGAGCGGGGCAGTGGAAGGATGCAGGATTAGGAAGGAGGCACAATGGGCTCAGGGGCTTTTATAAGACCAGATAGTGTGTATCCTCTCTTCCCTCAATCCCTCTTTTCTCCAGATGACCTGAACATCGGTGGCATTATTGGGGGGATCCTGGTGGTCCTTGCTGTTCTGGCCCTGATCACCGTGGGCATCTGCTGCGCGTACAGACGGGGTTACTTCATCAATAATAAACAGAATGGTGAAAGGTGAGCCTGTCTTCTGTCTTAAGTGACAAAACCAAAGTTTAAGTTGGCATTACGTGAAAAATCAGTAGTCACTGAAGCCCTCTCTCCTTTTTCAGTTACAAGAGTCCGGGGAAGACAGATGGAGTGAACTATATCAGGACAGATGAGGAGGTAAGGAAAGGAGTGAGGCAACAGAGCAGACATCCTTGAGGAAACCTAGAAATTGAGGTGTTTCCAGCAGAAAAAATGACATTCCTCCTTGGAAACCCTCCCAGTGCAATGTTTGTACACACTCCTGGCGTGCACAGTTTGCAGGCTCTAACAGTAGATGTTACTTTTGAAGAATGGTTTCATTTGATTTGTTTTGCCTTAAGTTTCTTCCTCGGGGAAACGGGGCCTAGACCTGGCTTCCACTCTTCCTCTCCCACTCGGGCCCCTGGGTTGGTAGAGGATGGCCGTGTCTAACCCTGTGTTGGCCTTGCAGGGCGACTTCAGACACAAGTCATCATTTGTGATCTGAAATCTGATGGTGTGGCTGAGGGAGCACATGCAAATACCTCTACCAGAAACTCCTATCAAGAGCAAACCGGGAGCCAAGTGCACTTGGACAGAGCTAGACACTTACGCAAAAGCTTTTTGTTTTGGCCAAAGTTGACCGCTACTCCTTTCTTACTTTTTAACCAGCCACATGAATAAAAGAATTATCCTCGAGATGGGCATAGTCATCACAAGGAGGAAAAAAAAACAAAACTGCATTTCACTGAGGCTGATTCCCAGTCTGTTTCTGGCCTGGCTCCTGCCTGAGTGTTAGGGTGATCGGGAAGCTCTTGGCCACAGAGGCTGGGCTGGGCACTGTGGGCCAGTGAAGCCAGTTTATTCACCACTCATCTACGTCAGCCAGCGTGAGTCCTGTGTGTGGGGCCACCAGGCAGCCATGCAGCACTGGTAACGCAGGGCTTGGGAGCACGACGCACTGCGACACCCTGCAGTTGCAGAGTTTGAACCAGGAAACCCAGAAAAGAGGTGTTTTATGCGATGATCTTGTTTCACAGCTGCCCGCAGCCAGCACTGCAGATTCTCCTTGAAGGTTCTGTTCATCAGTATTTTAGTGTCCATCTTGGAAAATCTGTTTGGATCAGAATTTTATGAAAACAGCCCAAATCAGGAAGGTAAATTGCTTGTTGGAAGAAGGCGTCTTCTTACCTATAGGAACCCTGCTTGCCCATGGGGGGTGGGGGGGGTCAGTATTTACATAAAACCTTCATCTTAGGCGAAATCTGAAATGGTACTGAAATAATGTTCTGCTTTTCTATGGGTGTTTATTTTATAAAATTTTACATTCTAAATTTTTGCTAAAGATGTATTTTGGTTATTGAAAAGAAAATTTCTATTTAAATTGTAAATATGTTGTCATACAGTGTTAAATACCTATTTTTTTAAAAATTTTCAATTTAAGGTAGGAGTTCCAAGCTACTAGTGTTAAATTGGAAAATGCCAATAATTAAAGAGTATTTTAACCCCAAAAATCCTCTCAAGGAAGCTTACTGGAACATTCCTTTTTTTCCACCTAAGTTAGCATTTTTCACAAGAGAATTTACATTGTCTATACATCCCATCATTGTTACTTAGGAAACCTTTAAAAAAAAAAATCCAGTTGAATAATGTCAAAATCTATTTGCAACTCTCCAAAAGAAACATAAGGAGCTCTAAGGGTTAGCTTTGAATGGCCTCTTCCTAGATTACTCCGACTACCTGTGCCCAGAGACCACCCAGAAGTGCTTGGATGTCCCTGTGAAACCACGTTCGCAACTCCCGGGCTTGAGTCCTGTGCCCCACTCGAAGGCCATATTGGCTACTAACTTCGAAGGCTAGCCAGCATGTGCACTGCCATCTTTATTGGCCTGACAGAGGCTTTGTGTGCTGATGAGCTTTATAGCGTTGGACTTACTACTTTCTAGTAGTAAGGTGGACACTTCAAGAAGGGTGGGTGTCTTCCCTGTGGTATCCCAGCCTTCAGCTCCCCGGCGACAGAGCTCTTTCTCGTTGTGGATGGCTCATGAAACAAAGTAGCTATTGTTTGGCTTTAAAATTCATTTTACTTATTTGTGTAGTTCATCAGACTGTCCAGGGCCAAAGGCAGTTCTGAAAACTACAATCATGTTTTTTAAGAAAATGAATTCCACTTTTCCTCTTCTCCATGAAGAAAGCACGGAGACACCGCAGGTTGTGTCTCACTTCACAATAAACCTAAATTATGTGGTGGCGGCGAGGCCAGCCCTTTGAAGAACGTCAGGTAGTGCAGCCGGGGTGGAAAGCCTGATGGCAAGGAAAGCGAAATGCCTGAATCAAGGGCCGTTTTCTGATTTTGATTTTAAAGTCTTTATCTACCCAAGACACTGCTGCTCACTGGGTGTGGGACATTAGAAACATCATTCAAGAGCCTTTGTTCTTCAAGAGCAGATGTTCTTCGCCTCAGATACATTGCTGTGTTAAACTCATGATGTGAAGCGGTTTGAAGAGGGAGCTTCTCAGAGGAGGGCCTCCAGTTCCACTGTGTGCTTCAAGGATGGTTTTTATGTAGAAGGATGTAGTCATCTTGGGATTAAACTTCCAGCGTCTTAATTTTTTATACTTTGAGCGTTTTTTTTAATTGAATACTTGAGACTTATGTTGACTTTTCTTTTTTAAGTTCTGTGAATACTCTGCCACAGGCTGTTTGGCAGAAGCAGTGGGCAACTCTTCATAATTGCTTAATGGTACCCATCTTCTTTTGCGTTTGTGTTTTGAATGCTTAGACTTAAGATATCCCTTCATCTTCACCCCCGCTTGGTAGAAAGGGGTAGTGTCCCCGTTCTCTAATTGTTGGGGAGCAACGCCCTAGCTGCCATCTTGGTTGTCCTAGTGATAGGACAGCCCCGACTCCCTTCTCATGACCGTACCACCACCTAGCCTCGTGCCATGTGAACTGGGGCTGACAGAGAGAAGTGAGTATGGAGGCTGGGAAGTTGGTGCCTGATACTGTAAAGATGTAGACGGAAAAGGACCATTCATGTGTCTTTAAGATGTGAATGCGACTGAAGACTCGAAGCCTCTACAAGGCCATTGCGGCCTCTAGCGTAGCTGTGCTGTACATAGACATTGCAGACTTGTACTAACACACCTGCAAGTTGGTATTTGTTAAACCTCATTTATAAAAGCTTTTAAAAAATCAGCTTTGCCTCGTTTTTTCTTTTATGTGCTCTTGAGTTTACCTCGTTTTCCTAGCATTTTGTTAGGCAAGTACACTTAAAATGGCACGATCCCAGGTTTAAAGAGAGACTGCCATCAATTACCATCTGCTTGATTTGGAGATAAGTGTCTTTACTCAAGAGCTGCTTTGTGACTCTCTCTGCCAATGACCTGTCCATGTGTGTCACCGTTCGTGTATGGGAGCACTGCAGAATAGAGCACAGTGACATTCTACCCCTTTAATCCAACTACCACATTTATACTAAAAACATATCAACACAGTAACCCTGTACTTTTGCTTCTGTAGTGCTGGGATTAAAAAGTGAACTGACTGACTTTTTTCCTGGTCACTCTTGGACAAAACATGAATGCACACGTGTTTAAGGTTACCTAACGGCATCAGCAAAAGACACCAAAGCACGCCCCCCCCATCCCCATGGGAGCAGTCTTTGTGGACTGTTAACACAAACCAGCGTTAGTGCATGCTGCACACAGGCGGACTTTCAGGAGCAGGCCCGCGTTTACATATGAAGAAGGACAGAAGGACATGTGCTGTTAGGAGGCAGACAGCTTCTGTCCGGGGACAGAGGCAGAGGAACAGATGAGCTGAACCTTAAAGACAGACAAAGGGAGTCTTTTTTTTTTTTTTCCTAAAAGGAAAGTGGGTTTTATTTTTCTTTTTCTTTAACAACAGACGTTTATTTCTCACAGTTCTTGAGTCTGGAAGGGTTTTATTATTCTTAAACACTTAATGTAAATTAAAAAGCCCTGTTCTAAAAGTAGAAATATTCTATCTGGTAGAAATATTCTATGGAATACCAGAAGGCTGTATTTATGCTTAACCTTTATTATTCCATTTTAGAAAGCTGTACACTTTAAAACCTGTAATTTATAAATAAGAATAAAAAAATAATTACAATCAAAGTTTCATCATTAGATACAGGAAACTACTGTACTGTAGGGAATTCCGACAAGGTAACAGGATTCATTTATATAAAAGAAAGCTGATCTGTTGTGTTCCTTAAAGACCAGAGTATGCTTTATCAGAATGAACTCGATACTTTCAAATGGAGTAAAGTTAGAATATTAAATAGCTATGGCATTTCTCTATTATTTTACAATTTTTTTTTTTTAACCACATACTGCATAAAGAGAAATGTAAAAGGTTGTTCACCACACAGGTGAACAGGCAGAGTGCTAGGGTCATAAGAAAAAACTCTGGTATCACACAGTTAAAAGCCTCCTCCTCCCTGGGGGTAAGGGAGGTGGACTCTTGTCTTTCCACAGGCAGGAGACAACATGTCCTTAGAGTTCTTGCCTCCCGAACACTCCTGAATGACTGTTTCAGTTGGCTGTTTTCAGGGGGGTCTTTCGGAGTGACCTCCTGCTGGGGGCTGGGTTATCTTTATTTCTGGCTGGGGACTTCACATTCCACTGCTGAGGCTGTGGAGGCCTAGGGAAAGGAAACAGTCATTCTGGAACTAAAGATAAAACCCTGACAAAAACATTTACCTCAAGAGGAACTCTTGGTAAACTTACGGTTTATCAGGAAGCGATAAACATAAAATGTCATTTCCTTGACACTGGGCTTCAATTTTCTCTGAAAGAGAGTCAGACACAAATTCAGATTTCCCAGAACTCAAAAGTGGCTAATGCATCTGACAGAAAAGGAACTTGCCTTTGGTTGAAGGTGTCCGTGGGGTGCCTATGTAGCTGACTCCTGCTCCAAATGTGACATCATTGATGGTCCCTGGGTAAATTTGGGGACAACAGCATTAACAAAAAGCCAGTAGGAAGCAGACCTACATAAAGTCACCCGAGCAAGATCAGGTGGAGCTTCCGCTACAGTTTTACTCAGTCACTTGTATCACTCCCTAAGCACCATCAAATCCAATCCAGGGGCCCTCTCAGGCTCAGTCTGACCTTTCTTTGGGACTCAATGAAGTTGGAGACTCTGTCCTCCTGGATACTCATCCCATCCGTGGTCTTCTGGCTCCCTCCTCTGACCACTCCCTCACATGGCTTTGTGGCCCCTGCACTCCCACTGGCCACTGTCCCTGGCTTCTCACCCACCACACGTCTCCGGTTACTGCCAACACACCAGTGACCCCCGACTCCGGCCTCTCTCCCGCATCCTGTGTCTCCTACTGTACTGCACTCCCTGAAGACACCTGGCCACCTCGTCACCCCCGCTCCTCAGCACGTTCCTTCTGAACCTCAGTGTTATCAGTGGACTGTCCCAGTTGGGACTGTGAGGCATGAGAGGCTCCTTCTCCATTAACCTAATCACCAAGCGGTTACATTCGTCTTCCTCCTAGCTCCTCCTTCTGCCGCTTCCTCTCCTTCTCTCACCAGATGTGTGCTCCTCTCCCCCTGACTTAGCACAGTGCTCTCCACCCAGAGCCGCCTCTTCTTTCAGTTCGCCCCTAGGAGGCAGAGAGCAGAGGGTAGGAACAGACTCGGATCACACTTGATTTGAATTCTGGCTTGCGGTCTTACCAGCTGTGTGAACTACTCTAAAAACCTCAAGTTGCTTTATCTCCAAAATGGGACACAGATGTAGCCCCCTCAAGGGAGTTGTAGGGATTCAATGAGATTATTTATGTTAAGTCCTTAACACAGGACTTGGTACAAGGTAAGTGCTGAATAAAGGTTAACAACTATTATCATTTCTTAGCTCTTATTCCCTATGTCACTAGAATTAAGCTCTAAGAGGCGGCTGCTCTGCTTAGGGTCCCACCGGCTCAGTGTCCAAGCTGGACAGAACCACCTCTGTGCAAGCCAGCCCCCAGCTGCCTTTCGGAACCCGGGTGCTGCATTCACACACTGCCGGCTGCTGTGTCCGATCACCGACCTCTTGCGGGCCCTGGTCTGGGCATGCAGTTCTGCTGCCTGGAGCGCCTCCCTCATCCGACCACCATGCCAGTCATTTGAGACCCGGGTGGCAATGCCTCTCCCAGGGCCTTGCTCCCTACTTTGTGTCCTGTACCTCTCTGTGTGAGCTGTCACCACACTTGCCAGGAACAGAACAAGGCTCCACAGCTGGCTGCTGACGGTCCATCAGAGCCCACAGGCCTCCCAAGAACACGTGTGATGTAGACTTTCTCCCCCGCACTGTAGCCTTCTTAGGAGTACCGATTAGATCTTTCTAGTCTCTTGTAAAGTCCACAGTGCATCTGCAGTACTATGTGCCCGTGAACGACTTAAGCTACGTTAACTGATAAGAAACCAGTATTTTCATCGTGCTCCCACTCAAATAGTTGTGCCTATTCCTGTTTCTGGGAGGTCTCTCCTCATGCTGCAGTTCAAACTCCCCTTCCCTACGTACACATTCCTTTTCCAGTTTGGAAGACTGAGCACATCCAGATTAGAGGTCTCCAACCTTGGCAAAGGCCACTATGCGGTGGCTCTCAGATTCCCTGTGCACTTTGTAAGCACTTACAATCAAAGGCAGGAGCATCTCTGCTGCCTGACTGACAGCAATAAGAGGGACTTGCTGAACGCTGCACAGATTTTCAGTTAAGATCTAGCTCTGAAAAGGACTCATTTCCATTTAGCAAAGCCACTTTGCTCATGCTGAATACCACCGGTGTGCCAGAACAGTGGAGCTGGCTAGCATTTTTCCTCCTGCTTTCGTACAGCTGAGACCACTTCTTGACAGTCACCCCACCTAAGAGTTGTCAACAGAATGTGTATCTACAAACCACAGAGAAAAGAGAACTGAGTGTTTTTACATGATCTGATAATTCTCCCAGGAAGCAGAGCTAATAGGAGACCCTTCTTCAAGCATTCCTTCCTGCTTCAGAATAAGGAAAGATGACCACGAATTTTACATTCAAGAGCCTAGAGAGAGAAAAAGCACTCTCTTGACCTGGGGACACCCGAGGGTCTTATTTTCAGTGCAAAGACGACTCTATGCATGCAAATCCAAGCAGTATTAATGCGGCCCGCCAGGCTTCGCTGCTGAGGAACTTAGGCTGCTAGGAAACCAACCAAAGACTGAAATCAGGGACTCCTGGGGATGAGCAAAACTAAAATGAGATGCATTCCCCCCGCCCCCCGTTTCTGCAGCATATGGTTCCTAATGCCAAAATAGAAGCACTCGGTTCCTCTGAACCAGGAACAAAGAACATACAGAAAATTTGTCTGTTTCAAAGAGGTTGAGTTTTTCACATATATAACATTACACCTGTTCAATATATAGAACCCCAAATTACTGCTTTAATGACAAAGCAGTCACGATTCGGTTGTCATCTAAGGAGATGTGGGTTAGGAGTTCTGTTCATCGTTAATCTCCCTTAAAAGGAGGACTTGATGGAAATTCTCTATAACCCGGTAAATACTCTAACAGATCTAGCATCACAGGTCATAGAACTGCCCAGCAACTAGCCAGAACACACTAGGTGCTCAATAAATGTGTACTGACTGAACATACAACTAAATGAATGCCTAGCTCCTGGGTTGCACCATAACCAAAGAGAAGAGCACCTTAACATGTTCTCATCTGGCAGTCCCACCCAAGAGCAGCTCTATGAGAGCAAAGGCTGTAGAAGGACACAGGAACTGCAATTGGGAGACCTGGCTTCAGGTCCCAGCTCTGCCATTCGTCCCATCACTTAACTCACTGTTTCGCTCCTCCCATGTTCCAGGCACTGAGGCAGGCCCAGTGGGCACAGTAAAGAGTAAAACAGCTTACAAACTAACTGCAAGGACGGAGGAAGTAGTATAGCTGACCCTGAACAATGTGGGAGTTCAGTATGTAACTTTTCACTCCCCGCAAAATTAACTGCGAATAGCCTACTGTTGACCAGAAGGAAGCCTTACCAGTAATATCAACAGTCAGCTAACACATATTTTGTATGTTAGATGCATCGCATACTGTAATCTTCCAATAAAGTAAGCTGGAGAACAGGAAGTGCTATTAAGACAATCACAAATGCTATTAAGACAATGTATGGTGCTGCACTGTAAACAATCTGCACACAAGTGGACCCGTGCAGCTCAAACCCCTGCTGTTCGAGGGTCCACTGTGTGTGGAGGTGTGGCGAGTACGGCGGAGGAGTCAGTGCCGGGAGGGGGCACCTCATCTCGTCTGAAGGGTCAGGGCGGGCTGCTGCTGGAGGGTGAAGCGGCGGCCACCAGGGCACGGGAAGTTCTAGGTGAGGACGTGGTGCATGAACGCCCCGCGCCAGGCAAGAGGGTGTGTGTGCAGGACCCTGAGACCCCAGCCCGGGGCTGGCCGGCAGAGGAAGGGGGAGGTGGACAGCAAAGAGGCGGGAGGCACACTGAGACACACCGTGGACCTAAGAAGCTATAAAACAAGGTAATGGGAAAAAATCCTCTACACTTCTGTAGACTCGGAAATAACAGATTAGAAAAACCACCCCATGGGAGTGAGAAGACAGAGGCTCTCGGCACAGCTGGTGGTGGGTCCTCAATAGGCCAGTGAACCCGCAGGCTCAGCTGGCTCCGGAGCCAGTCGATGCCGTACCCGGTGCCTGCCAGTGTGGACACGGGACTGCTACAAAGCAGGGCTGCGCAAGTGCTGGCTCTAGAATGGCAAGCATGGCACTGCCCAGGGAACCTGTGCCTCAGCCTCCCTCCCTGGCTAACAGGGAGCCTCCCGGGTGGCTGGGAGTTTAACTGAGCGCATACCCGTGAAAGCACTTAGAAGACCACTCGAATGACAGCTAGTGCTCGGGCTGCTGAGTTATAATTGTCACAAGATGCCGTGTGACAAGGCACCACAATGTTGCTGACCACCAGGAGCGCCTGCATCGAGGGAAAGACCTCTCTTCCAACAGGAGGAGTCCCGCAGACACACGGTGACTGAGGAGAGTCTCAGCAGAAGCCGGCTTGTCACAGGAGTACTTACTCTCAGGAGTACTGATCGCTCGTTTAGTTACGTGGTCCACAGCTCCACTGGACTCCTGCTCCAAGCTGTAGGAGGTTGCTAAGATAAAACAGGAAAGTTTTAGCTGTCCAAAAAACCCCAACACGGTTAGCAAGATCTGTGATAAAGCTAATATCCCAAATAAAGTGTTTTTATAATGAAGTAACTCAGAAAGATACCAAAAAATGATAAACATGAGAAACATTGTCCATTTTCACTAGGATTCAAAGAAAAGGAAATTAAGGGGCGCCTGGGTGGCTCAGTCATTAAGCGTCTGCCTTTGGCTCAGGTCATGATCCCAGGGTCCTGGGATCGAGCCCCGCATCGGGCTCCCTGCTCTGCGGGAAGCCTGCTTCTCCCTCTCCCGCTCCCCCTGCTTGTGTTCCCTCTATCGCTGTGTCTCTCTCTGTCAAATAAATAAATAAAATCTTTAAAAAAAAAAGAAAGAAAGAAAAGGAAATTAAAACCATAGCCGGTTTTGATCTATAAAGCCCGGCAAAGAAGATGGGAAATTGTAAGACCAATGTTTCTAAGCAGGAAGATGGCCACTGGCTCTGGCCAACGTACAACTGCAGTGAGTTACAGAAGCCAATCTGACGCTATCAAAGGCTTTAAAAATATTCATGGCCTCTGAGTGCTGGGAATCAATCCTAAAGATTATATACTTTATTGTGACATTACTTCAAAAAATTGAAAAACACCTGTATTTCCGAGAGGAGGGTAACAGTAAATAGGTTTCAGTACTTCCACAAGATAGAATGCTAAGAGGCCATGGGGAGAAAAGTTAGGAAAGAAAAGTTCATGGGCAAATGTTCACTATTACTCTCAGTTATGTGGAGGGAGGTCGACTACAAACCAGAAATGCACACTACGATTACAACTTTATAAATAAGGCCAAATGCATGTGTGTGGGGAGTGGAAAGATGGGAAGAATGAATACTTTGCCACTAATGGGTGAGTTTTCCACTCCACTCTCTTTTCCAAATCTCTAATAAGAGACAACCCAGAGTCCCAAATCCCCAAAGTTGTTTGTTTTAAAAATAAGAAAACAGAATCATTTAAAAAAGGATGAGAGGGAGGCTTGTTCTGTGTTTTCATCTGTATCCTCACTGTGTCTGAGGTACAAAACCGACCACTTCTATCGGCCCCCCTGGAGCCACCCCGGACCTGGAACTTACCACGATGGCACATTTTGTCCAGGCTCTGCGAGCTTAACGGGAATGGCAACACTCCTGTGCTCCGACTCCGGTGCCTGCTACTGGACTCCACAGCTTTCTTGACAGAATTCAGGATCGCAATGGTGCTCAGGGACATGGGCCTGAGGAGGAAAACATGCCAGATGTGCAGAGAGGAGGAGGGCAAAAACGCTGCAGTAACCGCCCTCGGCCTCCCGGGGGCGCCCTCAACCACACTCCTTGCAAATCAGAAAGAGAGGAGCCTGGAGGAGGTGTCCGCCAAAAGGCCCAGTGGGGAAGGCCCAGAGGCAGCGGAGAATGTGGTGAGAGGCAGTCAGCCCCATCCCTGATGTAGCGGCTCCGTACCTGCCTTTGGGCATGAACCTCTTCAATAGCCCAGTCTCCAGGGCAGGGGACAGAGGCGGTGCTTGGCCAGCAAGCGCCCTGGGTGTTGAGGGCTGGCTCGCAGCAGCGGGCACAGTGGCACCTTCCCGGCCACCAAGAGCTGGCATTACTTCTAAACTCGGAGCAACCTGTCAGAGAAGAGAAATAAAGACTCTTTACCTACTGACACTTTTTTGTTGTTGTTAATGGAAACTTTACATGCCCTGAGCAAGTCCAGAAAAAACTGTGTCAGCCCTGGGCAAGTAGAACGTTCTCTTCAGAAAGTTATGGCAGATGTCATGGCACTAAAGAGAAAAAGGATTAAGTTAGTTGGCCTTCATCAGTTTTTAATGCAGTGGATCTGTCTGGATTTCTCAGAGACGTGAACACACTGTGTCTGGAAGTGAACAGCAGCTCACTGGAAATACCCCAAGTGACATTCTGTTCGAAACAGGGGACCACAGACAAACTGAGACACCTAGGGGGATCTAGTTAGCTATGATCACTAGAATCACAGATCAAACAACCTGCCGACCAGCTTGCTTTCTGGGTATTCGCACACAGCCCCCAGGTATTACTCTGATGACTTTCCAGACAAGTTCATGAGGCCTGGCCAGGAGGGAAGGGAAGCCTCCCCGATCGAGTGATCCATGTGGCACATGCGGCAAAGGAACACACAGTGGTCCACAACCAGCAACCCGAAAGTTCTCGATCCAGCCAACCTCGGCTCCTATGTGGGTTTCGAGCAGCACTGGGGAAGCTGGGAGCGGAGGGCGGACTGGAGAGAGGAGGGTCACACACTACTTGTGCTGTGTCCCCCTGGTCCTGCAAGCCGCCACACTCACGTCTGCCTGCCTCGCTCGGCCCTGCTCCTGGGCTCGCTGCTCGACGTACTTCTTGATGTCGTACTCAAGTTCTGATGCCAGCTGCCGGTCTAGCGCAAAGCAATCCTTGATTTCATCGCGGTAATCCTGCATCACCTCCTAAAACAGACCCCGAGGCATCTTTTAGTGTTTTCTTGAATAAATACATAAGCTCTGCAATGCAACCAGAGAAATATTAACAGGAGTAGTAAGACACGTTTTGCTGAGAGCCGACTATTTCTAGTACATCAACCACCAAGTTAAGTAACATGATGGTATTTTCCCAGGAAAGGCCAACTGCACTGGTATTGACCACAGAAGGCAGGGAGCATGGTGTGAGAGATTAAGTTATCAGTTCTGATCTCTTAGGGAGTGTCCTGTCTATCTGCCATTAAACAGGCAGTTTCCCAGGTTCCTGATGAGGAAGAAGGGACATGGAATCACACAATCTGAGCCTCAAGCAGGCCTTATTCCAGGGCACAGAACTGCCACTGATAAGCCACCCCCTTTCCATTCCTGAAGGCAGGGATGGGGATAGTGATGTAGCTAGGTGGCTGGGCTTGGCTCTGGGTCACCACCAGTTTAAAGGCTCTTGTAGTGTCACTGAGGCAGGCCCCTTAGGAATTCAAGTCAGAGGTTAGGTGGGCAGGTGATACCTGGCACTGTCCTGGCTCCGACAGGGCTTCTGGAGCAAGTTACAGGAAGCTGTGCAGTCTAAAAGTTGCTCATCTGTCTACACTAGCTTTCTCAGAGGATGGCAACTATGGTTCTACTCCCATCGTTGTGTCTTCCTCTGAAGATAGGACAGAAAAGCTTTTATCATATGACGCTAAGAACATTCTCAGGGCTTACAGGGTGCTGCCAGGGACCAGGCCTCTTGGCTAAGAGGAAGAAACCATTTCACCTAACTTAGTAGTAGAGGGAGACGATGTATCGGACCCCACCTGTGAGGGAAGTCCCAACAAAGGGAAGGCAATCTATGAACCCTTCCAGCTACCGTGAAGAGAGGCTGCACAGGTCGGGGCAGAGGGCAGCTGAAGCTGCTTCCACAGAAGGCCGCCAACGAACGAGAGCTGTGCCGCTCAAATAGGGCAGCTGTGTGGCCATCCTCTGGCCGTGTGCTCCGCAACAGGGGACAGACTTACTGTGCGTAAGCCTTTAAGTAGTTTGAGGATCTAAACTCTTTTTTTTCCCTCTCAGAGCTTTAAAACAGGGCAATAAAAGCCTAAGAATAACTGGACGTTCCCATTTTTTACCACACAATGAGCCTATCTTTCCTACCTTAACTTCCTTTAGTTTAAAGAGCTATTTAAGGAATTTACATTAAATATAATTTGGTTGTAGCCCTTACTGGAAAAATTTTTGTAGCATTTCTTGAAGAAGAAAATAGCATAGTGTAAACAGAGAACAGAAAAAAAACTGTTCCATTTATTTCTGATTGAAAAATTTTGCCAGAAAGGTCGGGGGCCTCATTTATGTCTGCATGGCAAGTCTACATACTCTGGGTGCTTAGACCACGACTTTTCATGGCCTCAGATCCCAGCAGTGACGGCGGCCCGGCCCCCAACAGTGCGCCCCAAGACCCACTGCTACTTCCTGATGTGGAGGCAGTGTTAAAGGTAAACATCCCCAAATTGAACATGATGCCCAATTTCACTTTATCTCTCACCAGAATGAACTAAGATGATGCCTTTGTACTTGACCCCAGTTGAGAAAGTCTTCAAAACGGAATCTCCAAACTGGTATCAAGGACACACATGCTCAGCAGAATGAGTCAGCCCTTCATAAACTCAACGGCATGAAAAAGGCAAGAACCGGCTTCTGTGGAACCTACGGTCAAACTCTTTCTCTCTTCTCCCCGACAGTCAAAGGCCTGTCTGGCTGGTCTAATTCTAAAAAAATGTAAAGCTGGTTTTGTAGCATTTTGAGTTCCTGCGTTCACCGACCAACTACACCATCATAACTGTGACCAATCCTGAGTAATGAGCTAGAGGAGGGAGACACTGGCCACAAAGCACAAGGTCATCTTTTACCCTGAGATAGGTCATGAGTTCCCGCAAAGCTGGGATCTTATTTTTCTCTAGCAAGGTCTTCAGGGAGATGATAATTGGAATAATATTTTCTATGAAATTCTTCTTCTGAACCTGTAGTAACACAAACAAAGGCATGTTTTAGATGGATAAAGTTCTGAGACAAAGGCTTCTCCCTGACCTAGCTCGTTCTGCACGACCAATCTACGGTACTACAAAGACTTCTTGTTTATCTTTTATGATGATGCTGGGAACTGTCTAGGACCCAGCACCTTTGTCTTGGAGACTTTATAAGCATTACCTCAAAACACTCAGAAGGCTTTCTGAAGTAGGATGGGGATGAACGCAATTCTTACTTTCTAAACAAGAAACAGGAATTAGAAATAGGCTGAATAACGACAACAAGCTCTAAACCTCCACACAAACCCATCTCGGAGCCAGTCAGTTCCTCCACTCAGCATCCTCCCTTTGGAATGAAAATGAGTTCACTTCTGGCTACCCAAAAGGGACATTTTGTATTCCTGCTGTGAAATGACAAATGGTTGAGAATGGCTAAGTATGAAAGAGTCAGTGTTGTATTTCTCTCTTTTTGTGTGTATAACTTCTCACACATTTAGAAAAGGTTTATGTATTTATATAGTATCTGATTTGACCAAGCCTTCCATATTCTTAACCGTGAATGATCACTAACCAGTTATTTTCTAATAAATCTCTTAGAATTAAAAATAGCCATTATAGTAACCCACATATGTAGTTAAGATTTATCCTTCTGAATTCGGAAAGTATTCTTTTTCTTCTTAAAGTCACTAGTATATGTTCCCTGCTTGTAAATCACCATTTCTAAAAAGTAAGAGTTCCTGAGATAGAAGGTCAATCGGTAGAGAAATAAACACTTTAATAAATATGAGTTTGAGCAGATGGTAAGTACAGGGATAGTCTTAAAAAGTGGCTTAAATATGTTCAACTCAATAAATATGATCAAATGCCTTCTCTGTAGCAGACACAAAGCTAACCTCTGGGGATATAAAAATTAAGCCAAGAATTCTTGCCTTCCAGCTACTTCTAGACCAGACTGTGTGCTATGATGTGTGGCATGGTGTGACAAGTGGCAGGATGGTGAGGAACTTACAGAAGAGGGATGCCTAACGAGGCAGGCGCATCTTTTGAAAAGATGTAGGAATTTGGCGGCAGGAAAGGAGGACAGGGTGGGAGAGGCCCTGTGGGCAGACAGACAGTGTGCAAAGGCACAACAGCAGGAGTGCACACCTCCCACTCGAGGAACCAACAGTGACCTGGAATGGAGAAGTCAGGGAAGGGAGCATGGAGACGGGAGGTGCAGGGGCAAGAGTTCCGTGTGCCTGGGAGAAGAATAAGGATTTTATTCAGAAGGTGATAGGAAGCCACCAAACTACAGTCTAAAGGTAGCATTAGTGAGGTATAACTTATATGCAGTAAAATTTATCCATGTCAAGTGAACAGTCTGACGCATCTGACAACAGTATAGAGTAACCAACACCACAGTCTGCATAATCACCCGTAATCCGTCACCCTGAAATTCCCTGCTGCCCTCTGCAGCCAATCTGCCTCTAGTCTCTTTTAAGCAAGAGAATAAAATGATCAAATTTGTCCTTAAGAAAGACTGCTGTGGCAGCAAGGCGGTACACAGCCTGGACCAGAAAAAACTAGAGACACAAAGGATGCTGAGTGAGGAAACCACTGGGAACGGCACCAGCTTAAGTAAGTACAGAACTGGTCGAATGGGTGAGGGAGATGGGTTTGTGAGATAAAATGGACTGCATCTGGGGACACACTGGATGGCGTCAAAGTCTATTTCTTCAGGGTCCAAAGCTTTCAGGACTCAGGTGGGAAATACAACCTAGTGATCGAGGCTAGTGTAAGAACTGGACCCTGGTGAGGACTATGGCAATCAAGCGCCGCTCTAAATCAGTCTGATCCCAATTTTCACACTGTGGCCAAAGGAAGCATGTGCCTGGCATGTGACACTCCAGAATGGGGTAGTACTGAGCTCCCTTATGGACAACTTGGTAGATAATGGTTTCCTTCTCCACAACAGTGACTGCGGGAGAAGAGACAGAGAGGAGGGAGAAGAGAGGAGTAACTCAGTTTTGAAAGAGGAAGTCTGAGATGCCTGTGGCACATCCAAGCAGACCAATGGGATGGGTTCGGGCCACGAGAGGAGGTGGAGCTAGAAACACAGAGGCAGAATCGTCATCACTGGAATGAGTGTTAAGGCCATGGGTGAGAATAAAATCCTGATTTGAGGTAGACCACCAGTACTCAGGGGGTAGACGGAGGAACACAGGGGTGTAACGAGGCCCGTTTGTGGAACGACACACTCACTTGCGAGATGAGCCGCTTCTGAGCTTCCTGCATGACCGCACTGGCCAAGGCCGTGTCATCTTCTTCCATAAGGAGGTCCTTATCTGCTTTAGATCTCATGGCCAAAAGCTTGATCTCCTTTGAGCTGAGGACCTCAAATGTATCTGAAAGCAATTCACTGGCTTCCATGTCTAGGGGCAGGATGCCGTCGGCAAAGGATGCTGAGAGAGAGCACAAAAGATCAGCTTCAGGGCGCCTGGGTGGCTCAGTTGGTTAAGCGACTGCCTTCAGCTCAGGTCATGATCCTGGAGTCCCGGGATCGAGTCCCACATCGGGCTCCCTGCTCGGCAGGGAGTCTGCTTCTCCCTCTGACCCTCTTCCCTCTCATGCTATCTCTCATTCTCTCTCTCTCCAAAATAAATAAATAAAATCTTTAAAAAAAAAAAAAAAAAAAAAAAGATCAGCTTCAGAGAAAGAGCCCAGCCCCGGTGGGGGAGGGTATCCCACAGAGCTAGGAGGGCCCGTCTTGGCTTCGAGTGGGGGGTCTGTGGGCACAGCTGATGTCAAAGAAGGAAAAAAACGGGGTCTTCCCATAGTATCAGGGTCTCATTTGCTATAGGTCTGCTGAGCCATTAGCTATAGGGCATTTCATTTTTAAATATACATTTTATCCCAAATACACCAGGCCTACCCAAAATACTAAGACAGATTTTGGAAGTGATATTGAATCGTTGTTCATCTGTGAAGTGCTCCAGAAGAAATTTGTAGATTTTCATTCGTTTCTGCTTGTTTGTCTTTCCCTTCAGTGAAAACAGCCGTTTCTCTCTATGGTGAAACAGGACAATTTTACCACAGCACATGGGCAAGGGTACAAGGATGTTAATTTCAATAGCAGTTCGCAGCACCTTAAAAGCTGTCTACCCAAGACGTTAAGTGCACAGACGAGAGGACGGCACGTCCCTCAGGACGCTATTGCAGGCTGAACGGGCTCACATCACCCTGCCCAGAGAAGGCAGTCCCGCTGCAAGCACCACTGGGGCCGCAGTCTGTGCCTCACCACTTGTACACGCAGCTGCCCACCTCCCCCTGCTTGCCCGGCCCTTCCCGAGAGCTCTGCTGACCTCTCGGACTGGGGGAACTTGTTATACTTCTCATGCTTCTCGTAGTTATTGAAGTGGAAGATACACTCAATGAAGTGCTGGAAGAACATGACAGGGTTCCTCTTCAGTAACAGGTGAGCCAGGCAAAACTCCCCGAAACTGCAAAGAAGGGGAGAGAGAAGAAAGAGACCCGTTTGCTATTTGCAGACAGCCTCTAAAATTACACTGAGAATGCTGAGGGCAGAGGGGAAACTGTGAATAAGACAAAGGGATATGAAATCTATCCCAATACACAGCTTCGTTCAGACCAAAAAGCAAGATACAAATTTAGCTTCTTTTGTCTGTCCTTGCTCAAGAGCCTCCATTTTGAATCCAAGGTCAGCATAAAGGCTTCTTCTACCAGGATTCCTTTCAAAATTCTAACAAGGTGTTATTATTCAGCTATACTTCAAATGTGGGAAAACAACCAACCGACCCCAAACTGCTCTTCAAGTAGAATTCTGTGGTCCTCATGGCTGATGCAACGATAAACCACCACCTGAAAATGAACACTTGGCTTCCCCGCCCTCAACTTGAGGTTTCTTGCCCACAATAATGAACAAAAACCAATTTTCCTAATTGGGACTTTTTCAAGAATTGGGATTAATTACAAGAGCCTCCCAGTTTGGGTTAGCACAGACAGTGAAGCACTCTTACTGAGCTCTGGACTCATCAGCAAGCCCCAGGCACTCTCCTTTCTCCTGTGCCCCCAAATCTGGAAGAGGCGTCTGACATGCACATACCAGGCTACCCAGGGAGACACAGATGTCACCAGCACTGCACCGATCTGAACGGCAAAACACTAGTGGTTTCCAAAGCCAAATGTACATGGACAAAAGCCAGGTTATCCAACCGCAGGCCCCAGATAGTTTGTCTAGTAGGGGAGAGAAGGCCAAGGCACGGGCGTTTGCTCAGGGGTCAGCATGGGGTGGTGCAGGGCTGGCTCTGATTCATTTATACTGTCCAGACCAATATTTTAATTTCATTTCAGAGTTAAGTGCAATTTCCACCTACACAGGGGCACCAGTCAGCTCTCAAGGAGGGAGGCACAGTGAGGAGGATGACCCAAAGTGATTCTTGGCTTTGGGATGTACAGGACTCGAGGGAGATTCACCTTCCCCTAATGGTCCTCCTGAGGCTAGTATTAAAATCACTTTGTATTCAAAGCATACACATTGATTAAAACTCAGAGAAGGTAGTTCTGGAAACATAATTGAAGTAAACCTAAGTAAAAGCTCCAGGGCAAACAGGCACTCTGACCACTCACCTAGGAGATAAGGGAACAGCCTGAAATAATGCTGAACACAAAATCAACAAAACTCTATTTCGTAAAGGGACTCCCCTGAGGAGAAGTTCACCTGAAGCCAGCTAGAAGCGCCTGCTGATCTAGGAGCCGTCAGTCAGTGCGTCTACACAAAATGCTGTTTAGTAGACCTGGCTAAAGGGCAAACAAGTTTGGTCACAGCATCAGGTGAAGTTCTTTCTAAACAAGGGTTACTCTGGTAAGCTATCTATGACCAAGAGTGGAGAAAACCATTAAGTAAACAAAAACCATTCCCCCAGAAACAAGACTTTACCTTCCTTTATTACAGTTAAAACTCCTACAGCACAGCAATTCTTAGAACTACCTGCATTTTCTCCTCGGATCTGAAGTCATTCATGTGAAAATGAGATCAGACAGAATCCACTCTTCCGCAAGAAGACAGGCTGCTCTGAGCTTCAATTTGTGCGCTTTGACTTGATGTCCAACGCTCATCTACTCAGAATTTAGGTCAAAAATATATACCAGTAGAGGTAACTGATGTGCAAGATAGTGCAGTCTATCCCCTAGTGAATAACTGGCTTAACGAACTGTACAGATAAATCCAACGGTAACATAAATCATGCAAAGGATTTACATGCTCGGGGCTGGAAGCCGAGTCAAAGGGCTTTGCATCATGGAAGCCAGAAACCACAGTCAATGGGTAACATTCAGCACTCGTCTTGCTGTTACATTTACTGGGACTAAAAGGGCACATTTCAGCCTTGACTGGATTAAACTCACCGATCCTTCTTAGCTTGATAAACTGGTGAAGAGAGATAATTTTGTTTTCTTTTTTTTTTGTTTGTTTGGCAGCTGGAAAGTTAAAAAAAAATTAACATTCCAAGGAATGCTTCCTGGAGCATTCCTTTTAGAGTGGCAAGAGGACAGCACTTTTCAGGTACCTGAAACAGAAAACTTCAACACCTCCAAAGATACCTTCCAAAGAACTCAGCTTCCTTTCCCACCTCTTCTCATCCCTCAGGACAATTAAAAGGAACGGTACGTAATCACCCCACCAATTCAGGGATACTGTCTAGACATTTTACACAGCATTAATTACATTATACGGAAAACAAAAAGATGACCAGCTAAATCTGAGTCATAATAATCTTATACAAAACGGTTATTACTCTCTTATTAAGAATCCAAATCCAGGTTTCAAACAGCCTAGCCTCACTTTCACATTCAGTATTAGGAACATAAAAATCTGACTTTTTAAAGATGTTTTCCCATGCCAAATGCTATTCTGAAGCATCTATCTGCTCAATAAAGGCCACTGTTCATGGACTCCTATTCCCAATCTGTCCTACAACTTGGTCTATCTCAGACCCATTTATGCCAAAATTCTATCTGAAACTTGAGGCAAGTTATTTCCTATATCCATGTGATCCTTGGCTTCCACCCCAAATCCAGGCCCCCTGTTCCCCTATCTTCATCAGCTCTATCACATCCCTATACTGTTGTTTCTTCTCCCCTGATCTCACTTCCCCGTCTACTTTCCCGACTTGAGCGGACTCCGTACTCTAGTTCCAGGAGAAGTCAAGTGTCTACCCTCTCCACACTTTTTCATAAATCAGGGCCGGCTTTCCTCTAGGGACACCCACAGCCCTCTAAAGGGAAGGACGCTTGCTGCTTCTCCCAAATGCCAGAGTCAAGGCATGAGGACCATACTTTCCCTCCATACTATTTTCATTCATTCATTTGCCAAATGTTCACTGGGGTGTCTCCTTAGTCTCAAGCTCTCTTTTAGGTGCTAGGGATAATGCAGTCAACAAAACACAATCTCTGCCTCTCTTGGACGCTTATATTCTAGTAGGTAGTCAGATGTTACATATACAACACAAAATATGTTGCCACAAGTTGTCTGAAGAAAAAGCTGTTTGGGGAAGGTATAGCAAAGGGGGAAGGGAGGGTTGGATCCCTCCACCTGGCCCACGGAGCGGTACGGAGGCCCCTCTCCTGAGGCTCTGGCTACCTACTTTGCCCCGCACTGCTTGGTACCTGCATCCCAGTTTTCTCCACTCCAAATCCCAACATCACTGCTATGGTCTGAATGTTTGTGTCCTCACCAACCCCATTCCTATGTTGGAAACCTAGCCCCGAAGGAGATGGTATTAGGAGACTGGGCCTTTGGGGTTAGTGAATGAGATTAGCATCCTTACAAAAGATGCCCTGGAAAGATCCCTTGTTCCTTCTGCCATGTGAAAACACAATGAGAAGCCTGTTATTTTCACCAGAAACCAATCATGCCGGCGACAGGGTTTCAGACTTCTAGCTTCTAAACAGTGAGAAAGAAATTTCTGTTGTTTATATGCTATTCAGTCTGTGGTATTTTTTTTTTTAAGATTTTATTTATTTATTTGACAGAGCACAAGCAGGGGAGCAGCAGGCAGAAGCAGGCTTCCTGATGAACAGGCAGCCTGAGGTGGGGCTTGATCCCAGAACCCTGGAATCGCAACCAAGCCAAAGGCAGAGGCTTAACCGACTGAGCCACCCAGGCACCCCCAGTCTGTGGTATTTTGTTAGAGCGGTCTGAATGGACTATGACAATTTCTCAGAGCATCTTCAATGTCCGTACAGATGAGCTCATTTAACCCCTAACTTTCTATTTTTCTGATTTCATCAACTCTAGTGACCCTCCCATGTATGTTCTATGTAGCTACTCTGCAGCCCCATCCTGGACCATGTCATTGCACCTGGAACACCCACTTCTGACTAAGATAATCCACTTCATGACCACACACACCTATCCTTCCAGCTTTCTGACCCCCCACCCCTTCCCATTCTGCTTGTTCTACAACTTCACTAATCCCTCTAGATGCTCAATTACTTCCTCTTCTCCCAACCGATCTCTGTCTTCATTTTCTTTTCTAACTTAATGGCCATTACCTTAGTCATTCTCTTGCCTTGAACTTCTCTGGCCCCGCCTTGTGATACTTGCGGCATTTCCCCAGTTAAGCCCAAACAACCCACTTGTTACCTATCACGCCGTGACTCCTGTACTACAAGGACACCACCTAGTGGGCAGAGGGGAAAATACACCATACGATCTTGTAGTCCTAAACTTTAGTGGGTGTATATGACCAATTAAAAATGTCATTCAGGAAATCCACCTGGGCCAGAAATAAATGCAACAAGCTCTGCCACTATAGTCTCTTTAGAAGAGCTGTATTAGCAGATACGTATGGAAAAATTAATGTGTTTAATGCAAGCAGATAGGCCTGACCTAAAAATAGGGGAACAGACTAATTTAAATTACAATTAACAAAGGTAATCATTAGCTTATTAAAGCTGAAAATCTGGGGCCCACATTTGAACCACGTGGTTTAAACAAACACAGAATATGGAGATAAAATGGAAAGATTTAAAAGAGAAGTATCAAAATACTACAAGAGGCACTGATTATCTTACTATAGTGTAAATATCTATCTACCCTAATCTTTCTGATTCATGCTCTGATCAAATTTTTTTTTTTAAGATTTTATTTACTTATTTCACAGAGAGAAAGAGAGAGTACAAGCAGGGGGAGCAGCAGAGGGAGAGGGAGAAGTAGGCTCCCCGCTGAGCAGAGAGCCCGATGCGGGGCTCGATCCCAGGACCCTGGGATCGTGACCTGAGCCAGAGGCAGACACTTAACCGACTGAGCCACCCAGGTGCCCCTTTGATCACCTTTATAACAGGTGCTGTGTATGTTACATACTGACCAATGCTCTTGTTCACATACATGTATAGGAGCTGAGAAAAGGGAGTAAACCCAAAAGTGTAGGTTAAATAACCAATCTCACCTTCCCAGCTCATCAGATGAGAGCCTCCCAACACTTCTAATTATGCCTGCTTCTCGGCTGTACATTGTAGAGAGGAGAGAGCCATGACAGCCAGTCTTATGGTAGCAGAGTAAAGGTAAAAGGGCACTGCATCACTATTTTGGTCCTTTCTTGGTTATATAAACAAAGAAAAAGTAATAGTCTTAGCTTTTTATTTCTGACTCTAGATAGCAATAATTACAATGTTAACCTTCCACTAGTTTATTATGTAAAATATTCCTCCTTAGAAAATTATACCCAAAGAAAACCGAACAGAAATTCTTCCATGGAACTCAGAGTAAATCATTGGTGACCATATTTAGAACCAGAGGGACCCATTATTATAAGCATTTATAGCTAATGAACTCTCTAAAGACCTTTTCCCAACTGTGGTAGCTTTTGCCATGCATTCAACATTCTATTCTCCAATTGCAGAACTGCTTTAAAAAGAATTATTCATGCAACATAATCTAGGTTAACAAATTCTGTAAGATCATTCCTCAACCTTCTGAAAATAAATCCTCAAAAAAATTATAGAACGATAGGAATTAACAAGTGGCAAAACAACTCCTTTCCCTTCCAATTCTCAAGAAACACCCATTTCCAAGAAGCCTTGTAATTTGTATACTCTCATTTCACAGTCTTAAAATTCCTAGAATTTCTTCCTTACAATTTCTGCACTTACAAGAAAGCATGAACTCTATCAAAATTGACATTTTACTGGCTTAGAAATCAACATAGTTAAGTCAATAGTTAATGGCTACAATTCCATATAGTTTGCTATGACAGACTCATATACTGCTCTTCATTACTCCTTTAGGGAGAGTCAACAATGTTAGCAAATGTAGTCAATGCTGAGACTATTTAATGGTCAAACTGAATGAGGGATTTTTTTTTTAATTTATATGCAAAGTAAAGCTTTGTTATATAGCTTAAAAATCTGCTAATTCTCTGGCAACTGCCAAAAGCTCACTAAATTCTAAAAAACTCAACCCCAAACAAATTTTAAAGAGAACTAATGTACACCAGAAATTAGGTAAATCATTCAGTTATCTGACATGTGAGGAAAGAGTTACCTGGCGATGTCTGGGTGTGAATCTATCAGAGTGCTGACAAATCGAAAGAACAGAGAGCCCTTCCATTTCACAAATTCTTCCTGTATAAAGAGAAACCAGCTTGTTTAAGGATGAATTTTAATATACAAACCCTAAATGCATTCAGTCATAAAACCAACTGTTAACTTTCTTTTGTTTAACATCACACCTGTCAGCTACTCCGTCTGTCTGTGCCACATTAGCACAGTCTGTTAGCACTCACTTCCGACCATCTTGAAAGCACGTATATTTGCTGATCATAAAGAGAAGTGGAGGGATATTTGGGTAGAACAGCATCCTATTTACTCTATTAGGAAAATTACTCAAAGCACCTGGCTTTAAAAGGGAGAGCCAATGGTGCCTTCATCAGGTACCTAACCATATAAAAAAGTAAGTATACAGAACATACTAGAATAGATATACAACTTAGTTAAATGCCTTCTATTTAAAGATCAAATACTATTTCTCCCTCACTTTAGGCTAAACATATATTCTCGATGGCAAGAAAAACATTGAGTGCTCTGTTCACTAAGAGTTTAGAGTTCACTAAGTTCTTTCACACACTAAAAATGTCTCACTGGACTCTCAGACCAACTCTGAGACAGCCAGGGCAAATATGATCCTCATTTCACAAAAGAAGAAGTTATGTCTGAGAAACACTGACTTGTTCAAAGTCAAGGAGAATGACAGAATTGGAACTAGAAGTACTCGTCCACTGAGTGTGCTCTTCTCTACATGGAATTTACTCACAAAAATGAAACCTCACACTGGTTGACAGGATATGTGAACAAACACCCAAAATAAACATTAGGAAGTAACACTCTGTTTAAAAGGCTGCATAGAACATCAGAAGAGTGATATTTTAAACCAGAGACAAGGCTGATTATTTTTGGATTCTACTACAGAGCAGTGCATTTCCTATGCTACTCCAATATTCCCTGAAACCAGAAGCAATAGTGGAAGGAAAAAAATGACAGGTCCTGTTCTCAGACATACCTGCAAGAGATTGGTAAGCAAGATGAGTGTTTGCTTTCGGATGAATGGATTTGAATCCTTCAGACACATGGAGATATTGGGAATGTACTTGTCCACCATGACCGTGTACCGGATACAAAGATCACACATGACGATGACAACATTGTTGCGAACAGCCACATCATCACACACTTCCAGCTCTCGCACAAGGGCCGGGATGCTCTTCTTTGCAAGGTCCTCATGCTGTAAGCACAGCTTGCCTGTCACAGAAGAGATTAAGATGTCTTGACTCTAATCCTATGCCTACACTTTCTCCAGATAAAGTCTGCTGTGGATTTTACTTGATCAAAGTTAAAACATCATATCAACAATCACAAACAAAAAAATCATAGGCAGACAAACCTATACCACTAAATATCAGGAAGTTCAAAATACCTAAAAAAATAATGCCCCCCCCTCACTTCAGCGTTTTATGAGACATATACTAAGAGATGTTCCTTCATTGGAGTAAAACTATCCTCCTTTTAAAGTCAACAGTTGAATTTCAGAACTTATCTACTCACCTGGAAAATGACCAATAAAATCTAACAGATGATACATTTTATTTTGATTATACACATACTCCATTGAAGCCAAAAAGTTTAATAATGAATTTGAAACCTGAGCTAGGTAAATAGGAAAGAATAACCACCTCATTTTATTTCTTATTCACAGTTAGGAGAGGGAGGCTGTTACTGAGTTTTGTTTGTATTTTTTTTTAAGATTTTGTTTATTTATTTGAGAGAGAGAGAGCACAAGCAGGCAGACGGACAGAGGGACAAGCAGACTCCCTGCTGAGTGGGGAGCCCAACACGGGGCTCGATCCCAGGACCCTGAGATCATGACCTGGCCAAAGTCAGAAGCTTAACTGACTGCGCCACCCAGGTGCCCCTGTTTGTAATTTTTTGCAGCCCAGAGAATGTTTTGCTCTTATTCACAGTTCTTAGATTTTTAAAAAATTAGTATTACAAAAAACATTCATAAATCTTATCCAGCATAAAATAAACAATCATACTAAAACAAAATTCAAATTAGAGCACAGAGGTTAGTCTTCTCGAGACTCACAACAATTTGAGTCCATGGGGAAATATGTCTATTAATTAGCTCATCTACCAGTTCTGATAGGTATCAAATAAACTATCTCCTTTTTTTTTTTTTTTTAAAGATTTTACCTATTTATTTGAGAGAGAGAGAATGAGAGACAGAGAGCACGAGAGGGAAGAGGGTCAGAGGGAGAAGCAGACTCCCCGCCGAGCAGGGAGCCCAATGCGGGACTCGATCCTGGGACTCCAGGATCATGACCTGAGCCTAAGGCAGTCGCTTAACCAACTGAGCCACCCAGGCGCCCTAACTATCTCCTTTTATGAACTGAACCGCAAATTTAGTTTTTCAATCCCAGAAATCAGTGTGGTACCTGGCATATAGTTCTTGATGAACAGACCTCATGGTGCTACGAGTATTAAACACCGCCCCCATAAAAAGGAACAAGTGTAATTGTAATAAATTAACATAAAAACCAAAAGTTCCCTACAGGGAGTGTCTTGAGTCTGATCGTCTTGGGCAGCTGCCAACCAAGGGCTCTCATTATCAGCACTCTGGTATGCCTCTGAGCTAGGTGCTATTATCAGAATTCCCTCCAAAATTCACAAGAGCTAGAGTAAATATGAGCTCAGCATACGTAACACATTACTAAGGCTGGCTTATTTGAGACAAAAAAGCTACCCATGGAACTGGACCGCACAAGCAATATTTTTCCCATGTTATTCTTGCTTACCCAAAGTAATGATGGCGTGTGCTCTAATCATGGAAGGCATGACACAGCCCCGGACTTGGGAGAGTGGCTCAAAGGCTGGAGCTTCACTGCGACCTTGAGATGATGTTGCTACAAGGAAGAAGAAGAGGGCTTATCTACAGTATCTCAGGGGCCAACCCCGCCTTAAGACAGCACATGCAGAGGATAATTTCAAGTGCCTTACGATGATCTGCATCAACAGAAGAAGCTAGAATGGACTGAATCAGAAGGAATGCTCGCTTCTCCACTCTGGCTGGACAAAGCTGGGCTATATCTCCTAAGGTAAAAATGTACTTCACCTGCAAAAAGAATTGGTTTTGCAGTAAAAATAAGGCAAAAGAAAAATTAACTCTAGCTAAAGACATGTATTTTTTTTTGTGCCCCAAATTAAAAGAACTATTTTTTTTTCCATAAAAACACATGGCCACCGTAAAAATTCAGTCACTACATGGTAAAATTCACCCAACCTTTTTTGTCACTAGATATAATAAATATGTCTAATGACTATATAAGTATGTTAAAAACTACTGATGTCATCATAATTTACTTCACTATTAGTGAACATTTACACTGCTTCTAATCCTTTGCTATTGTTTGCATTCCTTCTGAAGAACACCTTTGTACCTTTAAACACTGTTTTACTTCCTTAGAAGTAATCCAGGGTTAAAGGGCATAAAACTGTTTTACATTTTAAAACATATTTCCAAACTGTCTTCCTGACTGGTTTACTATTTAGAGTCCTATCAAAAACTCATACCTACTGTCTTCCTCAGAGCTGCCACTACTACTGGGTGTTTACGAAGAACATTCAACTTGAGAGTTAATAACACTGTTTTTTCTTTATCCTAAAAATGCAAGGGTAAAGCTAAATAGTAAAATGTAAAAGGCTTATTTTATTTTATTTTTGTAAAGATTTCCTTAATTTATTTTATTTTTAAAAAAAGATTTTATTTATTTGAGAGAGAGTGAGAGAGAGAGTACAAGCAGGGAGAATGGCAGGCAGAGGGAGAAGCAGGCTCCCTGCTGAGCAGGGAGCCCAACATGGGACTCAATCCTAAGACCCTGGGATCAGGACCTGAGCCGAAGGCAGATTCCTAACTGACTGAGCCACCCAGGTGCCCTACTTACTTATTTTAGAGAGAGAGAGAGTGTGTCCGTGCAAGTGGGGGGAGGGGCAGAGGGAGAGAGAGAATCTTAAGCAGGCTCCATGCCCAGCGCACAGCCCAATGTGGGGCTCGATCTCATGACCCTGAGATCATGACCTAAGCCAAAATCAAGAGTATGTATATTTAAAAAATCCTGAACATATATATCTTAGTGATTAAAGGAATATTTAAATTCTACTTAGAGTGAAGTAAACAATAGTTATATTGTATATATTATAATGTATATATTATAATATATATGTATCCTTATATATTTTGACTATCAGGAAGCTTCTGGTGACATATTTAATAGTTGAAAAAAAATTTACGAGGGAAAAACTCACTGGTCATAATAAGCATTTTTCTTAGTTTGGGTAGTGACTGCTCAGACAAATTAGAGGCATGAGACCCTCTAGAAACCCTGGGGCAGGGCCATCTTAACACATCACAGCCCTCTGAACTGAAATGTCTGGATTCCTACTGGTAATATTTTTATTACTAAAGTGTGCATATTAATGCCTCAGCACAAATGATCTCTTCTCACATATCTAAACATGGTCCTTGGTCTCCAGGTACAAATGTGAGGTGGCAAAGCAGGAAGAGCACAGAGGAGAGGTACTCTACTAATTTTCATACAGATGAGGAAAATGGCCAATTCTGGTGAAATGATGGCCTCTACAGAAGGGCATTAAAAAGTTTTCTTTACTGACTGTCAGATGTTGGAGTCAGAATTACTACAGCATGTTTTGTTGATGGTCAACCTCAAATCAGAAAACTGGCTCCACATTTACTGGCCCACAGGAATCAATTGCACCAACACAATTTCTAAAGCAGGGTGCCAAGTCATATAGTCTTGCTGCTCCGAGGTTATTTGTATTTTCAATTTTCAAATATTTCACTGTATTTTAGCCATGGCTTCAGAACTGCTCAGCGCTATTCCCCAGTTCTACAGTCTGGTATTTAAACAGCTTTAGCGGACACATTATACTTTAAAAACACATCAAACAAACAAGCCAAAAGAACAAAGAGCATACTGCCCTTATTACTTTCTCACCTTATTATTTCACAACACAGACTGTGTTTTCCCTACTGGATCAGGTACCTCACAGGCTCTAACTGGATGAAGCATATCCCATCAAGTTTTTCCCCCAGATAATAAGTACACGAGAGAAAAATGAATAGGCCTTGACCAACACAAAAATTCTTCTAAAAAAAGTAAGCTCTAGGCTAGGAAAATCCTTTTCTTGCTAATAGCATTAGAAATGCACATTAGAAAGTCATCTTTAGAAAACCTCAAACGGTGTAAAGGAACGGAATGTTCGAGAAGAGTAATTACTTACAAACAGGTCTTCATCCATATTCCCAGGTCCACTTTGCTTCAGAACTATATTGGAGAGGGACTGCACACAGGTGGAGAGGACATCCCCACACACCTGCTTCAGTAATTCCTGTGGCAAGTCAAAGGTAATCTCTGAAGGATTCCATACATCTATGAGACTGTCCATGAAACAATTTTCTCAGAAGAAAATCTATGGTCTTCAAAGGCATAACCATAAGCCATGAGAAGTCCTAGCCAACATGCTTTCGAATCTTTGCTCTTTCAGCAATCTGGCTAGAAGAACTAAGCAGAATTCACAAAGAACAGTATATATATACAGCACACACACACACACACACACACACACACACACACACCTTTCTCCATGTGCCCTTTAAGAGCAAAAAGCAAATATCTGGGAAGATCCAGTGCCCTGATAAAAGATCTATAATAATGGTGCCCCTCCATTAATAGAGAAAAACACTACGGTTCTTCTAGCATATGTAGATGGTGAATTAACTACTATAACAAATAGTATACTTTAAAAAGACAGAAAAAAAAAGAACAGTTGTTATCATTTTGAAATGTATTCATTAAAGACAAGTTTTCAGTCCTTGTTAGTTAAAATAACGTCAAGTGGTCGCCATCTCTAGTATATCACCTCCATGGCAGCTGAGAGAGCTCAGTCACATTCTACAGCTCGGACTACATTGTCTCTAGGAGGCCAGTCCAAAACACCCAGGTTGAGCTAAGTGGCTCCACTCCAAGACTTCCATGTTATGTTATGCACATTTCTATTTGAGGAATGATTATATTATTTTTTTTTAAAGATTTTATTTATTTATTTGAGAGAGAGCAAGTGGGGTGGGAGCGGGGAGACGGAGGAAGAGAGGGAGCAGGAGAGGGAGGAGCAGACTCTGCGCTGAGCGCAGAGCCCGACTTGGGGCTCAATCTCACAACCCTGAGATTGTGACCTGAGCCGAAATCAAAAGTTGGGCCGCTCAACCGAATGAGCCACCCAGGAGCCCCAGGAATGATTATATTATGTTGAAATCACCTGTTTCCATGTGCATCTGCCCTATTATGCTGTGGGTGCCTTAGGAAGGGACTGTTTTAACCACCACCCCAGGGCCCAGCAGCACTACCACAAAATGGTGCTCAATGTTTACCACACTGGGCCAAACTATCACTGTGATCCAAATGTTTTTAGTTTGACTTGGCCTAAAATGTTTCAAAATGATTGTCTTTATTACTTTCTATAGAATTATTGTACTTATTTTAATAGATTGCACAGCCTGGGCTGTGATGCTGTCCAGAACTTCTGAAATCTGTATGCTCTATCCTGGCAAGAAGACAAAGGTTAACTTGTGTGACACCTCAAGCCTAGAACTGGGCTGGGTAGTTGAACTAGAGCTTTTGGAATCACAGAATCTGGGAGAGAACTGTCGCGGCCATCTAATCCTGGGAATCTCTTCACACAGAGACTCATGTCAAGTTGTCCAGCTTCTCTGTGAACACCTCCAGTGATTTAGGATGTGTTTTGAGGCAAGTCCCTCCATTTCAGGCAGACCTCGGTATGTTTTTTCTTTAGTTGGTTAATGTTTGTCTCCTCACGATTTCCACTCATTGGTCTGTGATGCCAAATAAATCTAATTCTTCTTTCATTTTAAGGTCCTTCATATAGTTGAACTTAGCTAGGCAGCCTATCCCACATAATTCTTCCCTTCACCAGCTTAACACCCAGGTCCTTCAGCTGTTCCTTATACAACCTGCTTTGTAACTGCCTCACCAAATTGCTCTCCCACTGACAGATTCAATTTTATCAACATTTCTCTAAGGAGTTGCCGCTGAAATTAAATTAGAACATGCCAACTTAGATTTCACCAGTACAAAGAGGAGAACCATCACCACTCTTATTGTAGTCACTATTTCTATTAATACAGTCCAAGATCTCACAGACTGTTTCCAGTGATAGCCACAAAACACTATTAACTGGTGCCAGGCTTATAGATAGCAACAATGCCCCCAAACCCATGTCTTTTCATATACAATGCTGTTGAGCTAGATCCTGATCATCTATTCTTTGGGCAATTTGTTTTTCTCAGTAAAATATAGAATGTTCATTTACAGAGAAAAGGAAAAGAGAAGCATGTTTAGGGGAAACAACCAGGTCATACGAATTTAAAATACCCTAAGATGCTGGAAAATCTCAGGACCTCAGTCCATTGTCTATCACCAAGGGAAGTGGTATTGGCAAAGCTACAACCCTGGCCTTTTTTCACATGTGGTAGTAATCTCTTTTAGTTCTCAGTTTTTAAATGTGAAGATAACTCTGTCTTCCTCACAGGCTCTAACAATGATGTAACTTACTGTGCTAACAACTGTGGGCCATTAGTGAGCAGCCAGTGGCTTCTTAAGGCCCCAACGCCACCAGTATTATAGATCACTCTTCCTCCAGCCAGTGCTGGTGAGAAAAAAAAAAGATTGGGAAGGCAGTCAGAGGCCTTAGTTCCAGGCATGGCTCTGCCATTAATCAGCTGTGTGCCACCAAGAAGACATGCTGGATCACAGTTTCATAATCTGCCATATACATTTCTGCCTGCTTTTTCCTACATCATTCTTTCCTCGTGAACAGCTTTTGTTTTGTTTTGACCTGTTTTCTGCTATTCAAATATGCTCCCTACTTAGGTAATGTACCTTATTTAGAAGTTTTTCTTGGATCAAGAGATAAATGGCTAGAAAAAAACAAAGAAAGCAAGTATCTCTTTCACCAGACGAGCCAAAAGGTACACGCCAGGAAAACACCAGACACCATTTACAATGGGAAGAGCTGGGTATTTTTAGTTAAGTACATTTCAACCTGTTTTCAGTTCTAAACAAAAAAAGTTGTAATATACTTTCCAATTATTATGTTACTACAAATAGAAGATGTCACATAGCACATACCCTCCCCAATGTCTATCACCCAGCCACCCCATGCCTCCCACCCCCCACCACTCCAGCAACCCTCAGTTTGTTTCAAGGAAGGACTTTCTTTAAGGAACTTATATATAAGAAAAGGAAGCACAGAAATGTAGCTGAATGAAGCAAAAATATTTTTATTCTGGGAAATTTAAAAATATTCCAGCAGTTATTTAAATTAACTTTTGACTTCTAGAATCATTAATAACTCGTCTTAAAATTTTTCGTTATGATTAGCATTGTCTAGGAGTATATTTCATGATAAAAACAGAATACATGGCAATAAAGTAACTTATTAGAGAAACTGATATGGCTATCTTTTAGGGAGTCAAAGTAATGGCTCTGTCTCAGGCAAAACCCTGGCTTGGATTTGTGTGTATGTTCTACAGAAAATATGAGCTGTAGGTTCTGGCCAACTTTGGGGACATGATATAGGAAGAGGCATTAGAATAATATAGCCTTCTAGTAACAGGACAGGTATTTTCCAGGAGTATGACCTCTCAAATGATCAGAAATCATCTCCTAGAAGACACTTGTACCTAGAACCAAGGTGGTGACTTCCTGAGGGAACCCTGTGTCATTAGTAGCCAAGATCCTCTCAGGGAATGTCAACTGCTTGTCACATAAGTATTGTAGTATCAGCTGCTGGAGACTACCCATTCTTGTAGGTTCTCCACAGAGAATACTCTTCAAACTTCAAAACAGAGTAATATGTATAAGTACAAACAAACGACAAACATATCCAGGAGAGTTTGTAGCCTACCTGTTCTTCCACAGGTGTCTCTGCAGATGCTCTACAGAGTCTTTGCAAAGTATCAACAGCTGAGCTGATCAACTCTAGAGACCACTGGAATCCATTCAGCTTACACTTGACCACATCTAAAAAGAGAGTCAAAAACCCTCCAAATTTAACTGCTTAAAATATATATAAAGTGAGAAACAAAGCCTTTCCAAGAGTCTCCAAAAGACACTCACCAGTCACCTTGTCCCGGGTGCTCTTAGGAAGATGCTTTGCAATATGCCCAATAACACACAGAATATGTCCTAAGGTGTTTGAATTGGGATTCTGTTGACTAGGAAAAGGACATAAGGAATATCAATATAGAGCCAAAATAAACTCTGCTGCCAACCAATAGTCTCTGGATTGTTAATACTGGAGGAATGTAGTGTAGCATGGTTTAGGAGTCAAGCTGTAGGAGCATTAAGGCACTTAAATTACTGGGACAAAGGGTAAACTGAAAGCTTAAAAATTAGTTTTATCTTTCATGTTTGTTTTTATACCAGAATTTAAAGACAAGATCTATGTATATGAATAGCTATGAAATAGCCCACTTCCTTAAGACATGAGCTTTGTTTCCAAGAATCTTCAGTGTCTGTCAGCAACTACATTATAAGCATGCAAACCTGCTGATTTTCTCCCAGGACTCTATTATTTTGGTGTAGTCCAGCTTGGGGGATGAGCAAGCAATCTTGGAGAGCAACATCCAGGCCGGTGCAGAATGTTCTGTGCCAGTGTAGGATATCACATTGTTTATAAAACTGGATGAGAATTTCTCTTTCTTGGACCAGATATGAAAGGCCTTATTTAAATAGCGGCTAGAAAAAAAGATGGGAAACATCTTTTGTAAATATACAAAACTGTTCAGAGCAGCCCTCAGTGAAAGGTTACCACCTTCTGTTGCTCCAGGACTCCTCTGGCACATCAAACGTCTATGCAGAAGTTCCTGGCTAGTGACATATTTGATACCAAACTAGCTATTTTTAAAATTTTTATTATACAGAATAAAATATATTTATTTCTCCCCTTATAAAGAATTTATTTTTAAAGTAAAGAATAAAATTTCATAATTCATTTGAGACCCTTCTTATCCTCATTCCCTCCAATTTTGCTATATAAACATAAGGGATGAGTTACCAGTAACAAATACATCCAGAGGTTAGAGGGTTTTAGTGACAAAAAGCATAGACATTGCTGTTTTTTCAATAGAAGGACTGGAGACAAATGACATCCTAGCATTTAAATACGGTGATATTAAACAAGCTAAACTTTGCTATGACCTGCCAATACCACTCAGAAATCCATATTTCAAACCCTTTAAAAATAAAACAAAAAAATGCTTCTGGCATATTAAGTGCTGGTGTTATGTTATTGTTTTATATCATTTCTTATTTGACTTCTCATAGCACTGAACGAGATCACATGACTGATGAAACAAATGCAGTTACATATGTAAGCAAAGAGAAAAATACACTTCTTCCCACAATTAATTCTTCCTAAACTGCTAGGAACATACACACACACTCACACACACTCATATACCAAGACTATTTCATTAAGTGAAAATAAAAGAAAGGAATTCTCAAAGCATGCAGAAAACAACTGTAACAAAATAAACACATCTACACATAATAACCACATCCACATAAATTAACAGTTTTACATATTAGCTCCTGATTAAAAATCTATCTATAAACATCTAGAATTTTACTGCAGGTAACTCATAACATATTATATCTAATTACGGCCCAAAAACAACATACATGCAATCAGCAAATATTTTAAAATTTATTAAGAAGAATCACACAAAATATTAAGTAATGTTTACTCTAAGAAATGAACAGAATGGGAAAAAAATCCTCTGAACTTCCAGTTTTGAAATCTCAAATTTGCCTCTTCTGACAACTCATACCCCTCCACATCAGCTGTATAGTTCCCAAAAAGCCTCCCTCAATTAGCTTACCCCTCAGCCCCACTGTTGATCACAAGCCACTCCCTATCAAGTCAGAATGTTTTTAACAGATACTAACCTGGTTCTTTTGTACGGCACCACTGACGGCTAGCCTAGTATCCCAGTGTCCAAACCAATGGACCATGTTCAGTCCCCATTTTCCATAACCTCTGCCAGACGTTACTGACCACTCTCTCTGCCCTCGTACTCTGGTCTGTGGTCTACTTGGTGGATCGCTTTTATCTTCCCTTCACTAATTCCTTTTCTTCAAAACACTCTAATGGCTGATTTTGAAAAGTTCTATTCTTAGTCCTCTTCTCTTATCTACAACAGAACCCTAGATGATCTCATTCATTACCAAAATGAATTACCAATTAGACATGAGAAAGCATCGCAAGCACATTTTTTTTTAAATTTAAATTCAAGTTAGTTAACATAGAGTGTAGTATTGGTTTCAGGAGTAAAATTTAGTGATTCATCACTCACATACAATACCCAGTGCTCATCCCAACAAGTGTCCTTCTTAATGCCCATCACCCCACCTACCTCCCCACCAACAACCCTCAGTTTGTTCTCTGTATTTCAGAGTCTCTTATAGATTGCCTCCCTCTCTGTTTTCATCTTATTTTATTTTTCCTTCCCTTCCCCTCCCCCTGTTCATGTTTTGTTTCTTAAGTTCCACATGAGTGAAATCATATTGTCTTTCTCTGATTTACTTCGCTTAGCATAATACACTCTAAGTTCCATCCACATTGTTGCAAATGGCAAGATTTCATTCTTTTTGATCACTGAGTAATATTCCATTACATATGCGCACGTGCACACACGCACACACACACACACACACACACACACACACACACACACACACACTTTATCCATTCATCAGTTGATGGACATTTGGGCTCTTTCCATAATTTGGCTATGGTTGATAGTGCTATAAACACTGTGGTGCATGTGCCCCTTCAAATCAGTATTTTTGTATCCTCTGGATAAATACCTCGTAGTGCAACTGCTGGATCATAGGGTAGTTCTATTTTTAACTTCTTGAGGAATCTCCATACTGTTTTCCTTAGTGGCTGTACCAGCTCGCATTCCCACCAACACTGCAAAAGGGTTCCCCTTTCTCTGCATCCTCGCCAACATCTGTTGTTTCCTGACTTGTTAATTTTACCCATTCTGACAGGTGTGAGGTGGTATCTCACTGTGGTTTTGATTTGTATTTCCCTGATGATGAGTGATGTTGAGAGCATCTTTCAATGTGTCTGTCAGCCATCTGGATGTCTCCTTTGGAAAAGTGTCTATTCATGTCTTTTGCCCATTTCTTAACTGGATTATTTGTTTTTTGGGTGTTGGGTTTGATAAGTTGTTTAAAGATTTTGGATACTAACCCTTTACATGATGTGTCATTTGCAAATACCTTCTCCCATTCCGTAGGCTTTTAGTTTTGTCGATTGTTTCCTTTGCTGTGCAGACATTTAAATTGGACTTCCATCTCCTGCCTTCCCTCTGTTCAGAAATCTGCCCTGCCTCTGCTTTCCATATCTCCAGTGAATGGAAATCCCATTTACCAGTTATTTTGGATAGAATCATGGAGACTTCAGTCCTCTAAGCCTTTGCATTGTTATTTTCTGTCTGGAAACTCTCACTATTATGGCTGCCTGGTTAATTTCTACTTATTCCACCTCTGGGAATAATTCAGCTCTTGCCACCATCAAAAGGAAGCCAACCTAAGCTAAAAAAGAAAAAAGTAAAAAAAAAAATCACCAATGCCCTCACCACTATGCCCTCCCTCTTTGCTCCTAAAACTCACTTTTTACTAAAATTGTGAATTTATTTTGTCTCTTTCCACCAGACTGTGAGAAGTTTGAGTAGAGGAAGTGCACTGATTCCTTTCAACCCTCAAATCAAAACTTTACCAATTCTGTACTTCCACTTGTTAAATATCTTTAAATATACTTCATTCTCTTCATTTCTACTGCCTTCTCCTCGATGCAAGTCCTCCTCATCTTTAACTTAAATCATTTCAGTGCTGGCCTGTTTTCTTAGATTCTAGTTGTCTCCTGGTCACCGAGCACAAGTCCCTTTGCTACACTTCCTGTGAAACTGAAAGTGGACCTGAGAAGCCAGCAAGGGGGAGCTCTCACGCCTACCACTGATCATCAATTGCAGACCCAACAGAAAGGGTTGACTTGTATTCCCAAGAGGAACAAGCTGACTTTACTACTCCAGCCAAGAGGAAGGATTCGTCCTAGCCTGGTGACAGCCAGCCAATGGAGAAACCATCACCACCTTGAACTCTCACTTTCTTTCAATGGGCTTTCCTTCAAAGCAGCCCTTCCCACGTCTCCCTTTTCTCTAAAAACTAACAGTTCCTCTCCTTTGATCTCCAGACTTGCCTGTGGTTTGTCATAGCTCTGCTATTAACATTTTGCTGGTAAAATAACTGGGCGTTTTATTTTCAAGGTTAATACTTCCTAAAATATAAAATCCTCTATTACCCATCCACTTTAAATTCATCAGCAGCCTCCCCCTCCCATTCTGTTTTCAATCTAAAGTCAAACTCCTTGGTATGCTATGTAACAACTCTGCAGTATGTGGACCCTGCTTAACATCTCATTTCATTTTATGTGCACTCCAACAAGCACCGTTTCCCCACCCACAGTGAAATCCTATGGCTCCTAACAGGACACAATGCTTATGCCTCCATGGCTTTGCATTGGCTATTTGTTTCCCATGGACATGCACTTTTGCCTCCTTATTAACTTTCAAGATTCAAATTCAAAAGTCATCTGTTCTGTGAAGTCTCTCTCTTCCTGAACACTTCCTGATGTTCTAGCTACTTTCTGTTTATTAAAGAACATACCACAAGATTTTGTTTACAAATGTTTATAGAACTCTATTCCACCAGCTACTTTTCTTAATAATCCTTTTTGAAAACCTGATTCCCAAGCTCAGTAGTTCTCATACTTTTTCATCTTTGGGCACTTTTGAACTCAAAAAATTATGCACCACCTTGAAGAGCTTTGGTTTATGTGGGCTATATCCTGCTGTGCAGAAATTAAAACTGAAAAATTTAAGAATATTTATCTATTAGTTAATTTAAAAATAACAATAAGCCAATTTTATGTTAACATAAATGCATTGTTTTACAAAAAAATCACAATCTTTCTCAAAACAAAATAAACTTGGTGAGAACACTGTCATTGCTTTTACTTTCTGTAAATCTCTGTATGGTCTGGCTTAAACAAAAGACACGCAGATTATTATAGCTGCCTCTGCATTCAATTTGCTTCAATATTATCATATGGTTCCAGAAAACTCTATTGTACTATGAAAGAATAAAAGTGCAAAATGGCATATAACATCTTAATATTATGATCAAAACAGTCTGAGCTCATGAATCCTTCACACTTTGAGGACTGCTGCCCTAGCTCATTTTCCATAACAGCTATTCCAAAACTTTTTTACACTTAAGACCCTAATTCTATACTCTCCTTCCTAACTTTGAGCAAATACATTTTTTTTCTTGTCGTAAAATATACATAATAAAATTTATCATTTTAACGATTTTTAGGTGTACAATTCAGTGGGGTCACACTGTTATGCAATCATCCATCCCCAGGACTTTGTTATCACCCCACATGAAACGTTGTACCCATTTAACAGTAACTCCCCATTGCCTTCTCCACAGCCCCCACTAAGCACCATTTTACTGGTGATCTGTCAGAGCCACAGAACGGCGTTTTACAATACAAAATCTAGTATGTTTCTATTGTATGATAATTCCTCCATAACTACATATCAACGAGTAGGGAAGTGTTTCTTACATGATTAAAAAAAAAAGAAAAGTCAGTCAAGGTAGTGTAAACACAAGCTAATTGTAAGATTACTGCAGTATAGATTAAAACTTACTAATACAACATGTGCTAACCCCTCACTACAGTGTTCACTGTACAGTGTATGCTCAGTAAATGTTATCAAATGGTAAAAATATACTGCAGTAGTATCAAGCCAACCAATCCAATAAGATCTCAGGAAAAGTTTAATTTGAAAGAACTAGGAAGTCATCTTTCATAAAAATGAGTATGTGGAAAATTACTATTAATATGTCTATCAGTGCTTTCTACTACATATTAAGACATTAATTTAAACACTTGGAGAAAAGCAAAGGAGGTAATCAAAGACTTCACAAAAAATTGTCACCACAAAAATGCTAAGCGATTTGAATTGGGTCAAGGAAAAAAAGACCAAAAATTGAATCTTCATATATGTTAAGTAATTTGGAAAGCTAATTTTCCAAGACCAATACAGAAATTTTAATAAAAAAACTTTTATGGCTTTCTATATGGAAAAGAAGTCACACAATTAACATACCTTAGTTCCTGGTTTTCTGTACTAAGGAGAGTAAGAAGTGCCCAAGCCAGTACCTGGCTATTGTCTCCAGTGTGGAATTTATTGTAATGCTTAATGTTCTGTAACAGGAGCTGGTCAAGGCATTCCAGAGCCTTTTCCTGCACTGTGCTCTCACAGTCCATCACAGCTGGGATGATCCCTGTCAGCCAGGCTTTCTGTATCTGGACACATCCAGGTTGGGCCTTAGGAATTAAACATCATTAAGTCATAAAGAAGTCTGACACTACCAGAAGTCTAAATACAAATCACTGAGGCCGTGGTCAATATTTTGAGACAGGTTAAAAATAGTCACACACACACACACAAGTACAAATAAACCATCAAAGTGAAAAAACAAATCAACATTTGAAATATATGTTAAAACAAAGTTCAATCTCCAATTACTGTATATCAGTGCATACTGAAATTTGAAATTTAGGAAGTCATTACTGTATTAGTAGTAGTAAATCAGCACTTTTTAGTAATTCAAGATGAAGAGCAAAAGACAAATATTTATCCCAAGGAGCAATTAGAATAGATGTTGACAGAGGAAGTCAAAGTATGCATTACTTACTGTTTTCTATCATGAAGTAAAGAAATAAACATGCTTTTAAAATTCTTCAAAGCTAATTATTTGGCAGAAGTAAATTAAATATCAGATTAGTGGATCTGTTCTTTTGGCAGTATCACCTACTAGGTCTTATTGTGCAAAAATTAATCTAGGCCTCTGACCTAACCAAATTCATTTTAAAATTCATATTTCTATGTGAGATTTAAGCTGAAGTCAAGAAAAGGCTAATCATTAGCATACTCTAGCATTAGTTCATAATTAATTATAATATGAGACATAATCTATCATATGTAATTGAAAGATACCTCTTCTCTTACACTATTTAGTCCTACAGTAGACTTGGTAGAATTTCCAATAGGCAACTTAATTTTTAGCAAGAGGTAATTATTTACACTGAATTATTTTTAATGTAAAAATGTACTGTTTCTCACCATAAGAAGTTCAGTAAGAGACTGTAAGGCCTGCTTTCGGACAGATACTGCAGGGTCCCGACACTGGTCCTGCAGAAGTGATAGCTCTTCTTTCATACCTGAGATGTCGCAGTGTTTCAAAATACTCACTAATACCTAGAAGGAACATATGTAACACGAATTGATGACTTACTCATAGCAAAAAGACACACTATAGACAAAAAGAAGACTTAAGTCTGTGGTTCTTAACACTTTTGAGGTCACTGATCCATCCCTCCACCTGGTAACATCCCACCTTTTCAGAATCTAATGAATGCTAAGGCCTCTCTCTGGAGAAAATTTGACATACGTTTTACATAAACAAGTATTTACAAACAAATTCAGGGGTTACATGCACCCTATCAAAATCCATCCATGGTCCCCCGATTAAGAATCCCTAATCTAAAAAATGTTAAGGATATAAATATGTGATTCTTAAAAAGTCAACAACCCAGAGGAAATTTAAAAACAGACAAACCTTCAGTTCATCTCTGTAATTTATATATACAACAGGATCAAAGTGAACAAATGTTAAGTGAAAAAGAAATTAAATAATGATTATAGCTGGAGTTTTTACAAAATATTTCCAAGTTTTTAGTGCTAAAAAGAGCACATTCAAGGATATCTAGAAAAAACTCACACCTGCAGTGCAGACTTCCTAACGTTGGTCTTCTCATCCCTGATTCTCTTTTTCAGCATTGCCATGACACATCTCACTGTTGAGGAAATGTCAAAGAATCATTATGGTCTGAGAAAAACTGTATTTAGAGTATCTAACATCTCACCACACAGTACTGAGAAAATACTCTAAAAAACTTGACTAGCTTCTTTTAAATCCCAAGAAATTCAAGTATGAAATAATGTAGAAAAAGAAAAAAAGTCAAATAATTAGCTAGTCACAATAATGCAAAAGGCAAAATAGTATAATTTTAAAAGGGCATAAATTCTTGAATATTAAAAATTCAGTTTTTAATCCTGGCTCCTATGTCTAAAATTCTGAATGAATTATTTAGCTTTTCCATTTTGTTTAGCTACAAAAAAAGAATATCTAAATCACAATTTTTTTAAAAGACTAAATAACATATATAGCCGATTTAAAACTTTTTGATCACAGGCCCCTTTACACTATTAAAACTCTCTGAAGACTCCTAAGAGCTTTTTTGGTAAAAATCTCTAGTAAAAAGATTTAATAATTCATTTCAAAATAGGAAAATGTGTCACTATAAATGGACATTTTTAAATGAAAACTAATTATATTTCCCCCAAAAAGTATTTAGTAACAAGAATGGCATTGTTTTATATCTTTGCAAACTCTTTAACGTCTGGCTAAATAAAAAACAGTGGAGTCTCATCTCTGCTTCAAAATCAGAATGCTCTAGAGTGCAGAGTCTTGATATATTATGAAAACAACATTAACTTCAAGGACCTGCTGAAGGAGGCTAAGGGATCCCCAACTACACTCTGAGAGCTGCTGATGTATAAGGAAATACATTATGAAATGAAATAGAGAATGGAAAACAATAGAAAAAAAAAATCAATGAAATCAAAAGTTCCTTGAAAAAGATAAACAAAATTAAACTTTTAACTAGAAAAAAAGAAAGAAGATTTAAATTCTTAAAATCAGGAGAGAAGGAGGGAGCATTACTACTGCCATTACAGAAATAAAAAGAATTTGCAAAGAAATACTATGAACGATTTTGTTACATTCAGTAATCTGGATGAAATGGAAAAATTTCTACAAAGATAAAAACTATGGAAACTGACTCAGAAGAAACAGTCTGAATATACCTATAACAAGTAATCAAAAACCTTCCTACAAAAAAACCCCCAAAAAACAAACAAAAAAACCCCTCAAAACAAAACAAACACCTTCCCACATGTGCACAGAACCCCAGGACCAGAGGGCTTTACTGGAGAATTCCGCGAAAGGTTTAAACAAAAATGAACACCAATTCTTCATTAACTCTTAAAAAAACAGAAGAAAACACTTCCTACTACATTCTGTTAAGCAGTACCCTGAGAGCAAAACCAGATAATAAAAACATCTCAAAAACTGAAAACAACAGACCAAAATCCCTTGTGAATACATACATAAAATCTTCAACAAAATATCAGCAAATCAGATCTAGCAAGCTACAAAATGGATTATATACCATGCTTGGGATTTACCCCAGGAATTAAATGTAATCAATCAATGTAACTAATACACCTTAGCAATATAATAAAGGACAAAGACCACATGATTGTCTCCACAGATGAGGAAAATGCATTTACAAAATCCAAAATCCTTTCATAATAAAAACACTCAACAAACTCAGAAGAGAAGGAAACTTCATTACACTGATAAAAGTCATCCTGAAAAAGCTCACAGCTAACATCACACTCAATGGTGAAAGACTGAAAACTAAGTACAGAAGAAAGACAAGGATGTCTGCTCTCCCCACTTCTTTTCAACACCGTACCAGAGAGGTTCTCGCCAGGGAAAGTTAGGCAAGGAAAAGGCAGAAAAGGCATCCAGATGGAAAAGAAAGAAATAAAACTCTCTGCTCACAGACGGCATGAGCTTACAGATAGAAAATCCTAAGGAATCCATACACACACACACACACACACACAAACTATTAGAACTAGTAACAAATTAAACAAGGTTGCAGGACACAATGTCAAACCATCAAATATCAGTTGTAAAAACCAGCAATGGACAATTAGAAAATAAAACTAAGAAACTACTGGAATTTATTATAGCATCAAAAAAAAATAAAATATTTAGGAATCAAAGAGCAAGAACTGTACACTGAAAACTAAAAAAAAATCACTGAAACAAATTAAAGAAGAGCTAAATAAACAGAAAGGCAACCCATGTTCATGGACTGAAGGGCTTAATATTGTTAAGATCTTAATATTGTTAAGATCCCCAAAGTGATCTACAGATCAATCCTTACCAAAATCATAGCTGGCTTTTTTTTTTTCCAGATATTGATAGATGATCCTAAAATTCATATGGAAGTATAAGAGACACAGAATAGCCAATTTATCTAGAAAAACAAGGATGCAGAAGCTATACTTCCTGATTTCAAAATTACTATAAAACACCAGTAATTAGCACAGTTTAATACTGCCATAAAGAGAGACAATGGAGTGTCAGTGGAATAGAATTGAAAGTACAGAAAAATCTCATATGTCTATGGTGAGTTGATTTTTGACAAGGGTGCCAAGAGCATTCAAAGGAGAAGAAAGTCTTTTAAACAAATGGTGCTGTGTCAAACTGGATATTCACATGCAAAAGCTGGACCCCTACGTCACACCATATGCAAGAATTAACTAAAAACTGATCAAAGACCAAAACATAAGAGCTAAAATTATAAAACTGAGAGGAAAATATAAAAGCAAATCTTTCTGAAAAATTAGGCAGTGGTTTCTTAGCTGTGACACCAAAAGCACATGCGAAAAAAAGAAAAAGTGGATAGCTAGACTTTATCAAGGCTAAAATGTTTCATGCTTCAAAGAACACCATCAAGGTGCACCTGGGTGGCTCAGTCATTAAGCACCTGCCTTCGGCTCAGGTCATGATCCCAGGGTCCTGGGATCAAGCCCCGCATCGCGCTCCCTGCTCAGTGGGAAGCCTGCTTCTCCCTCTCCCACTCCCCCTGCTCGTGCTCCCTCTCTGTTAAATAAATAAAATCTTTATGAGACTGACGCGCTACCTACTGCGCTAACGAGGCGCCTTAAATAAAATCTTGAAAAAAAATAAAATCATCAAGAAAGTGAAAAAATAAACCCCCAGAATGAGAAAATAAATACTTGCAAATCATATATCTATAAGGAATTTGGATCCAGAATACATAAATAGCTCTTTCAACTCAAAAATAAAGACAAATAACCCATTTTAAAAAATGGGCAAAGAACGTGAATAGATGTTTCTCTAAAGAAGGCACAAAAAAATGTGCTTAACATTGTTAGTCATTAGGGTAATATAAATCAAAACCACAGTGAGATAGATACCACTTCACATCCACTAGGATGGTGACAATACAAAGAATAGACATGACAAGTGTTAGTAAGGATGTGGAGAAATAAAAATTATTACACATGCTAGTGTGTAAATATGAAAAATGGTATGACCACTCTGGAAAAAGTTTGGCAGTTCCTCAAAATGTTAAACACAGAGTTGCCACATGACCCAGCAGTTCCACTCCTAGGTATATACCCAAAAGGAATGAATATATTTACATACAAAACTTGCACAAGAATGTTCATAGCAGCATCATTCATAATAGCCAAAAGATGGAAATGACCCAAAAGTCCATCAACTGATGAGTGAACACACAAAATGTAGTATTATCCACACAACGGACTATTATGTAGCTGTAAAAAGTAATGAAATATTGACATGTTACAAATGGATGAACCTTGAAAATGTTATGCTAAGTGAAAGAAGCCATCCACAAAAGAACACATGTTATATGCTTCCATTTATGTGGAACGTCCAGAATAGGCAAATCTGTAGAGACAGAAAGCAAATTAGTGGTTGGCAGAGGCTGGGGGAAGGGGAGAATGGGGAGGAACTGCTAATGAGAATGGGGTTTCTTTTTTGGCAAAGGATATATTGTGAAAATTGATCAATTTTGTAAATACAGTAAAAACCACTAAGTCACACACTTTAAATGGTGATTTTTATGGTATGTGACTTACATCTCAAAAAAAAAAAAGGATTCCCCTCTACCTCCCCCAAGAAAGCACCTAGCACTTAACTTGTTAAGACTGGAGTCAACACAAACGTTCAACATTTTTGCAGAATAAACTCTTTATAATATTTTAGGAAATCGGTTTATATACATATTGAGTTATTGCTCTGAATCTGAGTAATACATGCTAATATCTAGCCATATAAATCTAATTCCATGCTGATCTTTCAGGCTGAAATAATAAATAATTATCCTCACAGCACTTTACATAGACCTCAGCACTTACCTGACAACAGCACTATTTTTTATATATATAAACATGTAGGTAAAATTTGTATACACACACATTTATTATTCCCACTGCTCCTCAACAGATGGAACTATGTTTTATTAAAGTCTGTATTTACAATGCTTAGCACAGATTAGAAGGGGCCAAATAAATGTTATAGAATAAATTAATAAATCTAATTATATATAATTAATTCTCTACACATATATTCTCTCACTTATCTATCTGGAAAAATCACTTCTCTAAACATTATTTTCATAGACTCTAATAACAGCCCTTTGTGAAAGACAGGGAAGGTATTAGAATCATTACAAATTAGGGTGCTTGGTTGGCTTCCATGTCTTAGTCAAGCAACTACTTAGTACCAGAACTGGTATAAGAATTCAGACTGCCTCTCATTTCTAAATAGAGTGTTCCCCACTATTTCATGCTATGTCATCTTATAGATGAAAAAGGAGCCGAGAGAAGTAAAGTGACTTTTTCAAGATCACACAGGTAGACAGACACAGAATCTGGGAGTAGGCTCCAGGTCTACCCACTTACCATTCCAGGTTTGTTTTTTTCCCCTCCTGAATCACATTAGCACTTAAGACATCCCAGATTACTCTAGGTTCAGTAAGTCAATGAAAAATACCAAGCATCACTTATATCCAGAATCCTGTGCTGGAGGCCATGGGAGCAAGGACCCCACAACCATTCCATACAGAATGTATGGTTTATCTTATTGCTGAAGAGAAATTATAATCTAAATTCTGCATTGACTTTTTCAATGTGAGCTTCAATTCACAGTTCCTTATCATTTATTAAAAGTGAATTCTGGGATGCCTTAATCAGAGTCAAGAAGACATGGTAAAAAAAAGTAATGAGGAATTAAAAATAGGAACAAGATTGGGTACAACAGTATTCTTCATCTTTTCCTTTTCGTTTTTTTTGTTTTTTTGTAATGACTTTTTTCCAAACACAAATTTATTATGTGCAGCACTTTCTCTAGTATCTGGTCCCTTTTCGGTCAGCAATCCCATGAGTTCACAATGACTGCCTTTAGTAAGGAAATAAAATATTTGCTAATATTCTCTTATGTGTTACAGAAATACTGCGGTTCAGTACATGATAAGTGGAATGTAGCTTGTTCTTTACCTTAAGATGAAAGAGTACAGTGCAAGGACATCAAAGATATAATAAAATAGAAATTATTCCAAGAAGAAAGATGTTCCAATTGTTAAGGGTGAATTAATAAGAAAAAAAAAAACTCCAAGGTTTTTAGACACTACTTACAGTTGTCTGAAATCCAATAGTTACTACTCATCCGATAGTAATAAAATTTGACATACCCCCAGATCCATCTGTTTCACCACTGCTGTCAATATTGATCACCCCTGAGCCTCCAGAAGGGTTAAGTGTTTGCCTCTGATAGGAAAAAGCTTAAAAATAATAAAAAAAAAGTTCAGTCATTAAGATAAAAATTTGTTACACCTCTTAATAATATAAGCATGGCATATTACACATTTAAATTACTACATCATTATTGAAATGAATTTCAATTTCCTTGATGAATAAAGTTCAATATTAAAAAGGTAAATATGGAAATAGAAAAAACATCAAATACCCAGCAAGTCCTTTAAATAAAAAAGACAATCATTCAATATTAGAAAATATATTCACCCATTACCTGATGAATTTCTCGGTAAGGTACCAGGATGGCTGTCTATTCTTGAAATTGCAGGACCTAAAAAGAAGCAGATTGATAAGAGGGGAAAATGTCATAGTATCATAAGCCCCAAGTAAATATTCACAGAATAACCAAAATCAAGATAATTAGGTCTAAAGATAAGACAGATTCTAAACTGCTGACAATAAAGTTCTTCTTGGTATGCATTTGAAATGGATGGATATTAGGCCCAATATAGCCAATACCCAACAATGCAAAGTAGTAGTATAAGCAGCCAACAATCTCATCTCTAAAATATGAATATAAAATACTCTAAAAGGCCTTTCAAATTTATCAGGCTTGTCTAACAAGCATACCTTGTTTTTTTTGTTTTTTTAAGATTTTATTTTTATTTTTCGACAGAGAGAGACAGCGAGAGAGGAAACACAAGCAGGGGGAGTGGGAGAAGCAGGCTTCCCGCCAAGCAGGGAGCGCGATGTGGGACTCGATCCCAGGACCCTGGGATCATGACCTGAGCTGAAGGAAGACGCTTAACGACTGAGCCGCCACCCAGGCACCCAGGCATACCTTGTTTTATCACACTTTGCTTTACTGTGCTTCACAGATAACTGCAGTTTTAACAAACTGAGAATTTGTGGTAACTGCAACAAGCAAGTCTATGGGTGCCATTTTTCCAACAGTATTTGCTCATTTTGTGTCTGCCACATTTTGGTAATTCTCAAAATATTTCAAACTTTTTCAAATTTATGGTGATCTGTAAACAGTGCTCTTTGATGTTACTATTATAATTGTTTTGGGGTACCATGAACCATACCCATATAACACAGCAAACTTAATAAATGATATATGTATTCTGACTGCAGATGTGGAAACATCAAGAGAAGCAGAATTAGAAATGGAGCCTGGAAATGTGACTGAATTGCTGCAATCTCCTGATAAAACTTGAACAGATGAGCAGTGACTTCTTACGGGTGAGCAAAGACAGTGGTTTCTTATGATGGAATCTACTCGTGAAGAAGTTGTGAGGGTTGGGATGACTCCAATTTTGGAAGAAAGTTCTACTGTGGGTAAAATGCTATCAAACAGTATCACCTACTACAGAAAAATCATCTGTGAAAAGAAGAGTCAACTGATGTGGCAAACTTCATCGCTGTCTAATTTTAAGAAACTGCCACAGCCACCCCATCCTTCAGCAATCACCACCCTGATCGGTCAGCAGCTATTAATACTGAGGCAAGACCCTCCACTGGCAAAAAGACTGCAACTTGCTGAAAGCTCACATGATACTTAGTATTTTTAGCAATAAATTATTTTTTAATTATGGTAAGTACTTTTTTTAGATATAATACTATTGCCACCTAACAAATGACAGTGTATTGTAAACATAACTTTGATATGCACTGGAAAACCAAAAAATTAATTTGACTTGCTTTATTGCAATATTAGCTTTACTGTAGTGGTCTGGAACCAAACCCACAGTATCTCCAAGATATGGACTATATTTAAAAAGTTATTCAACAACAACATATACTGAAATTGATCTATGAGGGTAAAAGTATATCATACTGTATCTATTACTTTTGCAACAACAAAGAATGATTTCCCTTGAAGTCCAATTTCTTGAAAAGCACAAGACGGGTTCCATGTCACAACGGTCACCACACTTACTGTTAATCAGAAGTTCTAGTATGCTCTCCGATGCAGTGGTAACAGATACCTCCAGGCAATGTGCAAAACTGGACAGTGCCTTGCTGCGGACAGTCGGTGCCTTGTCTACACAACGGTCAAATATAATTTCCTGCACCAAGAACTTATGCTTTAAGATCTTCTGATGCTCCAACGAGAGAGTGTTATCTACTGCTCTTTCAGGCAGTTCCAAGAGAGCTAAGACAACATCTAGAGTAAAAACCCTGTGTGGGATCTGATAAAGCAAAATCATAAGAATATCCATCAGACAGGAATAAAAACCAAAGGATCCCTTGTGTATTCAGATCTGCCTCTCAGGAGGTTGCAGAGCCAGGAACCAAGATTTTATGCGTATCTCCTACCTTGGAACTTCGTGAATATCTGTAAAGCCAGGCAATGAATGTAGCATATTCCCTGCTGGGAAGTTTGCTGAGTAGCTGGACCAGGGACTGGGCTGCATAGGTCCGATACTCTGATTTATCAGTTACCTGAAACATAAGCATTGAGAGGCTGTCCGGCCACTGTCTACCTACAGGACAACTGAAACACATGTTGTGATACAAGTGGAAAATTAGTGAATGTAACTAGTTCAGTGAATAATTAAATGTTATAAAAATGAGTAGCAAATTTTAGATTTCAGACCCCTTTGAAAACTAATCTATAAGAAATCTCTAAGTCCTCCCCTCAGAAATACAAACTTAGCACGTAATTTCAGAGAGTTTATGGACCCCCCAGAATCTACTGCATTCAAGTTAAGAATCATTTGTCCACCTGAGAAACAAACAGGGTTTTAGAGGGGAGGGGGGAGGGGGGATTGGTTAGCCCGGTGATGGGTATTAAGGAGGGCACGTACAGCATGGAGCACTGGGTGTTATACGAAAAAAATGAACCGTGGATCACCACATCAAAAACTAATGATGTATTGTATGGTGACTAACATAACATAAAAAAATTTTAAAAATAAAATGAAATTAAGAAAGACTAAAAAAAAAGAATCATTTGTCCGAACTGCTATAGAAACTGAAGAGATAATCATAACAATTTGAACATTAACTGGATATTTGATGATATTAAGGAATTACTGTATATTTTCTTTGGCATGTTAGTATTTTGTGGTTATGTTTTTAGAGTTCTTACCTTCTAGAGATACATATGAAATATTCAAGCATCATTGGATGATAGTGAAATTTGCTTAAACAAAAAAACCCCAACGTTCACATGTGTTGAGGAAATTATACCTTATAGGGGTATAAATGACACAAAATTATTGAAGGTGGTTGCTCATCACCCTATTCTATTTATTCATATGTTTGAAATTTTCAAAATAAAAAGGATTGCCCCCCAAAAAGAATACTCTGTCAATGGGAACATGTAGTGAAAATATTAAATAAAACTATTTTCCACAATGATAACAGACTCACTCCCAAGAACAAATACACATATAAGCACACACATTTACCTTCACATATATCATATATTTTTATCATCATCATTATCATTATTACTATTACTATTGAAGCAAATGGTACCTTGGCACAGATGTGCTGGAGTAAGATACGAAGGACTGGGAATATATTTTCCTTTAGTTCATCCACAAGTGAGCTATTTAAAAAAGAAACCATTGGTTTAAAATACACCAACTACATAAAATAGTAATTTCTCGCCTCTGTTCTCTAACACCATTACCTCTATGTTTTAGAAATCCTGAATATTAAAAACTATTTACCCCATATTGCAAGCATTGTTTCAGTGAATAGAGTTTCACAGGAGAAAACCGTTCACTGTGTCCTATGCGTGGTTTTAGAGAGCTGCTGCCATGCAGACAGCTATAGTCAGGGAGGAGCAAATGTGCAATCTTCATATGACTCTTTTGGCTATTTACTAAATTTCACATTAAGACTCTAAAATAGATCTTTTTGGGGTAAATAATAATAAATGAGACACAGCAACACCTTGTGGTAGCTCAGTGAAATGCTACCATTTCAATGGCTTTGTTATCAATACCTCTCCAAACTTTCACCCAAGATTATTGGGTTTTTTTTTTTTAAGTTTACTTATTTATTTTAGTAATCTCTACCCCCAATGTGGCCTCAACCCCATGACCCGAAGATCAAGAGTCACACACTCTTCCGATTCAGCCAGCCAGGTGCCCCAGATTATTACTGTAATGTCCAGATTTAACCCATCTTTAATGTTTATCTGTACCATTAAATGGATACTACAGCAATTGGAGATACCACGAACTGTTATGGAAGAGCCAAAATGGGTGTTTACACTTAAAGGGTCTTAGTTATTTAATGTTTTAAAAAATCCCTCACAAGAGATATTTGCTCAATGATCAGATGACAGCCTATATATGCCTGGATTCTACCATCCACACCCCACATCTCCAACTACACTATATCCTATGAACACCTACAGGCATGTACACACTCTCATACACCTACCACTTCATTCTACCACCTCCACAATGCATGCCAAATATTCAATAAAGGAGGAAAAGAAAAGCCAATGACATAGCAAATATGTCTATCAATTATTGCTAAAGAAGTAAAAATTGACTTAATTCTTTCCTTTAGGAAGTATGGTCTGTAGGGGGAGGGGAATAGAAAAGTGAGAAGAAACAAGGAAAAAGTGGCAAGGAACAAAGAGAAAGAGACTCAAAGAAGACAGAAATACAAAAAAGGAAAAGAAGACGCAGCCTTGTGAGAGAGGCAAACACTGAGGCAGATGATGATAAAACAGAGAAGCAACTCATTCCTCAGAGCCTGACCTTATAAGGCTGGAAGGAATAAGCTGGAGGCCAGTGCTGGCCCATGAATTACAGACTCTCTATCCCTCAACAATGCCCCAGTGCAGAGGCTACCAACAGTGACACCGGCCACGTGAACCAGAGGAACTCTGAAGTACTTTACTTTGGCCCCCAAAACCACAACAGGCCAGAAATCTGTTAGTTTCCATAGGGGTCAGAAATCTTGGTTAGTACAGGGCCCAGCAGGCTTAAGGGAGAGTGATAAAGAGAGTGAAAATCCAAGCTGTGCCTCACCTGATGAACTGGACCGCCTGGTTTCTACCGTTGATGACTGATGTTGTAATACTAAGGGGAGCACGATGGGCTCCTTCGCCTGCTTCTAACATTAATATCACATTTAGCATTTGATGGAAAACACAACCTATAACCTGGAAGAGAGAAGAAAATTCTACTTAAGGCATGATAAAGAATCCAAGGGCCTCGAAGACAGTGATGCAGACCATGGTAAACCATTTCTTTTTTTTTTTTTTTTTTTAAGATTTTTTTTGAGAGGAGCACACAAGTTGGGGGGGAAGGGCAGAGGAAGAGGGAGAAGCAGGCTCCTCATTGAGCCGGGAGCCTGACATGGGGCTCGATCCCAGGACCCTGGGATCATGACCTGAGCCGAAGGCAGACGCTTAACTGACTAAGCCACCCAGGTGCCCCAGGGTAAACAATTTCAAGCTGTGTGAAGATAAGTTAGGTTGATATAGTTTTTGGGTGAACACTGGAAATACGTTTCTTGGACAATTACCAAGTATTCAATAAACACATGATGGAAAGAGTGTGAAAACACTGCTTACAGATAGTGATAGGAATATCATCTAGTTTTTCGCCCTACCCTCTCAAACTGTAGCCCTGAAATTAGGGCAAGTAGAGGATTGTCACTCCTAAATGGCAAAAAAATGCCACTGCTAATCCCTTATAGAACAAGGGACAAATGGTACTTTACACTTGTTCTTCCAATATATCACCTCATACAATTTATTCGACTACCAAATTCATTCATCCTGTAAATAAAACATGTACTGAAAACCACATATGTGGCAGGTATTGTGTTAAGCACATTCATATATACTACTGGATTTAATCTTAAACCTCACAACAACTGCATAAGGTAAGTGAGGCATTTCCATTTTATATATGTTATTATTATTTCCACCTTATACCTAATAAAAGAGCCTCCACGGCTAAAACAAACATGTCTAACGTCAAGTCAACACTCTCACGACTAAAAAATACATCTGGAGAGACACTGTGGACCTAAAGGCATGAATTTCCCCATCCAGCTAAGCTTACAAATGTTCCAGAGAGCACAGAAATTGAAAGCACTCATGTCAATTCTATCCCAACCATATTTTAAACACAGAAATGGTAATGCTATAATAAATTATAAAATACAGCATGTTTCCTAAACAACAGGCATGGTGCTCAGCATCTGACAGGCATTCTTTCATTTCCTCCTCCTGACAACCCTATGAGAAGACTGAGGTTTGGAAAGGTTGAGTACCTCAATACAAGAAGGCACAGCTGACGAGGGTGGAGCCACAGTTCAACCACCAATGTACACAACCCGGCCCAAAGCCTGAACCTACTTCTTTTTGTCTTTTTTTTAGACTTTATTTATGAGAGATAAAGAGAGAGGAAGAGCAGAGGGAGAGAGACAAGCAGACTCTGTGCTGAATGCCCAGCCCGATGCGGGGCTTGATCCCATGACCCTGAGATCATGACCTGAGCTGAAACCAAGAGTCAGCACTTAACTAACTGAGCCATCCAGGTGCCCCCCCGAACCTACTTCTTAACCACCATGTGACTTGCCCCAGAAATTAAGTGTAGCAGAGCCACCAAAAGTCACAGGACCTCATTCTATCACATTTTTTGTAAAATCTTGTTTTATTAATGACATCCAAGTTTAGTAACACCACCATGCTTGAACACCCCTGACTCCGAAGTTTAGATAGTGATACTATTAAGTTAATTTGGGGAGCAAAATCCATATATGAATACTAACTAGGAATGACAACCAGTAATATTTCTGTAGAATTCTCAACTAAAATGATATAAATACTAATAGAAATATTAAAGCGCACATGAAACTTGCCAAAGAAAACTTGAAAATTCCAAGACTGTCTGTTCTTTTGAGAATAATCTGGTGACTATTTCTCTAAAAGTAACACTGCGTTCAGTGTTCTTCCTACCTAATTCACACTGGAACCAATTTTTGTATGAAACCTAACAATAATTTGCCATGGCCTCCAAATATTTGAATATCAATTTGGTTATGAAGAACAGGGAGCAAATAGAAATGGTGATGCTTTTCATGCTACAAATGATATAAGGTCATGAAAATGACTTGGTAAATTAAAATGGCATTATACCAAATGCTGCCAATGTTTTTCCATTACATGATTCAGATGCTTTCAATTCAACTAGTAAGTAAATTACATCTTTTTCTCCTTTACCTTATCTCCTTCTCCATGAATGGAGGAGCAGAGCAAATACAATCCATGATAGGCGAGTTCTGGTACATATTTTGCTTGGTTAAGGTTTCTAAAGAAAAAAGGCAAAAGATTAATTAACGGATATGATTTTACTCGGAATCTTCCGTAACCCTATAATAAACCACATCCAAGTGAATAAATTCTACTTGTGTGCCAATTAGGATAAAATGGCATTTATACCTTTGCTAGAGCACAATTTTAGCACTGGAAGAATTAGTGGCTCACCTGGTCTGTGTCACATGAAATTCATGAAGAACTGGTTCAAAATTAGTTAATGCAACAAAGACCTGGAAAACAGATACCAAGAAGAGACCTGATTTTTCCTACTCGTTAAATATTAGCCATCATCTCTGCCCTCTGAGGTTGCCCCAAGGTTTTTTGGAATTCTCACTTACTTCTATACAATTCTGTATACACTGTGGCTTTTCTTTCAGGGAAAATTTGGACAGCAGCCTTAAAAAATTCTTCAAAAGGTGAAAGATAGCATTTCGAATTTGACAAAGGTCTCGGGCAGAAAAACAAGTAATTTCTTCATCTTCCTGTTCTTCTATTTCATCTACCTAGATTATAAAGAAATGTATAGGTGACTGCATAGTAATGCCTAACACTTTGTCCCATGGTTTTCAATGTTATCAAATCAAATCCAGTTAAACTCCAGGTGGTTGCTGAATTGCTGAGGTGATATAACCCTGATCAGGTCCCTTAACTGCTCTGTCTCCACAGCCAGAACAATAAATCATTGGACTCTATGACTGCACAGTAGTTTCTAGCTCTGTATTTTTATGTCAATGGGAATTCTTATGTTTCTTAGAAGTTTTCATATCAAAGAACATACACCATCCTACCTAGTTATCACACAAAAATTTGGCATTAATATTATTCCATTATACTCTTACGGACATGAGTCCTCAGGATACTTCAATCTTCCTGTCTAATGACAATAAGATAATGTGGCAAACATACCTGTTCGGATGTTGCCAAGCATACCCGGGAACAAGGCTGGCGAGAGATTATGGGGAGGTTGGAAAGATGACAAGGTAGAAATGTATTCTCAGTAGTACACAAAACCTGAGAACATCTTAAAGTCATACTGGATAGCTGATGATACATTAGGATCATTTGGTTATAATCATGATGCCCCCAAACCGTATTTTAATATAAAGTTAATTCTTAAATCACAATCTTGTGTTGGTTCAGATATGCTTTACTATTCCATTTACATCTTACCTCAGTATCTTCTTTCCTGGGTGGCTTTCCCCTTTTCCTATTCCCTCTTGGATTCGCCTCAGAGTTCTTAAGCTGCTCTTTCTTTCTTTTCCGATTCAAGCTAGATTCCTGAGGCCAGCTCTTCTTTAGAATCAGAATACATTTGTCAAACATCACTTGGTGGAACACTTGATTGGCTACACTACCTATTTATAAAGAATAAAGAGTAAGTAGGTTAGATTTGTCTTGAAATCAGTCTGTAACAACAGATGAAAAATTAATAAGTAAAAATGAGTTATCATTAACTCCAAATAAACAATGACCCTTTAGCAAAAAAAGTACCATTCAACTTCAGCCTCAGGAGATGAGAAATAGTGCTGATCCGAAATAAATAAGGTATCCGTATCTGACCAGGGAGTAACTGGCTTTATACTTGTCATGCTGCCATAAACTATTAAACTGGACAAAAATGTATAAAATAACCATTTTAAGACATGGAGCAATGAGCAGCATAGAAACACAATCTCTGAGTAAGCAAAAACAAATGAGGTAAACCCCAAAATATCCCCAGTTTTGTGTTTTGAGGAAATTTCTCGACAACAGCAGAAAATGGTGAACCCAAGTACATTATGACAGTGTTACTAAGTTGAGACCACAGAATCAGAGTCAGGAAGGCAACGGTAGCTGCATTTTATGAAGGAGAGTACTGGAGAAGAGGAAGCTACACAGAAAAAGAGCTTCAGAGATCTCCATAGGGCTGAATATAAGCTAGGTACACAGAGGGTAAAACTTGATGAAGGTAAGCAAAGAACAATTTCCAAGGAGCTAGAAGATAATTTTCAAAACACACAGGGCTGAGAAATATTTGACTTCTGGCCAGCCAGTGCTGAAACCTTAAACACCTGGAGCATTTAGTAGCCACCTTGGAAAGAAACACACATTTTTCTTTTTTAAAGATTTTATTTATTTGACAGAGACACAGAGAAAGAGGGAACGCAAGTAGGGGGAGTGGGAGAGGGAGAAGCAGGCTTCCTGGGGAGCAGGGAGCCTGATGTGGGGCTCGATCCCAGGACCCTGGGACCATGACCTAACCCGAAGGCAGACGCTTAACGACGGAGCCACCCAGGTGCCCTGGAAAGAAACACACTTTAAGAGTAGGGCTAAACTAGGGGGCGGAGCAAGATGGCGGAGGAGTAGGAGACCTAGATTTTGTCTGGTCTCAGGAATTCAGCTGAATAGGGATCAAACCATTCTGAACAGTTACGAACTCAACAGGAGATGAAAGAGGAGAGTAGCAACAACTATCTGAACAGAGAAGCGACCACTTACTGGAAGGTAGGACGTGCGGAGAAGTGAATCCGAGGCGATATTCGGGAGGATAGATGGCGGGGGAGGGGCCTCCGCCGGCCGCTTCTGGCAAGTGCTAGAGCCGCGGAGCACAAAATCGGAACTGTTAGAAGTCGGCTCCGCTGAGGGATGTCGCTCCAGTGGCTAAGCGGGGGGTGGAATCCTCCCGGGACAGTGTGGTCTCAGGACCCTCGGGGTTACAGAAAGACCGGGGGAGCATGAGTGCGCCAGAGCTCCCAGGTATCGGAGCAGGGAAGCCGGCTGCAGAGACGGAGCTGAGGTGCCGGCTCTCAGCTTGGGGTTGCCATAAACTGTGATCCGCGGCCCAGTCGGGCCACTGCTCCTCCAGCAGGGACCCAACAAGCGGCAGATCCGGGGAGACTCCCCTTCCTTCCCGGGGAGGAGCGGCGCGGGAACGCACCGCAGGGATCTGCTGGGTTTGGAGACTCCACACGGGGTCAGGTGCCAGAGATAGCAAGGCTCGGTCACAGGCCGGGTGAGCACGGAGAACGGCCGGAGACCGGGGACACGGGAGTGACTGCTTTTTTCTGGGGGCGCGCTGAGGAGCGGGGCCCCGAGTTCTCAGCTCCTCCGGGTGGAGATTGGGAGGCCACCATTTTTGCCCTGGTCCTCCAAGGCTGTAAGGAGAGCTTGCAGGGAAAAAAAGCTCCTGAGATCAAACAGGAGCAGCTTGCTTAGCCCAGACCAACAAGGGCGGGGCAATTCCGCCTCCGGCAAAGACATTTGGAAACCACAGCAACAGGCCCCCCCCCCAGAAGATCAGCACGAACAGCCAGCAAGCCAAGACCAAGTTTACCGATCAGGGAGAAGGGGAGAACTCCAGCGCTAGGGGAATACTGCACATAGAATTCATGGCTTTTTTTTACCATGATTCATTAGTTCATCAAAGTTAATTTTTGTTAACTGTTTTTTTTTTCTTTTTCCCTTTTTCAACCAACATCTTATCAATCTCTTTTTAAAAAAAAAAAAAAACATTTTTTATTTTTCATTTTTAGAGTCATATTTTGTCCCTTCATAGTAGTTACCCTTATTTTTGGCATATATATATATAAGTTGTTCTGTCTTTAAAATTTTGAGATGCAGTTTCTTCTAACAGATCAAAATATACCCTAAATCACTAGTGCATGGCTCTTTTCTAGTCTGCTGCCTGATCACATTCTCTCCCTTTTTTCTTTTTTTTTTAAATCTTCTTTCTTTTTCCAAACAATTTCTTATCAAGTCCTTTTATAAAATCTTTTATAATTTTCACCTTTACAGTCATCTTCTATCCCTTCATTGTATCAACCCTTATTTTGTACATATATGTCTTTCTTCCTTTAAAATTTTAGGAGGTACTTTTTTCTAACAGACAAAAATACGCCCAAAATCTAGTGTGTGGCACTGATCTATGCACTAGCCTGATCATATTTGATTACATTCTGCTTTTTTTGTATTATTCTGTTTTTGTTTTTATCTCTTTTTTCTTTTCTCTTTTTTCTTTCTTTCCCTTTCTTTTCCCCTGGTTTCAGGTCTTTTCGGATTTGTATACAGTATATTTGCTGGGGACGTTGTAAACCTGTTAGCATTTTGTTCTCTCATTCATCTATTCTCCTCTGGACAAAATGAGAAGATGAAAATAATCACCTCAGCAAAAAGAACAAGAGGTAGTACCGTCAGCCAGGGACCTACTCAATACGGACATTAGTACGATGTCGGACCTAGAGTTCAGAATCATGACTTTAAAGATACTAGCTGGGCATGAAAAAAGCGTGGAAGTTATTAGAGAAACCCTTTCTGGAGAAATAAAAGAACTAAAATCTAACCGAGTCGAAATCAAAAAGGCTATTAATGAGGTGCAATCAAAAATGGGGGCACTAACTGCTAGGATAAATGAGGCAGAAGAGAGAATCAGTGATATAGAAGACCAAATGATGGAAAATAAAGAGGCTGAGAAAAAGAGGGAGAAACAACTACAGGATCACGAGGGCAGAATTCGAGAGATAAGTGATACGATAAGATGAAACAACATTAGAATAATTGGGATCCCAGAAGAAGAAGAAAGAGAGAGAGGGGCAGAAGGTATATTGGAGCAAATAATAGCAGAGAACTTCCCTAATATGAAGAAGGAAACAGGCATCAAAATCCAGGAAGCACAGAGAACCCCTCTCAAAATCAATAATAATAGGTCAACACCCCGACATCTAATAGTAAAACTTACGAGTCGCAGAGACAAAGAGAAAATCCTGAAAGCAGCTCGGGAGAAGAGATATGTAACCTACCATGGTAAAAATATTAGACTGGCAACAGACCTATCCACAGAGACCTGGCAGGCCAGAAAGGACTGGCAAGATATATTCAGAGCACTAAACGAGAAATATATGCAGCCAAGAATATTATATCCATCTAGGCTGTCATTGAAAATAGAAGGAGAGATAAAAAGCTTCCAGAACAAACAAAAACTAAAGGAATTTGCAAACACGAAACCAGCCCTCCAAGAAATATTGAAAGGGGTCCTCTAGGCAAAGAGAGAGCCTAAAAGGAGCACAGATCAGAAAGGAACACAGACAACATACAGTCACAGTCACCTTACAGGCATACAATGGCACTAAATTCCTACCTTTCAATAGTTACCCTGAATGTAAATGGGCTAAATGCCCCAATCAAAAGACACAGGCTATCAGATTGGATTCAAAAACAAGACCCATCAATATGCTGTCTGCAAGAGACTCATTTTACACCCAAAGACACCCCCAGATTGAAAGTGAGGGGGTGGAAAACCATTTACCATGCTAATGGACAACAAAAGAAAGCTGGGGTGGCAATCCTTATATCAGACAAACTAGATTTTAAAACAAAGACTGTAATAAGAGATGAGGAAGGACACTATATCCTACTTAAAGGGTCTATCCAACAAGAAGATCTAACAATTGTAAATATCTATGCCCCGAACATGGGAGCAGCCAATTATATAAGGCAATTAATAACAAAAGCAAAGAAACACATTGACAACAATACAATAATAGTGGGGGACTTTAACACCCCCCTGACTGAAATGGACAGATCATCTAAGCAAAAGATCAACAAGGAAATAAAGACTTTAAATGACACACTGGACCAAATGGACTTCACAGACATATTCAGAACATTCCATCCCAAAGCAAC